>NC_090230.1:48018539-48346039 GCF_024489055.1 Chanodichthys erythropterus | reverse complement strand
ACTAAATAGGCAAGAAGCAACTACACTCAAAAAAATAACTTGTTGGTCTAACTTAATTCAATTATGACACCTATTTCCACACAGTTGAACTGATTTATTTGAACTTAAGCTAGGTTAATTGTACTAATGAGTGAAATTCATCCTAATTGAATGAGATCACACCAGTTTCATTTGATGTATTCTGTGTATGTTTCCTGAACATAATTCATTCTTGTTGATCCAACCAGTGCTTTTTTTTTTTTTTTTTTGTTACCATCATGGTGAAGATGTGCGCTTGTGCTTAGGTTTTGAGTAGCTGTTGTACACAGACATACATGTTTCATGACCATTGAGAGGGGAAAAGCTGATGACCATATGTAGACTGTGTAAATTTTGTGCTGGCCCTCAAACTAATTTATTTATATTTCTATAAAAACTAAACTAAAATAACACTTATTCATATGCTCAGTAACATTTAAAGCATGCAAGTAATGATCAGATAAAGAACTTCTCATTACTGGCTTGAGCTCAGTTAATGCTCGTTGAGAACAAAATAAATTTGTTTTACGTAGCCACCTAGAGCCTAACCACAAGGTCTATACTTCAGCATAATGGTAACCTCAAAAAATCAACATAACATAATCTCTTTTAAATGTCAAATATAACTGAACTTCAAACTTTAAAAGGTATTTCCCTTTACTAAAAGACACATTAAACAGCACTTAAGTTCAACATTTAATGTCCCAATCTTTCCCTACGCAAAGCATGCTGGGAACTAGAAATCCACTGCACAGGTTCAATCAATGCAACATAAATGATTCATGTAGTCCCAACACAAATGGTTTAGGTTGACCTAACATTTTGCAAATTTAATTTCATTTAACATAATACAATTGAGTGTGAATGCCAATTAAGTAAAAAACTAAAGATTTGTGTTGGTTCAGCTTATTTTATTTAAATAAACTGAACAAGCAGCTAGAATCATTTTTTTGAGTGTAAGAAACCCACCAAGCACGCTGGCATACAGGAACGCGCATCACGTGTGGAAGTCACTATGGCAAACTCAAATCAATATGTTCAATGACATGGAAATCAAATTGTCTTATAGAGCAACTTTCATGTCAGCAGACATTGATATGTTGTTTTGATTTCATTAGTTGATTTTTAACTTGATTTACTTGAATGATTTGATTTATTCATCAGCATTTCATGCAATAAATTGTCAACACTTTTAATTAATTGACAGCAATGATGTTTATATATATTCTGTATGGCTTGATATTGACTAAATTAATTTGAACTTCATTAAACTGACATTAATTGGAAAATAAACAACTCAATACAAAATAGGGCATGACGTTAATTTCATGAAGTTTTTTTCTTTTTCTTTTCAAATTCCATCAAATTGTCAGTGAAAACAATGCTGAACTCCTCAGGAGGTCAAACGAAATATTACGAGTTGTTTATTTTCATTTTATGAGGTTTGTGAATTTGGCGAAACACTCTTAAAAAAAAAAAAAGGGACCTTACTGTTTTGTAAGAATTTATTTATTTAGGCATTAAATAAACCTTAAAATTAGAGTTGTTTAGAAGTTGAGCTTGATGAATGCACTTAAAATTGAGAAATTGAATGAGATTATTTTTACTTACTGTCATGCTGTAGAAGGTGGCAATGATGTTACTTCTTGGGTCTCACAATTTTAAAGAATTTTTTGTAATGAGGGAAAACCTTTTTTTATCAGGTTTGGGTGCAAAATGTGGAACCTAGATAAATGTTGTTTTTAGTTATTAATATGACTTTTTATTAAGAATTATGGACTGGACTGGACTGAACTTTCTAGCAGAATGGTGGGTTATTTGACCAAAATCTTGTATCACAAGGTAATTTTCTATCACAATAATGATACATATCACAATATACATAGCAATCCAGTCTGAAAAGCTGATTTGAAAGTGTGTGTATTGTTTAAAGCACTGTACAAATAACAACTACAATGTATAAAATGTCAATTCAACAGGTTATATCAAAACTTAATTGTATGATATTTAAAACAGGCCAAATTCAAGGGATACAGACATGTGATTTGTTTAAAACCTCTCATTGTTATCAACAAAAAACATGATTTGTGCCTCTGGTGATTAATAAAAAAAGTAAGTCTATGCCAAATTGTAATGTATTCGTAGAAAGTGCCAGTTATGCTTGTTAGTTAGTGACCATGATGGAACCCACATTTTCCCATGGTCAATAGGCCGTGAGTGAATTTTATAAATTTATAAATTTGACCTAATTCATAAATGTATATAAAAATTGTTGACACACACAAGTACTTGTCCCACTTTACT
The DNA here is from genome assembly GCF_024489055.1 of Chanodichthys erythropterus. Lineage (NCBI taxonomy): Eukaryota > Metazoa > Chordata > Actinopteri > Cypriniformes > Xenocyprididae > Chanodichthys > Chanodichthys erythropterus. The sequence continues at coordinate 48,343,717 of NC_090230.1, read as the reverse complement.
TTACATACATTATAACATAAATTACTAATACTGATGAATAAACAGTATAAGGTAAGGCTATTAAGTAGCAGTCCCAAACTAGTTTTTGTTAATATAATTAAGTTGGTATGAGCCACCAGTTTTTAAAAAATATATAAAATAACAGAAAGTGAAAATGAAATGGTTACCATGGTAAATACACAATACTAACATGAACTGTTAATGAAACATATGGAAGCTGCTTCTGATGAATAGAATGTGCAAATCCTTCCCAGCTAAAATATTTTATTGGTACTTTTTGATCATTTCATAACTTACTAATTAACTATGTAACTATGACGTAATATGCTCGTAATTTATTTTGCTATTTATATATAGTGAAGTGATATACTGGACAGGACAGGACAGGAAAGTTCCTTTTTTGGGGGTGAGAAATTACAAAAAATAACGTTATAATAATGACAATGACATACCTGAAAACATCTCAACTGACAGCAGATGCTGAATCAGGACAACGGCTTTTTCTCAACGCTCTTTACTTAAACTGAGTCTGACAGAAGATTCAACAGCTTTCACACACTTCTTTAAAAATAAAAGTCTTGATTCCGAAAAAAAAAAGTTGTTTCTTTGACTGCGTACTCAACCTATTTTTGAGTTGCGACCCACCAGTTGAGAAACACTGCTTTACATGAGAGAGTAGCTGCACATTGCTGTGAAGTAATGGAGAGTCATAAACCAGTGTTTTATTGCTAAGCCACAGGGTTCCAGTCAGCCTTCGTTGCACAACATCTGAAATGCTGAAAAGAAAATCCTTGACATTAATATTGTTCTGTTTTTATTTATTTTTTTCAACCTCTTCCCAAAGCTACCTCTGATGGCACAAAAGAAGGGATTGACAGCATGAGAGGAGGCGTCTGCGTGACACGAGGGATGAAGTTGATTCTCAAAGTGGGACAGAGTGAGTATCATCACCTCCGAAAGCACATCAATGAATCAACTTACAGTATACACTGAGGGAGAGTTCCAGACAAAATTCAATAATACCAGCACACTTGCTCACATAATTGAAGTGATTGAACCATGCATCAAAATGTGCTTGTTTCACATCATGTATTTTTTTTTGCTTTCATAGCTGCATATGGCCTTCCCCCAAAGCCCAAACCTGATCCAGGCCGACCCAACATCAGAACCCCAGGTAAAAGCCAGAAATAGTCTGGGACACCCCTTCCAAAACAGTATTTCTGAGGGTTTTTCACATTCACTTATTAGCTTAAGCCTGGGTTAACATTTTATTAACCCAGGATTAAGGCCACTTTTAATTTTGCATTAAGCAACATTTTACTCAAGTAATTTTGAGGAAACCCTGCTCCGGAAGCAGTGCTAACCCAAATTGTGGAGTACAGAGTGAAAAAATTTTCATCAATGCCCAGCCAATCATATACTAAACCATGCTTGGCTCACTAAATTTATTTTACTTTTATTTTCCTACACTATATAGGACAGTTGTCAGAAAAGTGGAGGGAGAGAGAAGGGAAATGGGTTTGGGACAGGCCAGACTTAAACCTGTCATAAGCCACAAGCCCTCATTAAATATTCAAGGACTTTGTGCATTTGCAGAAATTTTCACTCTGTTTAGTAGTGTTTCCTTTGCGTAATCCTTGTGATTTTTTTTAAATGTCTTTATTTTTGTAGTATTTTATCTTAGGTGAATTTTGACAACTGCAGTGGATTTATGTGTTGGTGGTTCTATTGATGTTTAAATCTCATTAATATGCAAATATGAACAGTGTTGTTAGTGTTAACTAAAACAACTGAAAATCGTGTTTGTTAAATTAAGTAAATGTAAAATAAAATATAAATATTAGATGGAAAAACTTTAACAAAAATAAGAAATCTTGCCTTGGGGCCTAACTGAAAGAGAAGTTGTAAATTAAAGGTGCCCTAGAACTTTTTTTTTTAAAGATGTAATATAAGTCTAAGGTGTTCTTTGAATGTGTCTGTGAAGTTTCAGCTCAAAATACCCCATAGATTTTTTTTTTATTGTCATGCAGCATGTCTAATCGCGTAAGTACAGTGTTTATTTGAATGTTTACATTTGGTTATGAATGAGTTTGATAGTACTCCGTGGCTAACGTCTAACATTACACACTGTTGGAGAGATTTATAAAGAATGAAGTTGTGTTTATGCATTATACAGACTGCAAGTGTTTAAAAATGAAAATAGCGACGACTCTTGTCTCTTTGAATACAGTAAGAAACAATGGTAACTTTAACCACATTTAACAGTACATTAGCAACATGCTAACGAAACATTTAGAAAGACAATTTACAAATATCACTAAAAATATCATGATATCATGGATCATGTCAGTTATTATTGCTCCATCTGCCATTTTTCGCTGTTGTTATTGCTTTCTTACCTAGTCTGTTGATTCAGCTGTGCACAGATCCAGACGTTACTGGCTGCCCTTGTCTAATGCCTTTCATAATGTTGGGATCATGGGCTGGCATATGCAAATATTGGGGCGTAAACCCCGACTGTTACGTACCAGTCGGTGTTATGTTGAGATTCGCCTGTTCTTCGGAGGTCTTTTAAACAAATGAGATTTACATAAGAAGGAGGAAACTATGGAGTTTGAGACTCACTGTATGTTCTTTCCATCTACTGAACTCTTGTTATTTAACTATGCCAAGGTAAATTAAATTTTTGAATCAAGGGGCACCTTTAAAGCTAAATAGAAATATTTTTAAAAAGCAAAAACTAAAAAATGAAAGCAAAAGCACATAAAATTACTAAAACTAAAATTAAAATAAGAACTGAAAATATAAAAGTAAAAGCTAAATCAAAATATTAATAAATAATATAGCATATAAATAATACTAAAACCCCTGACATAGATTGTTAACCAGGGTTTAAAAATGTACAGTGTGAAACATGAAGCAACATTAACCCAGGATTATGCTATCCCAGAGCTCAGAAAGATGTCAAGTAAACAATTTTAATGGTGAAAATCCCAATGATGTCTGCTTTCAACTACATATTTGTATTAACCTTGATACCATCTGCATATGCATCTGTTGTCATGTTAACACACTGTCTAGTGTTCTTTGAATTGCTTTTTTTTCCTTTTTTTTCTTAGAGGCTTAGATTGCACTGGTTGATTTCCATAAGGTAAACATTTGAGAAACCAGCAGTGTTGAAGCCAAACATGAGGCATTTTTTAACTCAAGCCGGCTGAAATCAAAGCTAGTTATGGATTAAATCAAATCTAATCTAAATACTATCAGGATGTTTGCTGTAGAAGATAAAGCCAAACTAGGAAGTGAACTTCAAAAGTACTGCACGTGGATGTCTGGTCCATGCGAGCATTGATTTATCTGATCTTTTCTATTTCAGATACAGAAAGTGGATCTAAAGGGGGTGATGGAGGTGAGGCTGGTGAGAGGGGAGACAGCGGCGCCGTATCCGTCTCTAATATCGCCCTAATCGCCGGCGGTGCAGGGGGAGCCTTTATCCTCCTGATTGCTGTAGTGATTGCCGTGGTGTGTTACCGCCGACGGAAAGCCAAGCACTCTGAAACTCACCACCCTGCCCTTACACTGTCCTCTCTTACCCCAAAGAGGGGCAGCTCCTGCGGGGCGGCAACTGGGGCTGGCGGGGGCAACAATAATGGCTCCGAGCCCAGTGATATCATCATTCCCCTGCGGACCTCTGATTCTGCATACTGCCCCCATTACGAAAAAGTCAGCGGTGATTACGGACACCCCGTCTACATCGTTCAAGAGATGCCCGCTCAGAGTCCAGCCAATATTTACTATAAAGTATGAGATCAGCGAACACAAAGACGACCCATCCTGACTTTTTCAAACCTCGCACACGTTCGCTGTGTTCAAGTGACTCTATATGTAAGAGCCTATACGCGTTATTAGAACATGGACCTGAAGTTGAGTTGATCGTACCGTCTAGAAAAGCGGTAAATACAGATTTTATGTCATAGCAGCGTGTTTGCGGTTATTTACACGTGTGTGTCTCTGTGTGCGACATGAGGCGGGCAGATCACGGATTTCACATGGGCTCAGGTGCAAGTGAATGTACTTCACATGCCTGTTTGAGACGAGTTTATATGTCCGTTCTGATGGTCGGAATTGAATTCTTGTGCTTATTCTGAAAACCAAACAGTAGAGAGTGAGACTTTTAAGTGATTCATACTTTTAGAAAAAAAATACCTGTATAAATAATATAAACACTTAATATGTTTTTTAAACTTTGGGGGGAAATCCGCTAATTGCGTTGCATTGATTGCGTGGTTTATTTGCACATGCTGTCTGCATTATTTTAGCACCCCATTCACTAAAGCAAACATTCCCACTAGATCTGAACACAATTTTACACCACAGTAGTTCCCCATCTTGCAGGCTGAATTGCAGCCTAGCACAATCTGCCATACTTTGCTGGGACTGTTCACTAAGATCCAGACTTTAAAATGCCAAAAATATTTTCAAACTCCATTGTTCGTCTATATATGGTTCTGTTTCTCCATAATTTGATAATCATTTGATGAATTCCTGCTGCCATTATCTCTAGAAAATGTACAAAACGGCTAAATATTAGCACAATGCTAACTGCGTTGTTGTCAGTTTTCGATACCACTCAAAACAGATCCTGATGGGATCTGGTGAAGAAATTGGATCCAGTACTCCTTGCGATTTGGAACTATTTAACAGTTTTGGCTTAGTCGGCAGGATCTACAGTATTACAAAATGTTTTTGTGTATTCTACAGTAAGGTTAATTTGCATGAAAAGGAGGCATGTTTGTGCTGAAAAGGAAAAAAAGTGAGAAAAAAAACTTCTCAAAATATTTTAAATACTATTCCAGCGCAGACTGTGGCTTGTTAAACTGGATTGTGGGTGATTAGTGAATGAGACGCAGTGTCCCGCACGCAACCGTTTAGTGAATTCGCCCCTTTTTATTTTCCTTTTCTCATTTCATCCGATTGTAAATGTTTGTCTTTTCTGAACTCGGACCTCCATCTGATTTATTTATTGTGCATCAAAGCAGCAGTTTTTCATTCCTTCCACTTAATCAGCTTCCTATCACAACTCCTCAGCGCCTGGTTGTTTGTTTTTGAGGTTTTTTAAACATTTTTATGTGAGGAGCATGAATCGCCCGTGGAGGAGGTGTAGACGGATGATCGACTTCTTCAGACGGAGACTCTTCTGAGATTTCCAAGAGGTTGGAGGTCAAAGTTAAGCGTTCGAAGAAAAACCCCTCAGAGCTGTGCGGGAGTCCGTCACTATATGATGATTTGAGGGCTTCTCGCTTTCTGCCCGGGCTTTTGAAGTACTGTGTATGCCATGATAAACTGCTTGCTTACCGTAGACACACAATTCCAAACTTATACACACTTAACACGCACATTCACATTACAGCAGATTCATGTTAACCCCCACAGATGGACTCCAGCTGTGCATTTGTATGTGTTTCAAAGCTTTGTGATTGTGATTCAGGCTGAAAACAGCAGGACTAAGACGGACAACGCAACTGTGCGTCTAAATTAACTCAGTCACAAACTCTCCACATCCTCTTGAGTGTTACACATACCCGTTGCTTGGTTACAATCTCATTTCGACTCTCATTATCACATTTCGGGTGATGTTTCCAGACCATCTCTGACATTATCACCCTGTGCCAGCTTGAGGCTTCAGGTCCACAGTTCACCTGAGTTATTTCACTGGAAGGGACATGACATCATCAGGAGATGTAAGAAGAGGCCGTATGTTACAGGCCGGAGTGACCTGAGCTTCTGGGTTCAGACTTCTCTCTGTCTTTGTTGATTTATTGTATTTCATGTTGTCTAATGGCTAAAAACCAGAAAATGGCACTTTTATCATTTTGTTATGGGATTTTTTTTTTTTTTTTTTTCTGTTAAGGTTTTTCATGTTTTTGCTTTCCACAGTGTTGATTCAGTTGTAGATTGAGTAAATGAGAATAGTCTAAATGAAGAACCTACCCTACTCGTGGCCATGGTAACCCTCAATGGTAACTAGCAATGGGAACCATAAAGAATTTAACAATTGTAGTTCTGATTCCCCTTAACAGTTCCATTTATGATGTTTTTTTAGTGCTTCTGAGGAAAATATATTGGGGGGGGGGATTTTTATTGCATCTACTATCCTCATCAGTCTGATTCTAAATGGAGTTTGACTTTTCACAGCCTTTTTATGGTGGCATAAATGCAGTCCAATAATTAATCCTAACTATGTATTAAATAAAAAGACTAAACAAGTCAAAAAATTGGTAAGATTTCCTATTTTCATATTAACATTAATTCATTTTTATAAAATGACACATTCCAAAAAAAAAAAAAAAAAAAAAAAAAGTATCTTTATCTGCACATTGTCATATGAACGTTAAGCCTGGAAATACACTGATTTAAATCCCACAAGCCTTATGATGAAAATAATAACTTTTCAGTAAGTGAGTCTCTTTTTTTATTGTTCACCAATAGGGAACATTCAGAGTCATTTGTTTGGGAATCAGACTACGCTGTGTTTAAATCACTAAGACATAAAATCTTTAAAAAAAAAAAAAAAAAAAAAGATATAAAGTTTTATTTAAGACACTTATTAGCAAGTATACTAATTAACTAGAAGCAGAACTTTATTCCACTATGTTTTTCGAGTTATGTCTTCAAAATTTCTTATTTTTGAATGGGCAGAAGATTTTTTTTTTTTAAACAAAAGTCTGGAAATATTTTCCTTTTTTTTTTTTTTCTGATGTATAGCCATTCACAGAAACTGTTGTGTCATTATTTAAAGCAGATTTCATACAGAAGTCTATTATTGTGGTATTCAATAGGGATGTTTTTCCTCCTACTCCCCCCTACAGGCCTGGAGGGACCATTGTCAAGCCTACTCATATGTCTTTTAGTGTCTTTAGCAATGTATAAATTCTCCTTTACACCAGCATTATGTGATATACTCTATTGCCTGAATCCTAAGACTTAAAGCACTTCCTCGGATAGCCAGGCCACGGGTTAGGCAGGATTTTTTTTTTCTTTGTCCAGCTTCTCTGTTGAGCAAAGGCAAGCCATCTGGCCTGATTAGCACTGACCTATAAGCCACCCAAAGCATTTCTAAACCTAACCAAAAAAATTCCAATAGCAACCACACAAGAGCACCAAACCCTGTTTCAGCATTTTACAGAGTCATTTAATAATGGCTGTTAGATTTATATGTTTACATTGAAACATTATCAACTAACTTAATATAATTTGAAATGCCTTGAAAGTGAAAGACTCTCTTTCTCAACAGTATTTCTATAAACAGTGCTGATTTCAGGAGGACTTTCAGTGTTGTAGAAGTCCAGTTGGACTGGACGGAACTTGATGTTTGGATTTGTTGAGACGTTATAAAAACACTGAGGCGATGTTAAATAAATGTTAATGTTTAAAACGATGTTGAGATAAGACATTGGGGAAACAGTTTGTGCACCTGTTCCTTTAGCAGACCTCTCTTTTTCTCCCTTTTCTCTCTCTTTCCAACCCTATATCAAATAAAGATTGCATTCCATGCAGTAAAACTCAATGATAAAACTGAAAAGTTGCTAGTTTATCATGGCTATCATTCACCTTTAGTATGGTCTCAAATCTCCCAGAGGGCGTTCTAAACACTTTCTGTTGTTTTATGCAGTTTTTGACCTTGCATTGTTTGATTTCCCTCTTTACTTTTCCATCTCGCTCACTTGATCTCGTAATATCTTCCCACATTCCACCTCTGTTGTTACTGTTTGTCCATTGAGTCGATACGGTTTGCTGCTGGCTTATAATAAGTGCTGGATGACATCACTGGCATTTTAATGGCACAATCACTCCCTTCCCCTCCTGGTTTCGTTCATTCTGTCTTCCTTTAAGTTCCTTCATGGTTCATCTCTCTATATCATTGTTTGATGTGTTGCCCCCGTCAAGTCAGGGCACTAAATCAAATAGACGCTTTGACAGGCGCCGTAAAAACCCCTCACTACCAAAACCTCACATGACCCTTCACAGTACAGTCATAGGACTGATGCCTGCTACGTTTGAGCGTCTGTTTGTTCTTGAAACAGACTCTAGCAGAGTGTGATAGAGTTGTTTTGCAGTCCAATAATATCCACGCCAGAAGGCCATTGACAGGCTGTCAGAGATGAAGCTGTTAAGACAGATGGACACACATGCTTTGATTCAGGATATTGTAACTTTTTTCAGTTTCGATATCATTCATTTTCTTTGGGTTCGGTCACTGGGAGATTAAAAGTATTCCTTCGATTTAAAATATTTATAATCAAAAGCTGTACCTGTCTCCACCAGTCCAAAACCACTGCGTTATTAAAGCAGTACCCGCACAATATGACATTATACTCAAATTTAAATGCAGAAAATTTTTCTCATACTCCTCTGAGGCTGTGTGCATGATTGACAGGTCATATCACACGGTGTGTACTCCTCTTCCTCTGAAACTCACCTTCACTCTGCTAATGGCTGCCTGAGGGGAGAAGGTCCGTCTGGGCCTCATAGATAGCGGAACTGTGTGCACCGTGTTTGTTTTCATTCATCTGTTTGTGTGTGCGGAGAGCTCGCCAGTGATTTAAAGGGGGTTGGCTATAGGCTAGAGGTTAGTATTGAATCTTTTCGTGTGCATGTATGGTGTGCACACTTCAAATTCTTGTTTATTGACCATTACATACATTGTAGCTAGTCTTACATTAATCACTAACTCTAATGTTACACACAAGGCTCCCTATCAACATTTGCATAACCGTCAACACGCACATTGCTGTAAAGTTTTATTGATATTCTGACACATACCAGGAGTATCTGTTTTTTTTTAAATCACACGAACAGATTTTACGCCATCTGTGTACCATCAATGCATTGCATGCACACGTGTGCAAATGCTAGCATACACTTAATATTGTTCATAATACTGGGCAATGGGGGTGATTTTGCATCACAAACACAAACTCTGATCCTAAATATAGTAAGTTTCCTTGCAGACTGATAGCAGCATAGGCAACTGCTTTTTAAGGCAACTTTCTTGCTGTGATGAAACCTCATTTCCAAGTGAGTGATATTGAAATGCTCTACATGTGCAGCAACTTTGTACATCATAAAAATAGCTATAGAGCGCCTAAAGAAAAATATTAAATGGGTGGGGGGAAATTATTTAGATGCTTTTGCGCTCCCCTGAGAAACTTGCAAGGAGCTCAAAATGTTAGCGAGCAAATGAAAATTTTCTCGGAACGCAAAACATTTACGAGAAAACACAAAAGCACTGACTTACTATTTTTCTTCCCATTTCATTTATTTCCACCACCATGTCCCTTTGAGAAAAATATTTGTCAATGGTTTTACGTTCTCTCGCAAGTTTTTGGTGTTCCTCCGAGAAACTTTGTTCCGTCTCAAAAACGTTGGCATTCCATTGATAAACAAGAGGTTTTGCGAGTGAACGCAAAGTTTCTCTGGGAAACATAAAGCATTTGCATGAGAATGCTAAAGCATTGACTTATTATTTTTCCCTCCCATCTCATATTTTTTTTCTACCACCATGTCCCTTTAGGGGCTCCGTAAACTAGTGCATGGTTCTCATTTGGTTATTTTTTTGGGAACCACTTAATGTTCCCAGAATGTTTTTTTTTAAAAAACATTTAATGTGATTTTTTTTTTTTTTTTTAAATAAAATAAAACAAAAAAAAACTTTAAGTATTATCCTATATGTATGTGTTTCAAGAACATTCTAGGGTCCAACATTCTTCAATGTTCAACGATTTTTAGCTGCATATTTTAGCTATCTTTTCTTTTAAGTATTGAATTTAATTGTTTATTTATAATCAACATCATCTGCAAATCTTGAATTTATTTTTTACCATTGAGCTTGCCATAGTTCATTCTGTGATTGCCTTCACAAAGAAGACATGCTGTGCTGCTTTAGAATAAAGGTACATTTTAGGAATATTTTACAAGGCAGTAGTTACCTAGAGCATTCCTGTCAGGAGTGTAACTATGATGCATTAAAAATGCTGTCCCCATAGACGGCTCTCTAGATTTTGGAACAGAGCAATAAAATGTAATTTTCATTATCGTCCCACACAACCGCAAATACGCTCACACACATCATCCATTTGGTGACAGAATGAGATTTGTGATCTTGTCAGGATTATCCATGCTCTGGTTTCTAGGTCAGCATTCCATCAGAACAGACATCCTCCCTAAGAGACACAGGTCACACACACGCTCATAAAGATTAGCATCTTCCTCTAGAGACACGCTCTGTGCAGAGACCACAACAGCTTTTAATTATCTTACTTTCTCCCACACACTCATTTCAACAAGTACACACTGTCTCTCACACAAGTGCCCTCATGATTGTGCCCTCACACACAATACAAACAATAGAGCACAACAGACTGCTTCCGGAGGTAAAAATCCCATTTAAAGTCTCCGTAGAGAAATTGATTTAACGTAAAAACTTTTCAAAACAGACCTACAGTGAGCACAGAGAGGTTGTTGGATGATGATATATGCTTCTGTAAAGCCACCAGTCCGTGTAATTTCAACTTTAAAATCCTGGTGCTGAATTCCCAGTGTAGTACTTCAGTACCCACAATGCTGAAGAGTGATCTACAAGTCAAAGAAGTTGCTGTTTGTATGGAAATGAGAATTTCAGCAAGATTTGTGGTGAGTTACAGGCTAGTTAAGTAATGTTGACTGTAGACTATAGAATAACACAAGACGTGTCACTCACTCATCGTGTATAGTTTTGAATGGGAGAAAGTGTAACGCGCAATATGGCGGAATAAGTCCCGCCTTCTAAATAAGAGCCAATCGCCGACTGGTAAAGTCATCGCGTCACTTCAGCGGCCGTTAGAATTGCCGGTTTCTATAGAAACAGTCAGACGCCCGCCTCCGAAGAGACGCGCAGTTAACGTAGGTCTGCGCATGCGCATTGGCTTGATCCAGCCTGAAAAAATACATTTTTTTGTCATGATTCGAGCGTTTAGAAACTAAATTTATGAGCCGGTTGTTGTTAGATTTCATTGGTGATTTCAAATATGAAATGTAATCGTAAGGTTGGCAAACAGTTTTGGAGAATTTGATGTTTCCCCATTCAAAGAGATAGGGCACGATGCCCAGGATGCCCGAGAGGCGTTTCAAAGATGGCCGCCGAGTGAAATGACTTGTCTCAAAGGGACTTTGCTGTTAAGAAACAATGAAGGACAAAAAACATTACTGATAGAATGTGTGCGCTAGATCAATAACATTTAGGCTATATAACATTTATGTCCACAACACCAATAGTTTACCTCAAAATAAAAGTGAACTGTGATCAGGAGCCATGTTCAAAACATGGTAAGTTGTACATTAATTTGTCATTTTTCATACTTGACCAGATTTGTCAACTATAGTATGTCCACATAGTAGAAATTGAACAGAATTTGTTTGTTTGAACCATTTTAAGTCACATTGTTGACTACTGAATGCTAATCCTATGAGGCCATACTTTGGGAGCAGAGCAGCCATTTTGATTTGAAGTGTTCCACCTTGTCACAAACCAGGATGGGATGATCAGATCTGAATTAGGACAGTTTAAAACTCAGGTTGTTCATGCAGGGTATCATGTTCATAATTCACCCAAAAATGAAATTCTGTCACTCACCCTCATGTCGTTCCACACCCGTAAGGCCTTTGTTCCTCTTCGGGACACAAATTATGACATTTTTGATGAAATCCGAGAGGTACATGACTCGTCCTTAGACAGCGATTTAACCGACCACTTTCAAGGTCCAGAAAGATGCTAAAGACATTGTTAAAACCGTCAACATGACTGCAGTGGTTCAACCTTAATTTTATGAAGCGACTAGAATACTTTTTGTGCACAAAAACAAAACAAAAATATATTCAACAGTCTCTTATCTTCCCTGTCATTATCCTTACTTTGTTTACATCCAGCTCCTCTAGGTTCTACATCAGAACGCTGACTCATTATTGGCCGGCTCCCGCGTCAGCATCACACGCACGCGTCATGCTGCTCACATTATCAGCTTTGGCCAATACTGAGCCGGACGATTCAGACGTAAACACAGAAGCCTTCACTGTGCTTACTGTGGCAACTATGTAAAGGCAAGTCAACGCTGATGGGTTGGCTCACTTTGGCAATGTCTGGGTCCAAAGTTGCCCTGACACACCAAACCGACAGCAGACGGCCAAGTAGCATGTCCGTTCTGCGTCTGCGTAAGATGAAATGCCTTTCCGTACCAGCAGGTGGCAGTAGTTGTACAGCCAGTCAGAATGATCAGATGGCCCGACAGACCGATGAGCTCCGACGCTAATTCAACATGTCGAATCGGCCAAAAAAAGCCAACAAGGACCAACTTCAGCCGACGGTGCGGAACACACTGAGAAAACTCAGTCAGCCGACGAACAAAAACTGCCCGACGGCCAACCGTCGGCTTGGTGTGTTCCGGCCTAGGCCGTATGTCCACCAAAGCGTTTTTTCCAGCTGCTAGCGTACTTTTTCAGTTGTTTTCAATGGGAACGCCGCATTTTTTAAACGCCAGGTGTTTTTCACGCTCAAGCGCTGAGAGCTGGGCATTTTTAACTGGTTGCCTTGAGTTGAAGAATGCTCAACTTTGAGTAAAACGCTGCACTCATCACTGTCACTTTTTAGCCAGCCGTCCAATCAGAGTGGAGGAGGGGCGGGACAAATACAACTCTGACCAACTGTCACACTCTTGCTGTACAACGACATCAACAAACAGAAACAAAATGGATGACAAATTAATATTGCTGGTCTCCGAACATACATAGCAAGTAATTCCACATTGTGTGAACATTTTTAGTCTGAAACAAATTACCTGCAAAATCAATTTTAAGTAACAGTGACGCGGATATTCCGTATCATAGCAACAAAGCGTCTCAACGGAAAAAAACGCTGCAGAAGCGCTCTCAAGCGTTCACAGATAGGCGTTTTAAGCAGAGCGTCTAGCGTTTTCAGCTTGCTAAAAACGCTCTGGTGGATGCACGGCCTTAGGATAATGACAGGGAAGAGAAGAGATTGTTGAATAAAGTTGTTATTTTTGTTTTGTTTTTGCGCACAAAAAGTATTCTTGTCGCTTCATAAAATTAAGGTTGAACCGCTGCAGTCACGTTGACGGTTTTAACAATGTCTTAACGTTTTAACAATGTCTTTCTGGATCTTGAAAGTGTTAGTTAAATTGCTGTCTATGGACGAGTCATTCACCTCTCGGATTTCATCAAAAATATCTAAAATTTGTCTTCTGAAGGTGAACGAAGGTTTTACGAGTGTGGAATGACATGAGGGTGAGTAATTAATGACAGAATTTTCATTGTGTGATTATAAATAGAGAAGATCATATTGTGGTTTTTTTTTTTTTTTTTTTTTTTTTTTTCACCATGTTTGCATGATATCATACTCCCACTTCTTGGTAAAATAGGGTTTGATCATTTGCATCTGTTCCCTGTTAAGCACACAAACTTGATAGTGGGTAATTTGGTTCAAGGTTTTTTAAATGGTGAAAAATACTTCCAGAACCAGGCTGCTGTTTATTCTATACTGTCAGCCTCACAGTCAGCTTTTGCTGATGCCATTGTTGTAGATGCTGAACTCCAAAGGTCCGGTGAATTCTCCTCATATATATGTGATTAGTATACCCTCAGCTCACTTAGACAAAGAATACAGTCCCCAAAGCGCATTTTTTCCTCAAACTCTCTCTCTATCCCTCTTTCTCTGCCGAGCTGGATTTGAGATGTGAATGAACTTCACCCGGTCCGTCCCTTTCCTTTTTAACTCGTTATTGTGCTTGTCGTGGCCTTTGACCCGGGCACTGTGTGGAATGTGTGTGAGGGGTTTAGAGCAGCCGAGAGGCGGTGCGGGTCAGGGAATAGGGGGTCGCTTTTTGTTATTTCTCTTCACAAAACAAAGCCTTGTGGCCCACAGACAAAAAGATACAGGGAAGACTGTGCACAGAGCCAGTGAACCATGGCCGTGTGTGCGTGTGTGTGTGTGTGTGTGACAGTGAAAGAGAACATTTGTTTTTGAAAGAGGGAGTTTGTGGCAGAAAGAGCAGGGATTTATGAAGGTAATAGTTGTGCATGTTTAGATTTGGAGGAGTGTAGAGAGGCTTTTGGAGGTGAAGAAACTGTTAATGACCAATGAACTTGCATAACTCTCTCTTCGCACACATAAAAACACAGACTCTGACTTCCTTAGTGTCTCACGCCCCGTGTTTTCTGAAGCCTGAGTAGGAACGTAAACTTAGGATTATAAAATGTCACTGAGGGCAGCTGAAGTTGAAAAGTGGATTAGGATTTAAATGTAGATCTGGTTAAAGGGTTAGTTCACCCAGAAATGAAAACTATCACTTATCATCATTCCAAACCCATATAACCTTCTTTCGTTCTCAGAAAACAAAAGGAGATGTTAGGCTGAATGCTTATGATCTTTTCCATCCAATGATAGTGAAAGGGGTGTCAAGCTTCAAATATGACAAAGTTTTTTTCATAAAATTACTAAAATACACAATATATTGGTATTATAACAGTTATTGGTTGATAATATAAATATATATATAGCATTATTTTTGTTAATTGAAAGCTGAGATAAAGCTGAAATTAAATTAAATTAAATTAAATTAAATTAAATTAAATTAAATTAAATTAAATTAAATTAAATTAAATTAAATTAAATTAAAAATATATGAATATGAGATTAAAAACAAAAAAATCAACAAACATTAGAAATGGTGTCTTGGCAACTACTGAAATAAATTTGAAGTAATAAAATTACTGAAATTTAAAACTGAAATAATTATAAATTAAAGCAAAATAAAAATATTTAAAAATACATTTTAAAATGACAAAAAAAATTACTAAAACTAAATTGACAAGAAGACGAGACTTTTTCAGCTAATAACAACTTTAATTTTGATCTGTTCATCACACAATATATCATATTGCTTCAAAAGACTGAACATGAATGTATCATGAAATGCTTTTATTATGCTTTTTTCTCCTTTTTTGGACACAACTTTTGACAGCATACGTACGTACATGTACCTGCAGTATGTTTCTGCTAGTTTGTGCCACAGACTAAAAAAATGTAAAAGTTATATTGCAATTTTTTTTTCTCTCTCACACAATTCTGACTTTTCAGAATTACGAGAAATAAAGTCTGAAATTGCGAGATATAAATTCGGACTTTTTTTTTTTTAATTGCGAGTTTATATCCCCCAATTTTGACTATTTTCTTGCTGCTTTTCTCAGAATTGTGATCTATAAACTTGCAAGTTATAAAGTCCAATTCTGAAGAAAAAATCTCAAAATTCTTACATTTTCTTAGAATTGCAAGTTTATCTCATAATTTTGACTTCATAACATGCAATTGCAAGTTTATATCGTGGAATTCTGAGGAAAAAAAGTCAGAATTGCGAGATATAAACTCGCAATTGTGAGAAAAGGTCAGAATTGAGAGATAAGTTACAATTACATTTTTTATTTTTTATTCAGTGGCAGAAACAAGCTTCCAAGTATGTCCTAACGCCCAGTGCCTAACATCTCATTATATGTTCAAAGAAACAAAGCAGCTAATTTTGGTATGGATTGTTATGATGATGAGTAACTGATGATAGAATTAAAGTTTTTGGTGGTTTGCAATGTGGCACAAACAGCAATGGCACACTAGGGCAGATACCCTAAACACACGGACCCTTCCCCACCCCGCAAAAGAGATGGTGGTGTAACTCAAACCTCTAGACATTCATTGGACACATAGACTCGCATATTTGCTGACTCTTGAATCTGAGCTGTTCAAAGGAACCCCAGCTGTCATTGACTGACTTCAGAGTTCCACACACACACACACTTTCTCTTTCCCTCATTTCTTTCTTTCATTCTCTCGAAAAGGTCAGTGTTTCCCATAAGCACAGAGTACCAATCATGCCCTGTGTGACATTAACCCTGTTTGCATGTATTATTGGTCTAGGCTGAATGTCCCTCTGGAGTTCCCTATCTCTGTGTTGTCTCTTGTGTCTCTGTTTCCCCTGTCTTTCTGCAGTCTGCCGTCTCCTCAACATGCCCTGCGTCTGTTTTCGCAGTCTTTTTTGAAGTTCTTGCCTCTCTGTAGTGTGTTCATCACCTCCACATATATAGTGCAGCTATTTCTTATTTAAGGTTTGAGAGGTGCTATATTGTGAAGTCTCACCCGTGACTACATTCCCAATGTGTCTTGTGCATGAGTTCGTCCTTTTTAGACAACAAACCAAATTTTCACTATATTACTCTCAGTGATTGCACACATGAACACGACGACTGATGCCTAAAAAATAATAATTTTAGAGCTTTTTCCACTGTAAAACATTTTAATCTTGGAGAAATTCATTGTCCCTATAGGGCTGTTTTGGCAATGCATCTGACGTTTGTTGATATTTTGTTTTCCATACCTTGTAAACATTTAGTTTTCTGTGATTTATTTAACTTTTTGGTTACAAATTCTGCTGATTTGAATGTATCACCTAGGTAAATTATTTAGTAGTTGACTAACATTTATGAGGATTTGTTGAAATAGTCTTGAAAGCATCAATTAGAAAAACACAGCATGTCATCCTCCAGCAAAAGTGTGTTTTTAGAGCTTTTTTTACACACTTATTCCATTTTATTGCACTTAAAAAAAAAATCTGCCACATATAAAAATACATTCCTAAAAAAACTAAATAGGTCGATTTACATTGACTTTAATGTTTTTTTCTGTAAGACCATGTAAGTGGTTTAGATATTTCATTACTCTATTTATGAGTTATTTCAGTTTCATTTGGAGGCTTTATAGTATGAGGTCTTTAAAGAATAACTGCTTCAATAGAGAATCATCACAGTGGGATATAGCTGAATGTTTTATTTGTAATCTTTTTACAGTTATCCATTTTCAGTAAATGATGCGAGCTGGAATGATGTGCTGCTGTTCTTTGAGCAGAAGTGTTATGTCAGGTTAGCTTCTGTTCCCCACTGAATCCGGTTTGATGTTGCTGCTTCAGTAGTTTGTCCAAATGCATTTATATCTCTCGACTTGCGTGAGTGTTGCGTGTGTGTGTGTGGTGGACTAATGATTTCTGCTCATGGATCTGTGTTTGTAGTGTGTGTATACATGTCTGTGTGAATTTGTCTTTGTATGTCTGAGTACTCTCTCTCTGTCTCTCGCCTGTCGCTCTCTCATTAACACTGTGTATTTTATTTTGAGGATGAGGTAAACACATCCTGTGTGTGTGATTGTGTCTCTTTCCACATTAGGAGCATAGGGGAAATTGTGGGCCAGATGAATGGACCTGGGAATTTGGAGAGTGTAAAGGTAAATATTTACACATCAGACAATCAGCAGTGCATGAATCCCAAGAAAGTTTACTTGTGCTAGAGGTCTTGTGTGTTTGTGTATGTTTATGCCAGCTTGGTGTAGGCGATTGTGTGAGAGTGTGTGTGGCATGGATGCTCTGTTTTGTCTTTGCATCCAGTGCTCACCAGCTGCCATTAGTATTTAATATTTAAGTCTCTCTCTCTCTCTCTCTCTCTCTCTCTCTCTCTGGGTGTGTGTGTGTGTGTGTGTGTGTGTGTGTGTGTGTGTGTGTGTGTGGTGGTGGTTCTGGTTTGGAACTTTGCCCTACATTTAATACTAACCCAGTTCAGTCAGCTGGAGTGTGTTTCTCTCCCCCGGCACATCAGCAGAATTAGCCAAATTTACCCAACTACTCTCAGCTCCCTCTAAACTGTGTCAGTTGAAGGGCAGACATGCCTTCATAAAAACACACACGTTGGGTTTCTATCTATCTATCTATCTATCTATCTATCTATCTATCTATCTATCTATCTATCTATCTATCTATCTATCTATCTATCTATCTATCTATCTATCTATCTATCTATCATTCTGTCTATCTGTCTGTCTGTCTATCTGTCTGTCTGTCTGTTTGTCTATCATTCTGTCTATCTGACTATCTATCTATCTATCTATCTATCTATCTATCTATCTATGTATCATTCTGTCTATCATTCTGTCTATCTGTCTGTCTGTCCGTCTGTCCATCTAGCTGTGTCTATCTATCTATCTATCTATCTATCTATCTATCTATCTATCTATCTATCTATCTATCTATCTATCTATGTATCATTCTGTCTATCATTCTGTCTATCATTCTGTCTATCTGTCTGTCTATCTGTCTGTCTATCTGTCTGTCTGTCTGTCTGTTTGTCTATCATTCTGTCTATCTGACTATCTATCTATCTATCTATCTATCTATGTATCATTCTGTCTATCATTCTGTCTGTCTGTCCGTCTGTCCATCTAGCTGTCTGTCTATCATTTTGTCTATCTATCTATCTATCTATCTATCTATCTATCTATCTATCTATCTATCTATCTATCTATCTATCTATCTATCTATCTATCTATCTATCTATCTATCTATCTATCTATCTATCTGTCTGTCTGTCTGTCTGTCTGTCTGTCTGTCCGTCCATCTAGCTGTCTATCATTTTGTCTATCTATCTATCTATCTATCTATCTATCTATCTATCTATCTATCTATCTATCTATCTATCTATCTATCTATCTATCTATCTATCTATCTATCTATCTATCTATCTATCTATCTATCTATCTATCACTCTGTATGTCTGTCTGTCCGTCCATCCATCCATCTAGCTGTCTGTCTAGCTGTCTATCATTTTATCTATCTATCTATCTATCTATCTATCTATCTGTCTGTCTGTCTGTCTGTCTGTCTGTCTGTCTGTCGTCTGTCTGTCGTCTGTTTGTCTATCATTCTGTCTATCATTCTGTCTATCTATCTATCTATCTATCTATCTATCTATCTATCTATCTATCTATCTATCTATCTATCTATCTATCTATCTATCTATCTATCTATCTATCTATCTATCTATCTATCTGTCTGTCTGTCTGTCTATCTATCATTCTGTCTGTCTGTCTGTCCGTCCATCCACCTAGCTGTCTGTCTAGCTGTCTATCATTTTGTCTGTCTGTCTATCAATTCAATTCAATTCAGTTCAATTCAAAATTGCTTTATTGGCATGACTGTAAATCATACAATATTGCCAAAGCATACATAAAACAATAATAAAAACATCTGTATAATAGAAGAAAATAATATAAAATATTATAATGCTATCAAATATTATAAAATAACTTAAACTTAAATTAATAGAACACAATAACATAATAGAACATGTCTGAACATTTGGTACCACAGTGGTTAAACAAATACACACACATACGGAGGGTCACTGTGGTGGACAGTAGGGAAACACACTGAGGTCAGAGACTGTACTCACTGAGCCTGTACTTGGTCAGGATCCGTCTCTGCTTTGTGTCTTTGACACTTTGGAGATATTTTTCTGATTCATAATTTGATTTTAGAGTTCGATAGAATTGTAATTTACTTTGTGTTTTAGTTTCCTCATCCCAATGTTCCAGATATGTATTTTTAGATTGTTTGAAGATTTGGTTTATTTTGATGTTTGGAGAAGCAGTGCTGGTCTGAGACTGGTTAGTGTTAGTAGAGTTAGTCAGGTTAGTAAGTCTCAGAACCAGCTGACTGAGGGGACTCTTTTCGGAGTTCAGTTCTTGGGTTTGTAATGCTTTAAAATGTAGCGATTCTGTGGGACTTGATTTTAGATTCATCCAGAATTTGAGGGATCTTTTTTGCATATTAATAATCAATGGGAATCGGCCTAATTCTGCTCTACATGCATTGTTGGGTGTTCTTCTTTGTAATTTTAGGATCATTTTGCAGAATTCTGTGTGTAGGGCTTCTGTTGGATGTCTGTCCCATCTAGTGTAGCTCTGATCACTGGGTGGACCCCAAACCTCACTTCCATACAGCGCAATGGGCTGAATCACAATATCAAAGATTTTACACCAGATTGGAATTGGTAAATCAATGTTTTGGAATTTTTCTTGATGGTGTATAGAGCTCTTCGAGCTTTATCTTTGAGAGCATTCACTGCCATACTGAAACTCCCCGATGCAGTGATGATCAGACCGAGGTAAGTGTACTGCATCGTGTGTTCTAGGGCGGTGCTGCCTAGACTGAACTGGTATCTGTGTTCCTGACATCTGGGCTTTTTCTGGAAGACCATAACGTTGGTCTTCTTGAGGTTCACTGCCAGGGCCCAGTTCTGGCAGTAGTCGTTCAGCAGGTCCAGGTGCTGCTGTAGTCCCTGCGCAGTGGGTGACAGCAGCACCAGATCATCTGCGTAGAGTGAGTCCGGGAGCTGTAGACCGTTCCAGCTGTTGGACTCAGGCTACAGCCCTGCCGCACTCCTGTCTTCTGGGTGAAGAATTCTGTATGTTTGTTGCCAATTCGTATTGCACATTTGTTGTTCAAATACATTGATTTAATAATGTCGTAAGCTTTACCCCCTACACCGCTTTGTAAAAGTTTGTAATATAATCCGTCGTGCCAAATAGAATCAAATGCTTTTTTTGAAATCGAAAAAGCATGCAAATATTTTTCCGTTTTTGGTCTGTTTTACGTGTTTATTGATTAGGGTGTAAATGTGGTCAGTTGTTCTGTGATTTGGAAGGAAGCCAATCTGAATCGGACTCAGGACATTGTGTTCGGTAAGGAAGTTTACAATTCTATTGTTTAAGATACTGCTAAATAACTTCCCCAGATTACTGCTCACACAAATGCCTCTGAAATGATTAGGGTCCAATTTATTCCCACTCTTCTGAATTGGGATAATAAGTCCTTGGATGTCAGGAAAACTGCCTGAACTAAGTACCAAGCTCAGGTGTGCTGTGTTTCAGCATTTCACCCAGAATGCTGTCAGCACCACAAGATTTCTTACATTTTTGGCTTTTGAGTTTATTTGTTAATTCTTCATGTGTAATTGGGAAGTCGAGTGGATTTTGATTATTTTTAATTGTGTCTTCATGAATTTGTAGATTTTGGTTGATCAGATTATAATTGTCATTGAGTTGTTTTGGTGGGATTTGTTTATATAAATTTTCAAAATGTTTTGATTTTCTCCATCTTGTATTGGTAGGTCTTGTGGTTTTATTGTGCTCAGAGTATTCCACATATCCCAGAACTGATTCTGATTTATTGAATTTTCTATTTCCTGTAAACCTTTGGTCAGATGGTGTTGCTTTTTCACTCTAACTGTGTCTTTGTATTGTTTTTAGTTTTGAACAGTATTCAGTTCTGATGTCTGTGTTGTTTGGTTCTTTATGTTTCAGATTTGATCATTTTCTAAGTTGTTTCCTTAATGTTTTGCAGTCTTAGTCAAACCATTTGTCATCTTTTGGGGTATTTTTAGTATATTTGTTGCCTTTCTTTTTCAATTTATTTCTATGTGCTGCTTTTTGAAATATGTCATTGATTTCATTTGTAGCCAAGTTAACACCATCTTTAGTTGTTTCAAATTTCTTATTAATTAATGTATTTATTCAATTATTTAGTTCTTCTGAATTGAGGGCTTGGATAAATTTGTCTGGGCTGTCTGGAGCCCATTTGTATCTCTGCTGGACCTGATACATTTTGCATGTTTCCAGCCTGTTTTGTTCTGGTGTGTGATGAGTTTTGATATAGATGTTAGTTTGGTTATGGTCAGAGAGTGGAGTTTGCTGTTTGACAGTAAATGCACTGTGGAAGGGTCCATGTCAGTGATGGCATAGTCAACTACACTAGCTCCAAGACCTGAACAACACGTGAACCTCCCTAAAGAGTCCCCTCTGATCCTGCCGTTAAGAATGTACAGGCCCGAGGCTCGGCAGAGCTGCACTAACTCTCTACCGTTTTATTTACAGTTTGGTCAAGGCTGTTTCTTGCAGGGAGATTTTTTGTGAGGCTCAGGGGTTTTTGGCCAAAGACATATTCATTGCCCTTTGGATCTATGTTATCAGGTTCAGATCCTGTTCCACTCTTCAGGTGTTGGCCAGCAGCCATATCACCCTGTAGCCCAAGACCGGTTGCCCACTGAAGCTAAGCAGGGCTGAGCCTGGTTAGTACCTGGATGGGAGACCTCCTGGGAAAACCAGGTAGCTGCTGGAAGAGGTGTTAGTGAGGCCAGCAGGGGGTGCTCACCCTGTGGTCTGTGTGGGTCCTAACAAGCACCGTCCTTCGGATGAGACGTTAAACCGAGGTCCTGACTCCCTGTGGTCATTAAAAAAAAATCCCATGGCACTTCTCGTAAAGAGTAGGGGTGTAACCCCGGTGTCCTGGCCAAATTCCCTCCATGGGCCCTTACCAATCACGGCCTCCTAATAATCCCCATCCATTGAATTGGCTCTTTCACTCTCTCTCCTCTCCACCTTCAGCTGGTGTGTGGTGAGCGCACTGTCGCCGTTGTACTGTGGCTGCGGTCGCATCATCCAAGTGGATGCTGCACACTGGTGGTGGATGAGGAGAGACCCCTGATATGATTGTAAAGCGCTTTGGGTGTACAGTAGTACATATGAAAGCGCTATATAAATGCCTCATTCATTCATTCATTCATTCTTGCATTGAAGTCTCCACACAGCAGCACATTTCCCTGGGCCTGGAAATGGCTGATTTCTGTGTGGAGGTTGCTCAGATATTCCTCATCATAGTAAGGGGATTCTTCTGGAGGAATGTAGATGGCACAGATATATGTATCGGTAGTTAAAATGCCAACTTGTTTGTTTATTTTTAACCAGCAATGAAATTTTCCAACTGTAGTAACAGAAATGTGTTTGGCCAGATCCTCCCTGTACCACACCAGAATTCCTCCCGAGTCTCGTCCACGATGGGCTGTACTTAAAGCACATAATTTCTATACCAGGTTTCAGTGAGAATGACAATATCTGCATCTTTGATATTTTTCAGAAATTCAGGGTCTATGCTTTTAGAACCAAATATTGAAGAATAAAGACCCTGACTTTTTTTCTTTGGTTTCTTCTTCCTGATGGGGGCTTGATGGCCAGCAGGTGGACGTGAAGTTGGTGACCGCAGGTTTACAGGTGTGTAGTGAGCCATAGGTGGATGAGGTGGGATGCTTGTCCAGCTGACGTCTTTCCTCACCGGGGTCGGAGGGGTGTGTCTGGGCATGTAGGGGTGGATGGGTCGGTACTGTTCTGGAGTTGGTAATAGGTGTCTTGGTGATGTTGGGCTGCATCTTTTAAGGTTTTTGCAAAAACACGCACTGCGTCTTTGTGTAGATGGAGTCCATCATACAGGTGTTGGAGGCCGATGTGGTGGTGGTGGACCAGGTGCACGTTTGGGAGTGCAGAACATCTGCGGGAAATTTCAGCATTGATGCTGTAGATGATGTGTGGTGGTGTGTCACGTCGTTGAAGAAGTTTGGAGATGATGATTCGGGACTCTGGAATTTTTTTGCTGGCAATTTCTGCCATTTTCCTGACAGCATCAGCAGTGTTGTTGCGCAGCTAGTGGAGGTCATTAGTCCCGGTGTGGATTATAACACATGAGGGATGTCCTGTGAAGTGTCTGATGATCTGCTGGGCGTGTCCTGTTGTGCTGCATCGCTTTGCAGTGACTTTCTGATGTGGGAAGAGTTTCTGTGTTTTTCTCAGATAGTTTCTGTGTTTTTCTTTTCTATCTATCTATCTATCTATCTATCTATCTATCTATCTATCTATCTATCTATCTATCTATCTATCTATCTATCTATCTATCTATCTATCTATCTATCTATCTATCTATCCATCTAGCTGTCTATCTAGCTGCCTATCTAGCTGCCTATCATTCTGTCTGTCTGTCTATCTGTCTGTCTGACTATCTATCTGTCCATCCATCTATCTATCTATCTATCTATCTATCTATCTATCTATCTATCTATCTATCTATCTATCTATCTATCTATCTATCTATCTATCTGTCTGTCTGTCTGTCTGTCTGTCTGTCTGTCTGTCCGTCCATCTAGCTTTCTGTCCTGCTGTCTATCATTTTGTCTATCTATCTATCTATCTATCTATCTATCTATCTATCTATCTATCTATCTATCTATCTATCTATCTATCTATCTATCTATCTATCTATCTATCTATCTATCCATCTAGCTGTCTATCTAGCTGCCTATCTAGCTGCCTATCATTCTGTCTGTCTGTCTATCTGTCTGTCTGTCTATCTATCTGTCCATCCATCTAGCTGCCTATCATTTTGTTTATCTATCTATCTATCTATCTATCTATCTATCTATCTATCTATCTATCTATCTATCTATCTATCTATCTATCTATCTGTCTGTCTGTCTGTCTGTCCGTCCATCTAGCTTTCTGTCCTGCTGTCTATCATTTTGTCTATCTATCTATCTATCTATCTATCTATCTATCTATCTATCTATCTATCTATCTATCTATCTATCTATCTATCTATCTATCTATCTATCTATCTATCTATCTGTCTATCTAGCTGCCTATCTAGCTGCCTATCTATCTATCTATCTATCTATCTATCTATCTATCTATCTATCTATCTATCTATCTATCTATCTATCTATCTATCTATCTATCTATCTATCTATCTATCTGTCTGTCTGTCTGTCTGTCTGTCTGTCTGTCTGTCTGTCCGTCCATCTAGCTTTCTGTCCTGCTGTCTATCATTTTGTCTGTCTGTCTGTCTGTCTATCTATCTATCTATCTATCTATCTATCTATCTATCTATCTATCTATCTATCTATCTATCTATCTATCTATCTATCTATCTATCTATCTATCTATCTATCTATCTATCCATCTAGCTGTCCATCTAGCTGCCTATCTAGCTGCCTATCTATCTATCTATCTATCTATCTATCTATCTATCTATCTATCTATCTATCTATCTATCTATCTATCTATCTATCTATCTATCTATCTATCTATCTATCTATCTATCTATCTGTCTGTCTGTCTGTCTGTCTGTCTGTCTGTCTGTCTGTCTGTCTGTCTGTCTGTCCATCATTCTGTCTATCTATCTAGAAAATAGTTTTTATGCCATTTGTCATTACATTCTTTAAAGTAACAACTCCGAAGAGATCAATCGAAGTGTTAAAATTAAGAAATAAATATAGAAAGAGAGAAAGTATGAATAGATAGGCTGATAAAGAAAAGGTACAGTTGAACATAAAGAGTATAGGTGTACAGCTGGAGATTCGTATCAGATACTAAATGTACATGTCTGGATTCTATGACAACCAGTCACCTGGCAACGAGATAGACAAAAGCTTGGTTACCTTGGAGACCAAATGTGTCTGTCTGTCTCTTGAAAGAGAAAATTGGTCAGTGCATGCTGCTGGTAGTCTCTCTCTCTCTTTCTCTCTCTCAATTCAATTTTCAATTTCAATTGAGCTTTATTAGCATGACTGTGAATCACAGTGTTGCCAAAGCATTAACATATTATATATAAATAATAAAATAAACAAACAAACAAACAAAACATATATGTATACATCATGTCATATGTAGCATAGTAAATAAATTCATCTAAGTAAATGAATAAATAAAGCAGGTCTCTCTAAAGAGTTATCCATCTCTAATGTTGTGAATTGCTAACACATATTTTGCAGCTAGTGTAGCTGTGTTGTCATCTTCACCAAGTATGAAGGGCATTTTCTCAGTATCACTCAGTTCAAGTATGGGGAGAAATGTTTCTCTTACATTGTGATATTTAGGACAGATGAGTAGAAAGTGTTTCTCATCCTCTATTTGCTGTAGATCACAGTGTCTACAGATCCTCTGCTCTCTTACTGTCCATGTTTGTCTATGTCTTCCTCTCTCTATTTCTAGATCATGGTCACTTAATCTGCATCTGGAGAGGATTTGTCTTTCTTTAAATTGTTTCATTAAAACATAATTTGCCATTAAGTGGTTTAGGGTCGAGTGACATTGGAGTTTATTTTGGAGTTCAAAATGTGCTTTTAGTGATTCATCATGAGTATTTTTTAGATTTTTGTCAATTTCTTTAATAATAATTTTGAGGCTGTAGCTGTGGTCAATTGGGAATTGAGTTTCATGGACACGTTGAAGAGCGAGTCTGTTTAGAGGATGAGATTCTGCTGAGGTTTCATTGGTGAGGAGGGCTTTATATTGGACTGAATCAGGATCAGACCGATGGAGGTGATACCAGAACTGAACACATCTCTTCTGGATCTCAATGTTCAGTTTCTAAAATTTCTAAAATTTTGTACTGGTCCCCAAATTTCACATCCATAAAAGAATTGGTTTTATTATTGAATTATATAATTTTATTCAAGTTTTAATGGGTAATTTTAAGTGACCGCATAAAAACCCCTCTGAACCTTTTCGCTCAGTGTTTTGACAGCCAGACCAAAGCTTCCTGAAGCGCTGATGTCGATGCCCAGATAACAGTAGCTGGTGCTATGCTGTAAGACCTGGCCTTTATAAGTGAATTGGTTTTTGTTTCCCTGAGATCTGGCCTTTTTCTGGAACACCATTACTCTGGTTTTGTCTAGATTTACTGTCAGGGCCCACTCATGACAGTACTGTTCCAGCAGGGACAGGCTTTGCTGGAGACCCTCAGGTGTGCGGGACAGCAGGACCAGATCATCCACATACAGCAGACATCGCTCTCTCTCTCTCTGTGTGTGTGTACCTGGTATTCCCTATGTTATGGGGACCAAATGTACCCACAACGATAGTAATACCAGAAAATTTTGACCTTATGAGGACTTTTTTGGTCCCCTTGAGGAAAACAGCTTCTAAATCATACTTAATTAAGGGTCTTGAAAATCTAAAAATGCTGAAAGCTTTCTGTGATGGTAAGTTTAAGGGTAGGGTTAGTGTAGGGGGATAGAATATACAATTTGTACAGTATAAAAAATCATTACGTCATTGGGAAGTACCCATAAAACATGGAAACCTGTGTGTGCATGTGTGTAAGAGTGTGTAAGTGTATGTGCAGGGCCATCAGGGATGAGAAAGAAGAGAACAGTTACAGAATTTCTTTCAGTAAATGTTTGAGTCCCTGCAAAGCAAACAACTTTTTTTTTTACAGTCTGCATTCCTCAGTTGTCTCATATGAGAGTCTCAAATTAAACTGTAATTGTAATTCAGTGAAGTGCTATACAAGCAGCGATTAGCCTTATGCTAATATCACAAACAAATCAAATCTACAAATACAGTCCCTTACGTCCACTTCATTTTTAAGGTGTTTAATGACAATAAATCAGATAATATTTTCCACTATCAGACTCCATTAGCGCAGCTTTATTCTGGTCTAAGGAATAAACAAAAAAAAAGTTTGCCTTAAATTTATATCCTGACCAGGTGAATAAGGCAAGCAATAAATCACTTTTCATTCATATAAATTATTGTCATAAACATTAGAAACAGGAGATTTAAGTGCAGATTTGGAAACCGTTTTAGGCTGATATGAAAAGCCCAAACACACACTGACAGTCAAAGCTCCATTCTGATAAGCTTTAAAAATGTTGCACACCACATCACCTTTTTTACTGTTTAAGGAATACACTATATATAGTGTGTTCTCCTTTGTAATGAATTAATCAATTTAATCAATTCATTAACATAAATTCTCCATTTAATTCTCAAAATTCTCAAAAACATGAATAACTGAAAATGTTAAAATTAAACATATCAATATGCTATGCAAAAAATACATTTGACATTTTCAGAAGAAAATGTGTCTCCTGATTGGTTGTGAAATAAGTTGCATAATAAGCATTGCTAGGTGTTCTGGTTCTGTTTTGGTCAGTTTTAGCACTTATAGCTAGGCCTAGAATACAATATTCAAAGGGTTAGTTCACCCAAAAAGGAAAATTCTGTCATTAATTACTCACCGTCATGCTGTTCCAAACCTCCAAGACTTTCGTTCATCTTCGGAACACAAATAAAGATCTTTTTAATGAAATCTGACAGTATTCTGTCCCTCCATAGACTGCCTTCACAGCTGGAACTTTGACACTTCAAAAAGTTCATGAAGAGATCATAAAACTAATCCATATGATCCATATGAGCAGGTTAGTCCAAATTTTCTCTTTATATGATGAACAGATTTCATTTAAGCTTTTACTCACATATAAACATTTTACAGCGAACATGCACAGAAGCTCAACCGAACATGAATGACACGTGAGAACAAACCTCTTCTGGAAGCTCAAACGTGCTGCATAACACGCAAGAATGAACCTCATTGGTTACGCAGCACATTCAAGCTTCCGGAAGAGGTTTGTTTTCACGCGTCATTCGTGTTCAGTCAGCTTTTGTGTATGTTCACTTTATGGGGAGATTTTTGTCATTTTCAGTGGCACTTTTGCCCTGATCCCCTATTAATTTGGTCCTGCTGCACTCAGTGAAACCTTTGAGTATTTCCTGACCACAAAGGCTTTCAGAAAAAGTTGTTCTCATGTTCTTCTGAGACGTGATCTTTCTTAACCTATCAACAGCATGTCTGCCTTTGATTTCCATAAGTAGTTGCTCTTCCACAAAGGTCAAAGTTTATTAGAGAATCTTGCCAAAAAGACCAGCTGAACAAAGAGTTTATGACCTTTAAAGCTGTTGACTACTAAATTAGGAGCCATTCAAATATCTGTTATCTGTTTGAACAGAGTGGTATTTGGAGATGTTGTGATGACGGATGAGATCATGAGGAGCAGAGGGTTAGTTTCAGAGGATTAGAAAAGAAAGCACACAAGACACTTTGGTGCAGGACCTTCACTGATTCTAGCAGCATTATCCCAGGCCTCACTTTTCTTTGCTCAAATCCTTAAGACAAAGTCCCCTGTGTTGTCAGATATTACACCACAGTCTGTCAGCTCTTAAATGAACATATACAATTAAGTCTTTTCATAATCCTTAAATAAAAGTGTTATTTACTATATAATTGGGATGTACACAAAATTCATAACAAAATATTTCAGTATGTGTCTTTCGTAGGGATGTAACAGCATTATCAATATCGTGGTATCGCGATAGCAAAATTGTCTCGATATCATTGCAGTCACACAACTGTATGAAACGATATGTGTTCCAGGCAAAAAAATTTAGTTTTTTTTTTTTTTTTTTTTCTCAGCCCATTGGAGTAGAACGGAGGGAAGTAGTAACTAGGGCTGGGAACAGATAACTTCTTATCTAGAACGAAGATAAAAAAAAAACTATAAAAACTCAGTCTTCATGTATTTTATAACACTTCAGCTTGTGATTCTTATTAAGAGCAGGTCATTTTTTAGGATTCTTTAGCTAACCTAAGTCTCTGAGATCCTGACACCTTGCACTTCTGGAGACTCCAGGTAGGTTGCAGTTCTGGAAAATGGTGGCACTGGAGACTAAAGGGTTCCTGATGGTTTCACATTTAATTCTTCACCTTAATTCTTAATTCTTTTGCAGTTAAAATGGATTTGTCTTTTCTTTTCCACCTGTTTTTATATGACCCCGCTGACCCAATGAGCATTTTGCTGTCCCTTGGTCATGCTTTAACTTTGCATTTTCTAGTATTGCATTAGTATTGCGTCCTTCTCATGAGTATTTAATAATTTTTGACTTTTCAGTCTGAGTTAAATCTCTTTTTTGGCTCATTTTGCCTGTAAAAGAAAACCTTCCTAATAATTCTGCACACCTGAATATGAGACATTTTTCATTTCCAGCCTTCATGAACAATTATATATCACTTATAAATGATTAAAAACAATATTAATAGTAGTTTTTAAGATTGATGTGGACTGGAATTGGTAAAATGTGCTTAGAAAAAAAATATGATCAGAAAATCAACTTGCCTAATAATTCTGCACACATTGTATAGCATTGTGCTATTCACATGTTAAGAGAAGCCCTAGGTTTAAAGGCACAGCAGCAAACTAAATTATCTTTTTAATAGGCAACTGATGGTCAAAGAATGGTCATGAAATACTAATCATGATTGGTTTTAGTACAAAAAAAACTTTAAAAACCTAAATTTATGATATGAGTCTTTAATATAACAGTTGACCCTTAAGACTACATCCGCTTACTTTAAATCAGTCTTTCAGTCAGTCATGCGAGCTTGTATATTCTGGGCTCTCACATCACATGTGGGTTTCAAATGCCTAACTTGACAGATTAAAGCATATTTAATCGCTTGGAGTTCACAATAGACTCTGAACTACTAAATGCTATTCAAGTCATTCTTCATGCTTCTCCATTTTGTATGAAATCCATGATTCTCCATTCTCTATGAAGAGTCTAACTGTCAGTTTTACTCTCTTTGTTCTCGAAATACTAAAAATTATTCCTTAAATAACTGATGAAAGTCAGAAATACATTAACAGTTAAAAAAAAAAAAAAAAAACTTAACCTTTAAATCTGAAAGAAACTCCAGAAGATTAAATGTGCATTAATCAGAGCAGTTAGGAGCTTAAACCCCCCAGTGTGAGTGACAGTTTATGTGAAGTAAAAGCTTGTCTACATACATAATGGGTATAGATTGAGGACTAGCATAGCGAGAGAGAAAAAAAACACAGCTTAAACCAGCCTAAGATGGTCTTCTAGCCTGTCCAAGCTGGTGTTTGTCTGGTTTAGTTGGTTGCCCAGCTTAAAACACTTGGTCAGGCTAGAAGAACCACCTCAGGCTGGTTCAAGCAGGGTTTTTGTTGTTGTGTTTGTTTGTTTGTTTTTGTTTTGTGTGTATGTGCGTGTGTGTGTGTGTGTGTGTGTGTGTGTGTGTGTGTGTGTGTGTGTGTGTGTGTGTGTGTGTGTTTTGCCACAGGGCTTTGTAGCTGAGGAGTTTGCATCTGTCTTGGTAACTGTGCTGCAAGGTTTTGCTCGGCCCTTGTTGTAAAACTCAGACACATTCATTTCTGTGTCTTTACTAATGTCACTCCTGTCAAAACAGTGATAAAACTGACAGGGACAAACTCGTGGTGTGTACTCTGCTGCAGCTAGCAACTGTCTTACCTCTTAACTCTTTAAGTCAAACAGAGAATGGCGTATAAAAGAGAAACAAATGGCAATTTGCTATTTCATTATTTCTCTGCCTTTATCTGGGAGTATTAAGTCATTATTTACCTCAGAGGAAAAGGCTTGAGATTTCTCACGGATGGAGGGAGGTGGGGAAGCGTGAGAAGGTGGTGTGAACAATAGGAAGAAAAAAAATATTTCATTTAGAGCAGGCTTTTAGAGAGTCGGCTTTCATTTATTTGTGGTGACTTTCTCCGGGCCAATTAAAGTGGCACCCGGGAAAAATGTAGCTGGAGAGATGAATGTCAATATTTGCTCTGCCGTACCAACACACGTACAACAGCGCACACACTCGCACATCAGACAGTAATTCCCTGGCAGAATGATCAGGTCAATAAACTACAAAACCTGCTGGGCCTGCTTAAATACACACACACACACACACACACACACACAGAGAACCAGATCTATGACAGAAACTTGCCCATTGTGTCGTGTTATTTATTTATTTTTTCATTAAAATGGATTGCAATAAATGTGTAACTTTTTGAAATCTTACTAATTTTTGGTTCAAATCTGGCAGTTATGATTCTGTTTTTAGCCATCATTACAAACAGGACTTTCTTTCTTCTGTAGAACAAAAAAGAAATGTTATGCTCATGTTGCTCTTTTCCATTCAATGAAAGTGATGTACGTACACTGCCCAACAATGACAAAATAAAAAAAAAAAAAAATAGCTCTAACTTGTACCACCTGACTGCTGCAGATTAATTTCAGCATTGTTAGTGTTGCCATAGAAACAGAAACAGCAGCTGTAAAATGTGGCTGCTGTTTGTTTGCAGCGCTCTGTAACTGTCTGTCTACAATTCTGCATAGGCTCATGGAGCACACTGATGACGTGATGTCTGCACAAGCAGGGTGCGCGGAGGTATGGACATACAGATTGACAGGCAGTTAGGACATCCTATCATTGCATTTGGACCGAATACAATGATTGGATGAACATTTATTGGAACTCAGACTTCTACAGAAGATATATGTACATTTTTTTTATATTTACACCACTTCTATTATTGATTGCTATCAGGATATGAAGAGAGTTTTAACCAGTATAACAAAAGGGTTCATGCAAACATTGCCTATATATTTAAAGTTCATCTTTAAATATACTGTGGGTACTGTGTGTGTGTGATGCTCATTTCCCTTACTTTTACATATTACATTTGCCATCATCAAATATTCACTTAAAATTCTTATTTAAAAACAATAAATTAATAACCAGTGTTGGGAAAAGTTACTTTTTGAAAGTAATGTGTTACAATATTGTGTTACTCCCAAAAAAGGGTCTACTCTAGGTCTAATTGTGTTAGCTACTTAGTTACTTTTTTTGAAAGTAATGCGTTACAATATTGTGTTACTCCCTAAAAAGGGTTTAGGACTAATTGTGTTACTTAGTTACTTTTTTTGAAAAGTAATGTGTTACGTTACTTGCGTTACTTTTTTTACCTAACTTGTTTGTTTTGTAATGACAAAAATAAAACAAAAACAAAAGTCCTTTTTTTTTGCAAATTTAAAGTCCCTCTCACACTAAAAGTGAAATAAATAAGCCTCAGGAGGAAGGAAATGCAAATTCATGCCTGTACAGTAGAGGGCGCAGCTCAAACAAACTTTTCAGCTGTGCTGCCATTCTGGACTGCTGAAGAATAGGAAACAAGAGAAGAAAGTTCAACACTCTTCAGCAATAAAAACAAAAAGATGAAACTAATGTGATGTTTAATTAAAGTCATTTTATGGTTGAATTGGATCATTGAAGGTCAGCAGCAAAAACATTGGTTAATAAAGTGACATTAAATGCATAAAGTATATTTGTATTATTTAACATATTTAATTAATGCAGGTTTGCATAATATTCTGAGTTTGCATTTCACAGTTTATTCATTTTTTTATGCAAGTGAGATGAGTAAATGCATGCTCACATTTAGTCTAACTGCAATCACTCCCGACACACACACACACACAATGCACATCACTCCCGATTTCTCTCAACATGGGGAAAGGAGAGCTGTCAGCCAATACATGGGAAAACAAAATAACTTGTCTTACTTATTTGAAAAAGTAACTCAGATATTTTAAATGGAAAAGTAATGTTACTTCACTCATAATTACTTGAAAAAAGTAATCTGATTATGTAACTCATGTTAATTGTAATGCGTTACCCCCACCACTGTTAATAACACTGTTAAATATCTCAAAATAAATATAGATTTTTTTTGAATACTGCACATTATAGAATTGGGATGCCTACATTTACTTAGAACATTTAAAATGACCGATTTTGGTTTTTGTTGTTTTATTTTTAATTCATGTAGACAAATTTTATTATCAGCCATTTATCAATATCAGAAAGAATTTTAAAATATGCGAATCCCTAGCAATAACAATTTATCCAGCAAGAATTATTATATTTTTTGATGTTTGTTAGATATATTAAAGAGAGAGAGAGAGAGAAGAAGAAGAAAGAGGAAAAAGAGAGAAAAGTAAGTACTGACACTAGTGTCAGTTCTTGCTTCACTGCTCAGTTATCTCATCTGCCTGAATAAAACACTTATTCAACCGAATCTCTTCGACACACTTCACTGCACACAAAAGCACTTTCACCTATAGCACACGACGGGAGGCACAGTTTCCCAAACACGACACTATTTATTTCTGTCTGTAAAGGAGCCCAGGGCAGCTCCCGTAATGATTGTGTTTTTAATTAGTTTGCCGTAAACTATTAAGACGGCACAAAACCCCAAATCCTAATCACAAGGAACAGAAGCTTAAACTGCCCTCGGTCCATTTGCGCTAATAATGTACACCTTTGGAGTAGCTTGTTGTGGAAATATGGAGAACTTTTGATTCTTTATCTGTCTTTAATTAAAGGTTTTTTGTATAATATTTTCTCGTTCAGATTTCTTGGTGGTGGTTTTACTGGAAGCAGAATTAGAACAAAAAAGAACAGTTTCTGTGTTAAGAAATGTCATTTTTACTTCATGTTTGCCAGGAGTTAATTAACCTTTGGGTTTGACAGATATCAGAGTGTACAACATGCTCATCCCACCAAGTCTTGGTTTGGCTGCAGAAATCTATTTTTTTCTCCAGGGTCTGTTGGTGGGATCAAAACATTAAGATCATTTTCTTGTCGATTCATCGCTTGGATTGGATTAAGGATTTGTCAGCTTGTCAGCTTGTCAATGTTAGGTAGGCAAAACATGCAAAACAGATTGTTTAGGTTGAACCACGGTGAAAACCCAGAGTTACACAGCTGCTGCCTTTCCCTCCAGAGAACAGATATGACCAGTGTTGTGATTATTGTTTGTTTTGGCATTTTATTGCATTTAAAATCACAATGACAACGTGTCAAGCCATCGTTATACAAGAAAATTCATGTTGAAACTGTTTCCAAATTCAATGCTTAGATACAGCTGAATAGAACTAAACAGAAGCATTGTTTGATCACAACGGTGCACCTGTCTGGTTTGCAAACCTGTCTACCTGCCCGTCTGCCAGCTTCAATAGGTCCAGCTGCTGTTGATTATGTACACAAACCTTGTCAAAGTGTTCAAATGTTGTGTTCCAAAAGTTACCATGTGAGTGGAAGGAGAGAATGAGAGAAGAGAAAAGAAATGTAGGCAATTACAATAGCTCTGGCTGTATATTGTAGGCAATAGCTCTGGCTGATTTCACTTAACATCTTAAAAACATATTATTCATAAGTCATGTTGATCTATTAGTTCTTCTCTGTGGTAGTGGTTGAAAATTGTGGGTTTCTATGGTTCACAAATACATTTATTTCAACTCCATATACGGTCTTGGTAAATGTATCTTTTGTTTACTCCTGAGAGTGAATGTGCATTAGCAGCTTTTGTGAAAAAGAAGTCCACTTAATTGTTTTGAATATGCACTTGTAGTCTACTTCAAAAAAACTGAACTTGCAGATTATATGGTATTAATGAAATAAATGGCTAGTTGAGTGTACTTCAGTTGAAATTACGTTAAAGAATTAGTTCACTTCAGAATTAAAATTTCCTGATAATTTATTCACCCCCATGTTATCCGAGATGTTCATGACTTTCTCTCTTCATTCAAAAAGAAATTAAGGTTTTTGAGGAAAACATTCCAAGATTTTTCTCCATATAGTGGACTTCAATGGTTAACAACAGTTTGAAGGTACAAACTGCAGCTTGAAATGGCTCTACAATCGGTCATTTACTATTAAA
Source organism: Chanodichthys erythropterus (assembly GCF_024489055.1). Lineage (NCBI taxonomy): Eukaryota > Metazoa > Chordata > Actinopteri > Cypriniformes > Xenocyprididae > Chanodichthys > Chanodichthys erythropterus. The sequence goes on along the minus strand of NC_090230.1, from coordinate 48,308,542 downwards.
AATACTCACTTAAATGACCAATCATTTCACTAGATAAGACCCTTATTCCTTGGCTGGGATCGTGTACAGCCCTTTGAAGCTGCACTGAAACTGTTGGTAACCGTTTAAGTTTGCTATATATGGAGAAAAATCCTGGAATGTTTTCTTCAAAAACCTTCATTTCTTTTCAACTGAAGAAAGAAAGGCATGAACATCTTGGATGACACTGGGGTGAGTAAATTATCAGGATATTTTAATTCTGAAGTGAACTAATCTTTTAAAGTATATTTTAGTTTACCATAAATGCTTGTCAGCATATTTTTTACAGTACATTCTAACCATATTTCAAAAACAACAGAAGTATGAAATATAAAATAAGTCCTAAAAAAACATTTGGCTAATTGCTTTTAATATAAGTTTAAACTACAATACATTTTATTTTGATTGTAATTAGCATGCGATCATGTGTCCAATAAGCTGCATTCAGTTCACACTTAAATATATTCTTTTAAAGTGTATTCTGCAATAAGTAGGCCACTCTTTTTAAAAGCAGCCTATGCAATTTACTTGTTTTTCACAATGGAGGACAATGGACCATTAAAAAAAAAAAAAAAATATATATATATATATATATATATATATATATATATATATATATATATATATATCTATATATATATATATATATATATATATTTAGCATGATTTGAGCTAAAGAAGCAAAACTGCCAGATGTAATATCTTGAAATGTAATCATGACAAAACTAATCTTGGATTTTGGGAGCTGTACTTATATTTACTTATATTACTTATCCATAGGAAAAAAAACTGTAAAAATGTAGAAAAAGTGAATACACACCTTTTCTCTCTTCTCAGTCTATAGTGTTAGTGTTGTTTTCTTATTCGTCAATCTCTGCCTTTTATTTGACATGAACTATTTAGACTTCCTATCACGACAGCATTCAGTCAGGATCATCTCAGTTTAAACATTATAGAAACACAACAAATAAACACCTACGCACATAAACCTACAAACATTCCTGGCTTTGAAAGGTACCCAGAGTGAATTCTGAAGTAAAGTGTGTGTTGAACTTGTGTTGAACGCATAAGGTGATGCTTGAGCACCGTATGGACCACAAGCACTTTGTGAAGCCTACGAACATTTCAGCTGCCTTTCATCTTCTAGAACAGAGCAAGAGAAAAGGAGGGAGAGAGATAGTGAGCGTAAGAGTGAGATATGTCATACCTGATCCAGTGCTTGGAGTTGTAAAGATGTTTGTGTATGCAGAGGCTGGTGGTTCTTGAAGATGAAGAGATTGTTTTCTGCATTCTCCAGATGAGCTGCTCCTCATCTCTCTCTCTCAGTCTCTCTCTGTGTATGAAGAAAAAACATAGAGATGAAAGGCAGCTGAAGTGTTTGAAAAATGGACTTTGAAATAGAAAAGGTCCTGGCTGGCCTATGTAAGAGATGAGAGAGTGGATGAGAAAAGAGAAGGATGCAAAATGAGAAACAGATGAGTAATGCAGGAGATGATTGGACAATACCAGCCATCCATTAGGAATGAGCCATTGTATTGACTACTAAATGGATAGAGAGGTGGATATGAATTAATCCACTACTGATATCATTTTGAAACCCTTCCATTTCATTTTTGTTCACTGTAGTTGATGCGTGTTTTTGTTAATAATATCAGAGTGTCTAGAGCGCAGGTTCATCCTGAAGAGGACATTGTGGGCTTTTTTGTAATTTAAGATGTTTATAATGATTTTTTTTTTTCCCACATTACAATTGTCTTATCATCATTTGTGTGAAAAATCTAAGAAAAATATATGAAGACTCTAATTGCCATCTAAAATTTTCTTCTAAAATGAGCATTTTTATCAAGCTTGTATGTTTCGGTTCAGTAATTTCACTTTAATGGCAATTAATAGGTCCTTTTCATACACATACAAGCTTGATAAAAATGTTTCAGATGGCACTTAGAGGCTTTTGCATCTGAAGTCTTCATATATAAAATTTTTTATAAATTATATTATATTTGTTTTTGTCTTACCCTGATTCACTATGGTAAGTATATTATAAGTATATTTTAGACCTGTCGGGTGGTATTCTCGGGAAGCTGCATACATACGCGAGAAAAGTTCTCCCACTGCTATGAGGCATGTGGGAGTGGCATAGGTTAATTGTCACAACAAGTGAGAAAGGTTGACATGGAGCATGCTAAATCTCAAACCTCTGGGGAACCACCTATTTTAAAAAACACAGAACAGAGGAGAGTCTGCTAGCAAAAAGAGAACGCGAAAGAGCTCGTCATAAAACAAGAATCAACACTGGCTTGGCTTTTTGAAGATGGTGAGAACTGAGAGATTTGAAATGTTGTAAAAGCGTTGTGGAGATGGCGTTTTTATTACTCAGCAGGTGAGTAAGGTATTTTATTGAACAGATAAATTGCCATTTGTATCTCTCTAACAGAGTTCATTGTAAAGTATTATCTATTGTGAAGGGTCATTTCATTATGGTTGTTGTAACACTGTGCTGGAATTTATTTTCAAGGAAGTACCTTATCTATTAATCGGTATAAATACAGTAACTTCTTCAGCTAGCCAGCTTGAGATCCTTTCCATTTAAACTGATTATATCTTTTAAGCCTAGTAGTGAAAGTTTTATGAGCAGCAGGATAACTATATTCATCCTCACAGTCAAGCAGAGCCGAAGCACAACCTAAACAGTGTTCTTCCGCAAAATGCATGTTTTCCTTGTGATGCTACAGGAGTACTGCGTCGTTTGTCTTATTAATTAATATAAATTATTAATAAGACAAGACACATATGGGGAAAAATCCTTTTTCTCAGATTCAAAAGCCTTTATACAATCACACAGTGTTAACTGCACGGCCATTGGTTCGTGAAGTTAAAATAAACAAACAAATGACAGTGCGGAATCGCGCAAGCCCACTCAAGCCTGCCAAAAGGGGCAGGGTATCGGGCTATATAAGCAGCCATTTCACCATGGCATATCGATTATTCTCCTTCAGCGACGCTGATATCATCTCTTCGCTTGATCTACGAGACTTGAAGTCGCCTTCACCTGCAAGCAGCTGGAATTCGCCGCTGATCAGCTCGCCACTCTGCAGCAGTTTGATCAGCTTGCCTCTCCCTGCTCGCCGCTCTCAAGCAGCTCGCCGCTCTCTAGCAGCCACCACCTACGAGCAGCCTGCAGCTCTCTCGCCGCTCTTGTGCAGCGCTGATCGCCCGCCGCTTCACAGCAGCCAGATCAGCTCGCCACTCTCAAGCTGCTCTGTTCCCACGCCGCTTCCAAGCAGCCTGGTCAGCGCTTCGCCCCCGAGCCACCTGCAGCGCAGAACGAGTGCACCTCAGTGTATCCTTCTGCAACGCTGTTTCTTACTAAAAAGATCTATTTGTAAAGAGCAATTTGAGAGAATTTCTGTGACGTTGTTGCAAATGTCCAACAACGTTGTTGCAAGTGTTCTTTATAAATCACCAGGGTGGTGAGCCCCTCTGCACGCTGATGATGGGCCCAGTGAGTGCGTGCTATGTCTGGGGAAATCCCGCGTAGAAGCCGCGCTCACAGAAATGACCTGCTTTCATTGAGAGAGTATGAGTATGGCCTCTTTGCGCTCGCAGATAGCGTTATTTTCAAAACGCAACTCCGCACCTCGCGCCCTCTCGTTTTCTTCCTCCCAGGAGCCTGTGAGGAAAAAACAGCGGGGCAGAGGATCTCAGCGCTCGGATGAGAGTGAGCTCATATCGGCCTCACTCTTTCCACACAGAGAGGCTTCCACCATCCATTTCTCCCGCCCAGACCAAAGCCCCTCTGCCATTGCGAGCGACTTGGTCTCGTTTGGGGGATCTGATGAAGAGCCGCTGGATTACAGCCTGTCCTTGGCGGCTTCGGATGCCGCGGAGTGGTCGGGCTCTTTGCAGCCAATTGACGCCAGGGCATCCATTGATTCAGAGCTCACCCATGTTTTGTCAAATGCAGTTGAACAGCTCGGATTGGAGTGGTCTGTGCCTGAGGAACCCACACGCAGCCGCTTAGACGAGTGGTTCCTGCCTGGAAACCGCCAAGCGCCTCCTCAGCGGTCAGCACCCTTCTTTCCGGAGGTCCATGAAGAGCTCACAAAGTCATGGCGTGCCCCCCACTCTGCCTGCTTGCATCCTTCTGTCTCTCACGCTCTCACCTCCGTTGATGGCGCCAGACAGAAAGGATATGAGAAGCTGCCTCCTTTGGACAAATCTGTGCCTGCTGCCATTGGATGGAAGTCAAAGGCCGCCCACCCATCCAAGTCCTGCCATACCACCTCAGCTCTCGCTCTCACTCCATGGCAGTACTCCAAGTGTACCAAGCAAAGCTCCTCCGAGACCTAGATGAGGCTGGGCACAACTCAGCCACCTTCAAGGAGGTGCGTAGCGCCACAGACTTTCCTTCCTCTCCTGGTGGGTCACCACGTCATGGTCAGATCACATAGCATGACGATGGTGTCCTTCATGAATCACCAGGGCGGTCTCTCTTCAAAGCCCCTCCTCACTCTAGCGAAAACCATCCTAGAGTGGGCCCAGTGCAACCTGCTCCTGTTGAGAGCAGCACATACAGTGGGTACGGAAAGTATTCAGACACCCTTAAATTGTTCACTCTTTGTTATATTGCAGCCATTTGCTAAAATGATTTAAGTTCATTTTTTCCCTCATTTATGTACACACAGCACCCCATATTGACAGAAAAACACAGAATTGTTGACATTTTTGCAGATTTATTAAAAAAGAAAAACTGAAATATCACATGGTCCTAAGTATTCAGACCTTTTGCTCAGTATTTAGTAGAAGAACCCTTTTGATCTAATACAGCCATGAGTCTTTTTGGGAAAGATGCAACAAGTTTTTCACACATGGATTTGGGGATCCTCTGCCATTCCTCCTTGCAGATCCTCTCCAGTTCTGTCAGGTTGGATGGTAAACGTTGGTAGACAGCCATTTTTAGGTCTCTCCAGAGATGCTCAATTGGGGTTAAGTCAGGGCTCAGGCTGGGCCATTCAAGAACAGTCACTGAGTTGTTGTGAAGCCACTCCTTTGCTATTTTAGCTGTGTGCTTAGGGTCATTGTCTTGTTGGAAGGTAAACCTTCGGCCCAGTCTGAGGTCCTGAGCACTCTGGAGAAGATTTTCGTCCAGGATATCCCTGTACTTGGCCGCATTCATCTTTCCCTTGATTGCAACCAGTCGTCCTGTCCCTGCAGCTAAAAAACACCCCCACAGCATGATGCTGCCACCACCATGCTTCACTGTTGGGACTGTATTGGACAGGTGATGAGCAGTTCCTGGTTTTCTCTACATATACCGCTTAGAATTAAGGCCAAAAAGTTCTATCTTGGTCTCATCAGACCAGAGAATCCTTTTTCTCACCATCTTGGAGTCCTTCAGGTGTTTTTAGCAAACTCCATGCAGGCTTTCATGTGTCTTGCACTGAGGAGAGGCTTCCGTCGTGCCACTCCGCCATAAAGCCCCGACTGGTGGAGGGCTGCAGTGATGGTTGACTTTCTACAACTTTCTCCTATCTCCCGACTGCATCTCTGGAGCTCAGCCACAGTGATCTTTGGGTTCTTCTTTACCTCTCTCACCAAGGCTCTTCTCCCTCGATAGCTCAGTTTGGCTGGATGGCCAGCTCTAGGAAGGGTTCTGGTCGTCCCAAAGATCTTCCATTTAAGGATTATGGAGGCCACTGTGCTCTTAGGAACCTTAAGTGCAGCAGAATTTTTTTTGTAACCTTGGCCAGATCTGTGCCTTGCCACAATTCTGTCTCTGAGCTCTTCAGGCAATTCCTTTGACCTCATGATTCTCATTTGCTCTGACATGCACTGTGAGCTGTAAGGTCTTATATAGACATGGTGTGTGGCTTTCCTAATCAAGTCCAATCAGTATAATCAAACACAGCTGGACTCAAATGAAGGTGTAGAACCATCTCAAGGATGATCAGAAGAAATGGACAGCACCTGAGTTAAATATATGAGTGTCACAGCAAAGGGTCTGAATACTTAGGACCATGTGATATTTCAGTTTTTCTTTTTTAATAAATCTGCAAAAATGTCAACAATTCTGTGTTTTTCTGTCAATATGGGGTGCTGTGTGTACATTAATGAGGAAAAAAAATAACTTAAATGATTTTAGCAAACGGCTGTAATATAACACAGAGTGAAAAATTTAAGGGGGTCTGAATACTTTCCGTACCCACTGTATACAGGGTGTACTGAACATGGGGCGGACATGTTGTCCCGGAGAAACCTTCCCTCAGAGGAATGGTCACTCCATCCCTGCACAGTCCAAAAAATTTGGGGCATCTTTGGGAGAGCAGAGATCGACCTCTTTGCCTCAGAAGACAATCATTACTGCCCAATATATTTCTCGAAAGCCAGGGATGCGCTGGCCCAAGACTGACCCAGCCTCCTCCTTTATGCTTTTCCCCCGATCGTGCTGATTCCCCAATTAATCAGACGAGTCAGGGAAGGTGCTCACAAAGTCCTTCTGGTGGCTCCTCTGTGGAGGACCCAACCATGATTCTCCGAGCTCTCGCGGCTATAGCCCATGGAGCCATGGCCAATCCCTCTGAGACGGGACCTCTTCTCTCAAGCAAGAGGGACAATATGGTACCCCAGACCCGAGCTGTGGGACCTTCATGTGTGGTTTCCCAGTGGGAACCTGCAAGCCTCCCAGAGAATGTCTTAAACACTATCTCTCAGGCTAGAGCTCCGTCTACAAGACGTCTCTACTCTCTTAAATGGGCCATATTTGCCGCCTGGTGTAGAGCCCAGGGCGAGGACCCATTGACTTGTGACATATCCCAGATATTGTCCATCCTTCAAGACTTAATGGATAGAGGCCATACACCCTCTACCCTTAAGGTCTATATCACAGCTATAGCAGCTTCTCATGCAGCTATAGCAGCTTCTCAACTCCCCAAAGTCCTATCTACGGCATGATTGTACTGTCCCCAAATGCTTCCTATCTTATTAATAATTTATATTAATTAATAAGACGAACGATGCAGTACTTGTGTAGTATCGCAAGGGAACATACTCAGTTACAAAGTAACCTCAGTTCCCTTAGATACGGAACGAGTACTGCGTACTTTGCCGCGCTACCCTCGAGACGCCTCATGCCGTCGCTTCAGTTGAATTAAATCAATTTGCCATGGTGAGACGGTCGCTTATATAGCCCGATACCCCACCCCTTTTGGCGGGCTCGCGCGATTCTGCGCTGTCATTGGTTCATTTATTTTAACTTCATGAACCAATGGGCGTGCAGTTAACACTTCGTGATTGTATAAAGGCTTCAGAATCTGAGAAAAAGGTGTTTTCCTCACATGCATCTTGTTTTATTAATAATTTATATTAATTAATAAGACGAATGACGCAGTTTTAGCAAACGCACATTCATCCATTCAATTCCTAATAGATAAAATCGAGTCCCATCCCATTTATTTTATCGTTGCATTACCTGTTTCACATAGATGAATGGGTAGTCATGTTGGCTTTATGCGGTTCAGGCTCACTTAATTGAGAAATGAAGAAAAATATTAATTTTTAAGCAATATCAATATAGCGCTGTCGAGTAATGTTATAAAAGATGAGTAAATATATATAATTTAAAAAACACATTCTTCATGTGTAATTTTTCATGTGCAACAAACCCTGTAATGGTGTTAAAAAAGATGTAATTGGAAAACTGTTTTTGCAAGGTCTCAGGAGAACATGATGATACTGCAGTGTCCTTCCTCAGAGCAGTGAGTGCAGTACACATCTGTTTCTCCAGTCACCTTCATAAAGAACAGAGAAACAACACCACAACAGACATCTCGGGAAAAAACATATAATCAGCAATAAAAGTCAGCCTTGGCTGGAAAGATTCAGTAGATTACAACAGTGAACAGAGTCAGTTCTGTAAACAGCAATCACATAAAAGTATCATAATGGCCAAACAAATGCTTCTGATCTCACACTCTTCCATTCCAGTTTTTTCCTCATTAAGGAATTCCACTTTAGTTTGCTATGTGCAGTATTCTTTGCTAATGCCCAAATATCCGGTTGGCTCAAAGGCATAGGAGTTGAACTCGAACCTAACAGAATGTTAGTAAGGTTATGACAAGGGCAAAGCCTCTTTCACCCTCCAGGTCAGAGGGGATTTAAATAATGATTAAAATAAATAACTCGGATAGCTTTCACCATATTTTAGAAATTTATTTGTGGATGAAAGGGCAGCTAATCCCCCTGTGGCCACCTCATCTGACAGAGACAACGGTCCATCATTAGAAACTGTCACAGTTTTTCTCAAAAATGCAATTTTCTGCTGTGTTCTAGGTCAGAAATGACCTTTTGATGGCTTTTTTGAAAGTCTTGATAGTATGTAGACAGGTAAATCTCACAAAAACTGTCAGGAAGTATTCAGGCCATAATTCACCCCACAATCAAAAGTAAAAATAAAATGTTCTTGTTTTCCATTTTATATATACACACACAAACCAGATTCCAAAAAAGTTGGGACACTGTACAAATTGTGAATAAAAACAGAATGCAATGATGTGGAAGTTTCAAATTTCAATATTTTATTCAGAATACAACATAGATGACATCAAATGTTTAAACTGAGAAAATGTTTAGAAAAAAAATAGAGAAAATTTTTAATTTCATGGCATCAACACATCTCAAAAAAGCTGGAATAAGGCCATGTTTACCACTGTGTGGCATCCCCTCTTCTTTTTATAACAGTCTCCAAACATGTGGGGACTGAGGAGACAAGTTACTCAAGTTTAGGAATAGGAATGTTGTCCCATTTTTGTCTAATACAGGCTTCTAGTTGCTCAACTGTCTAAGGTCTTCTTTGTCGCATCTTCCTCTTTATGATGCGCTAAATGTTTTCTATGGGTGAAAGATCTGGACTGCAGGCTGGCCATTTAAGTACCCGGATCCTTCTACGCAGCCATGATGTTGTAATTGATGCATGTGGATATCATGTTGGAAAATGCAAGGTCTTCCCTGAAAGAGACGACGTCTGGATGGGAGACCCCATACCATCAGAGATGCAGGCTTCTGAACGTAGCGCTGATAACAACTTGGGTTGTCCTTGTCCTCTTTAGTCCGGATGACATTGCTCCCAGTTTTCCAAAAAGAACTTCAAATTTTGATTCGTCTGACCATAGAACAGTTTTCCACTTTGCCACAGTCCATTTTAAATGAGCCTTGGCCCAGAGAAAACGCCTGCGCTTCTGGATCATGTTTCGATATGGCTTCTTTTTTGACTTATAGAGTTTTAGCCGGCAACGGCGAGTGGCACGGTGGATTGTGTTCACCGACAATGTTCTCTGGAAGTATTTCTGAGCCCATGTTGTGATTTCCATTACAGTAGCATTCCTGTATGTGATGCAGTACCGTCTAAGGGCCCGAAGATCACAGGCATCCAGTATGGTTTTCCGGCCTTGACCCTTACGCACAGAGATTGTTCCAGATTCTTTGAATCTTTGGATGATATTATGCACTGTAGATGATGATAACTTCAAACTCTGAGAAACTCCTTTCTCATATTGCTCCACTATTTTTCACTGCAGCATTGGAGGAATAGGTGATCCTCTGCCCATCTTGACTTTTGAGAGACACTTCCACTCTGAGAGGCTCTTTTTATACCCAATCATGTTGCCAATTGACTTAATAAGTTGCAAATTGGTCTTCCAGCTGTTCCTTATATGTACATTTAACTTTTTCGGCCTCTTATTGCTACCTGTCCCAACTTTTTTGGAATGTGTAGCTCTCATGAAATCCAAAATGAGCCAATATTTGGCATGACATTTCAAAATGTCTCACTTTCAACATTTGATATATCTACATTCTATTGTGAATAAAATATAAGTTTATGAGATTTGTAAATTATTGCATTCCTTTTTTATTCACAATTTGTATAGTGTTCCAACTTTTATATATATTATATATATATATATATATATATATATATATATATATATATTATATATATATATATATATATATATATATATATATACACACAGTAAAAACAAAAAAATTATTCAAAATATATATTGTTTTATATTTTTGATATATTTTTACTAGTGGGTGCAGGACACTATAGTTCATTTATGTAAGTGAGGATAGCAAAATAAAGTAAGCTGTGACATATTATACCCAAAAATTCTTCATACAGTGGACTACCAGTAAAACTGATAAACATTTGGAACCAAAAATTATTCAGACACTTTGACCTGATCATGTTTTGCTTAAGTGTTATCTGACATAATTAAGATTAATTTTTTTTCTGACAGTTTAACTCTGAGATCTTGTCATATTTTATTACCATTTTTTTTAAACTATAGTGAATAAACAGTATTAATGAATGAAATGTTCAAGGTGTCTGAATAAATTTTGTTTTGACTATGTATGTATGTCTTATTTAAATACATATTGTATTTTATCTAATAACAATAAAAAATTATTTGTTTCAGAGTATGTGCTAAAATTAATTTTACATGCATTTTAATTAAAAACAACAACAAAGCCAACATTGTGTTCAGACTGAATGATTTTTAAATGTTATAATAACATTTATATATATATAAAAAAAATTCCCTTCACCAATAATGAGAATTTAGAGAAAAAATGTTTTTGAGAAAAAATGTTCCATGACCTTAATGGTTAAAAAAACTGCTTCTTTTCTTTCTTATAAACTTATTAAAATATATATTTGCTGTTTATTTCATATGATTTTGGAGTGAAATATAAACCGGCCATTTCTTCATGAGGTTCACAGAGACAAAAAATACATTTGGCCAACTAAAAGTTGGCATATATCCTCAGGCAGTGTTGATATTGAAATTCACTTCAAAACGCTCATAAACAAACACGCCGCTCTTATATCTGCCAACCAATGTGGTGCTTTATTGTTTTGGTTGAATTATGCTTGCTTTTTTGAGTGCTCTCATATGAACATTTTGATTATCTTGGAGAGTGACCGTGAATTGGACGGGTGGTTATTTTTGTCTCTTGAATGCAGGGCTGTATAGTTACGGCACTAAGGTGCTTGCGACTTCATGAAAAGAAAAGGTCATAAAGTCAAGCAGGGGCTCACCACTCACTGACAGTTCTCACTGCGCAACTGTGACCTCCCTCCACCCAAGCTTGATTTGTGGTCAACTGGAGCACTTTTAAACCCGGGCTTTATGTGTCTGTCCAGAGACTAGGGTGTGTGTTCAAGGTCAGGTGGAGTTCAAGCATCCAGACTGCTCTGGTTTTCACAAGCATCTGCTGCTGTTCTTGGCAGCGATACTGCGGTGGTCCTGAAGCCACTTCTGTCTTCAGTTCTGATCAGCCGTACTGTGCCTGATATCTGCTTTTTCATTTCCTCCCTCTCTTTCCTCACATCTCAAGTGGAGACGCGTTCATCTGTCTGTGGTTGTCTCTTGACACCGAGCTTCATCATTATTAATCTTTTGTATCTCTAAACCAAACACTAAGGAATCTGCAAACACGTGTCTGCAGTCTTTTCTTGGATTATTAATTGGCAATATGTAAACATGTCACGGTATGTTTGAGCAGTGCATCTCCTTTGACTCGCTGGTTTATCCTGCAGTTGTGCGGCATCGTGGGTAAATTCATTTGCATGATGATTGAAGTCCCTCATCTGTGATGATACCGGGAACACTCTCAGGTTTTTTCCCTGCTAGATTGTGCCAAGATTCATTTAGAGAACAGACACATTTGTGTTTACTCAGAGATGACAATAAACAGAATAGCACATATGTTTGGAACAACATACTACATACTATTTTTGAGGAATATAGATGCAGTAGGTAGATCTATGCATACTATTTGCCATTTTCCATGTGCATGTACTACCTGAACAAAAATGTTTTTAAACTGATTTTTGAGAAAGAAACAAAATTGATCATACCATCATGCTGTCACTTGAACATGCACGAATCAGAATGAATTCTAAGTCTTTTTAATAAACCAGGAGAAAATCAACAAGGCAACTACACTTTAACATAAACAAGACTGAACTTAGAACTGAGAGGAACAAAGAGCTGAAATACTCAGAGTGAGGTAATTAACTAGAACAGAAATAGTTCCATGATCAATCAGAAACCATGGAAACTAATACTAATATCCCCGGGAAGTGACACACCATAATAACAGTCCAACTGAGGAGGGAGGGTGGGGGATCTGGAGGTGGACATAGGCCAGGAAACAGGAGAAGATGATGGCGGGAGAAACCAGGGTGGAGATGACGAAGGGAGGAGTTGTAGTGGAGACTTGGCAGATGGACCCAGGGGGACAACGGAGCCGATGGAGGTGGAGACCCAGGGTTGAGCCGATGAGACCAAGTAACACCGATGGATCTGGAGGCTGAGGCAGAGCGACAAGCATCCAAAGTAGAGCCAGGGTGCCAGAGGCCTGAGGTGGTGCCAGTGGGACTGAGAACCAAGGCACAGCCTGAGGGAAGGCGGAGCCAGACTGAGCCAAAGGGGTGGAGGGATGAAGTGCAGCTGAAGGCCCGGAGGTCCATGGCGCAGGCAGAGCAGCGATTGACCTTGGCACAGCCGGAGAGACAAGGGAGCCCAGTTGAGCCATAAGGACGATGGCCCCAAGTGGGGCCGAGGGATGGAGGAGTCAAAGTAGAGACGACTGGTTAACGGGCCGAGGAGGATGACTGGCTAGGTGGCTGGATGTGGAGCCAGGGGAGGAGGGGCAGAAGAACTGGCTGTCTTGGGTAGAGGAGGTAGGAGAGGCTAGTTCGGACCACCTATGGGGCATGCTTCACTTCCCTTCTTTCAGGGTAAATAGAGAACAAAATATACTCTGTTTTAATGAAACAAAGCCACATATTTGTACCAGATGTGTGAAATTAATCTGGAACAAAAGAAATTCTCTGAACCTAAATAGACTGTTCTTCCCTAATAGCGACCAGGAATATGGGCAAAACAAGGAAAACAAAAACAAAACACAATTAAACTAAACAGATTTAGACATAACCCTGACAGATTGTTAGATTTTACTGGTAATTTGACATGTATTTTTGAAACATAAATGTTAGAGATTTCAGTTTTCTCTATTCCAGTACATACAAATTTTACTCAAACGACTTGAAACCCAGCTAACAAAAATGTTTAAGAATGTTTGCTAACATTCATTAAGTTATGAAAATGTTATTTATCACTGTTCTCTTACCGTTCAAAATGTTTTAAACATTTTGAATGTTCTCTGAATGTTCTGAAACAATAGTAACATTTAAAAAAAACAGACATCCAACTAAAACATTTCAGAAAATAACATTGTATGAATAACATTTTTGTGTTAACATTTTAAGAAAATTAGATAGACTAGAGCAGAGAACTCTGAAATGAACATTCTATTAATGTTACTGGAAAAACGTCTTTACATTACTTTAAGAGAACCTTTAGCCAAAGTTCTGAGAACATGTTAGCTGGGAAATATTTGCCCGACAGCACTGAAATTACTGCATAAAACAAAACAAAATACAATAAAGCTGTCAGGATTATGTTCAGTGTTCTTGTGTTTTCATTCATGTGCCTGTGTTCTGTGTTGGCATCTTCCTTGTTTGTCCATTCAATTTAGTCTTGTTATTCCCTTGTTAGTTTCCTTGGTTATTAATTAGTTACACCTGTGTCTTATTTAGTTTCCTTGTTGTTCAGGTTTTTTTTTTTTTTTTTTGTCCACTGCCTTAGTATATTTGTAAAGTGTAAGTTGTTACTCTCCTGAGATTCTCGAGTGTGTTCTGTTAGTTTTATAAAGACTGTTTATGTTAATTTACAGTTACTTTTGTTGTTTTGCTGTCTATTTATGCTCCACTGATGCAGCAGAACCATTATGCTTTTCTTTCCTGAATGATTCAGTGTTTGTTTTCAAAGACACTTGTTTCTGTTTACAAAGTGGGAGACAGATGAATGTGATATTAACTAAATGAAACAGTCCTACAATAAAAGGCAATAGTGTTATAACTATATATATATATACAGCTATGGAAAAAATTAAGAGACCACTCCAAGTTCAGAAATCAATGTTAAGTGGTCTCTTAATTTTTTCCATAGCTGTATATATATATATATATATATATATATATATATATATATATATATATATATATATATATATATATATATATATATATCTTATTATATTCCTTATAGTTGCACTGTAGTTTCATCATTGTTTTGCATGTACATGCATAATATCATCAGGGGTTGAATAAGGGAAAAAAGCAAGTCCAGGCCACATATCATCCCAAAATCAAAAGAAGATTCTGTTGAATATACTATTTTTTAAAAATAGTCAGCAGTATATACATTACAGTGTACAGTAAGCAGTGTAGGCCTATTTTTCCATTCCTTCTTATCCATCTGCAGAAATGTTACACAATCATAATTAAACATCATATAGGGTCCAACAGCTGAGGAACAGTTGCAGTGTGAAGGATACAATCTGAGATTAGACACAACATACATCTAATTCAAAACAGAAAGTGTGAGAGACAGAAAATGCAATTTAAATGTGGTCAGTCATTGGTTCTGAGGAAAATTAGAAATGGTCATCTCCTGATTCTAATCACTGCCTTAATGAATCAAAGTCCGTTTGATGTGCATCTGCACAGCTAATGCTGCTGGAGCCTGAGGTTCTTGTGTGTGTGTTTGTGGGTGGGATTGTGCACTGTTCTTAAGTAACCTTTGTGTGACCTCTCCGTCTGTCGCTGTCCCTTCTCTCTGCTCCTCTCCTCCTCTGCTCCTCCTATCTAATTACACATCTACTGTACAGTTGTCACGTAGTTCACCCATCTGATGACCTGAATAAAAGCAATTAAATACAGAGCACTCACTCCCGTTCCCTCCCTAGCTCCCTAGCTCTCTACTTTCTTTCAGTGCCCTCCTTCTCGGTTTTTACTAAAATGTTAATAACTTTAAACTTGGTAAGAAAACAGGGCTAATGATGTCATTTCAGAAATGTCATTACCTGTTCTCACCCCTGGCGTTTCATGTTTATGAGAAATATGCTCCTTTTTAACTGTTTCCACAGTGGGAAACAAATACATAAGATATTAAACCTAAAACTAAATAGTCTTTTGACACCAAGGTAACTGCGCAATATAAATCATTTATTTATTTATTTATTGTTTGTTTGTTCTAGTTGCATTGTAGTCTCAACACTGCTTAGCCTATAAATGCACTAAATATTGTAAGGGTGAGTCTCACAAAAGCATGTCCATCTCAAAATCAAAAGAAAAAAAAATTATTGCCTAAAGAAAGATAAGATACATTGTGTTCAAATAAGTAATTGCATTTTAGTAATGAAAATTCACATTACGGTCATAAGAATTTGAGGGAAGAGGATGTGTAAAATAAATAAACAATCACAAAAATAATACAAAATTCTCCTAAAATATGCATAATTTCAAAAATATGAGAAATAAACATTCTCACAATTTTATTTGGATTTTGGGTTGAATTACCCGAGCAGGTCTATAAAGGCAGACCGATAATGTATAATACTGTGTAGGATGGTTTTCTTTCGCTAGACAGACATTTTGTGTGTTCCTCCCTTCAGTATCTCATTCCTTCGGTCTTGTCTTGAAGCGCAGCAGATGGTTCATTCTTCATGGATATCAGGTCACATGTGCGACATCCCTCCTCCAATAGTCTCTTCTTCCAAAATGACTATTGTAAACCCATTATGACTAAAGAGCCTGCAGTTGGCAGATTAAAGGGGCACCTGCTCGCCCTCCGAGCGCCGCAGCGGGGGGACGCTGAGCCGTGCCCTCAGAGCGCTCTGTGCCCGGATGGCGGCAGAGAGACAAGGACTTGACCTTCTGCTGAACAATGAGAGAAATTTGTTGGAGAAAAAAAGACCTGAGAAATAATTATATCAGCTCTCACGGCCAGCCAAAGTGAAAATTGAAAAGATGGTTGAGTTTGTCTCCTGACAAATCCTGTAGAGTAAAAGAAAAAAGACAGAGAAAATTGGCTAAGTTCACATAATGGAACAAATTTGAGAAGATATTACACTAGATTTGTTTCATTTTGGTGTTCTACATTTCTCATTCGCTAATCATCCTGCATGTCTGCAGTGATTTAAATCAGTCCAGAAAAAACAAAGAGGGAACTTTTCCAAATATAACAAACCCTCTAATAAACACATTTTCCCACTTGTCCTCTGTTTACTTCCCTGTGACAGGCAGTCGTCAAGATTACTAATTAAATTGCTACATGACGGAAAGAGAATGTTGTCTCACACAGCCATTATGAGGGTGTTATATATCCATCCCACAGCTGGCTTTTGAACGGGAGAAGCATCTGAGGCCGTGAAAACATCCTGCTGTAAATGCATTTGACTGGATCGATATCATCTCTGTGGAGCTGGAAAGTCATGTAATTGATGAAGTTACACGTTGTGAGATTGGGTGATGGAGATCAGGCGTTTTTAATCAGCTAACCAGCCTGTCGGTCTCAATCAACAGTCTCAGCTGCGACATGATTACTGAAATCACTTTCTGTCCATCCTGCGCAGTCATGGAAGGGCTCTCCAGCACCACGTGTTGTCTTATCGCCTGGTTTGTGACAGTAAAAACACTCACAAAAGCACTGTGAAGCGTAAGTCCATGGAGTATTCGTTAAAGCTCCTCAACAGCTGGATAAAAGAGCCTGTATGTGTTTTTTGCAGCTGCGTTGGAGAGATTTGGGACATTGTAGCTCTATAAGCTCAAAAATACATCCATTAAAATACTTCTAGTGAACTTGAAACATCCAAGGTTATGGAACCTGACAAGGCAAGGTTACAAAAACCATCTCTGATGTTCTGAAAGCATGATTTCTGACTCGCTTGTCGACCTCTACTTGATAATTGGATAACATGTCTTGGCAAAAACAGCATGTCCATGTGTGGGGAATTGAGCAAGATTCAGAAATTGAATTGGGGTGAATTGGCTGTAATAGATGAGCTAGTGTCATGTGTCATCGTCATTTTTTTTAGGTTCAGATTTCATGGACCCAGCAATCTAATATAAAAAGGAACTTTTCCTAAAATATTTTATCATTGATTTTAGGTTGGGTCCAAAAATAAAAAAAAATAAAAAAATAAAAACAACACAGCCAGACAAACAAACAAACTGTAAACACTGTGGCTCCATGGTGCTTTCCAAAACATTTGTCTATCCGACATGTTCTGGCTTTACCAATGGGGTGGGGCCGTAGTACTATTTGAAAACATTTTTGGAAATAATCATTAGTGGTGCTTACATATATCTAGTGACCAGATTATCATAGACCAGAGTATTATTATTGTTATTATTATTATTATTAGTGCATTGTGCATAATTTTTAGATGTTCTATTTTAAAATGTGTAGGTCAAATTGATAAAATATGCATTTTATTTTTAATTTGTCCTTTTGATCATTTTTTTTTTTTTAATGCTTTCTATTTTAGATTTATCGTTATTATGGACCCTGTTCACAGAATGGGATGACGCTTTCCCATAGTTATTAACATTGCAAATCTAGCAAAGTTTTTTATATTTTCATTTAAAAAATAATGTACATTTATAAAAACTATAAAAACAACAAAGCAACACTAAGTGTTATAGTATACCTTGGCATTAAATCACAGAAAATGTTTAAGATTACTCACGCAACCCTGTTTTCCTGAGATAACGGGAATGAGCATTGCACCAGTTTTAGCTGACACTTATGGGGAAAACTTTGCTGCACCACGCCCGAGAGGAGGCCATATCTCTGGGGCACAACAAGTCCATGAACTTGTAAGCCAGCACTATGACATCCACAATCTGGAAAATCTTTGCTATGAAACTGGCAGCACTTTAGTATGGCCTCCGAAGCAGACTAACAGCTGCTCTGATTGCCGATATTGGCCAGAGTGCTCAATATACACTCTACGGGACAGAGTGGGTGAGGTGCCTGCTCGTCCTCCATGAGTGGAATAGCTGACAACGCTATCACCTGCCTTCTAAATGGGGTAGAAAAGCACTTTCTGCACATAGCCTATCCTTGGCCTAAGGACCACCTTACTGTCGTTAAGACCGAGCTCAAGGCAAGATGGATCCACAGACAGAGCCTGCAAACAAGCCTGGGTGTAGGGTGTTCAGCCTCCTAGCCCCCCTGAGGAACTTAACGACTAAGTCATGCTTCCCAATCAATTGGCCAGCTATTGGGGCATGATTTGCCCTTGATGGCCGCCACATAAACTTTGAGTGTGGAGGGGGCGCACCCACTGTCCAGCATCTCCTGCAGGAACATGAGAACTGACACGGTATCGTATTCAGCGGGGTCTATTTTCTGAGCTAGGCACCAGCTTGAGAAAATGGACCATTTCTGGGAGTAAAGTTGCTTTGCCTCTGAGATTGTTCTCATGACTTCCCCCGTCGAGGGGCCAAACATGCAGACCCTGCAACTCCAGTTGGGGTTGCAAATTCATCCTTGCTGCTTAGGAGAGCAGGTCTCTCCTCAGCAGTATGGGCCATGGAGCTGCTGACAGTAGCTGGACTAATTCTGGGAACCATGGCTGGTTCTGCCAGTTTGGTGCCACCAGAAGAACAGCACATGCTTCTTCCTGTATCCGACTGATGACCTGTGGGCTACAGAAGGGAGGGCATAAAGGCGCCGACGCGGCTACTTCAGAGCCAGTGCGTCCATTGCATCCATCCTGTCTTGGAGGCATCTGTCATAACTACTTTCCTCCTGGCAACTGAGCCCAGCAACACCCCGTTTGGTAGAAATGGGGCGATTTCCAAGGGACTAGGGCTCTTGCTAAAGTTGACCCTGAAACCCAAGTCCTCAAGATCAGGGGTTTTCAAACCTGTCCTGGAGGACCCCCAGCCCTGTACATTTTGTATGTCTCCCTTATTTGACACACCCACTTCAGGTCTTGCAGTCTCTACTAAAGTGCAGATGAGTTGAATCAGGTGTGTTAGATGAGGGAGACATACAAAACATGTAGTGCTGGACAGATTTGAAAACCCCTGCTCTAGATGACTGAGGAGCAGGGATCTGTAGGTGCACAGCTCCTGTTTCAATTGGGCTATAAGCAGCCAATTGTCAAAATAGTTGAGAATGTGGATTCCCGTCTGCCTCAGAGGGGAAAGAGCCATGTCTACACACTTCTTGAAGGTATGTGGAGCTAGAGAAAGCCTGAATGGAAGGACTGTATATTGACATGCCACCCCTCGAACACAAATCTCAAGAACGGTCTGTGATGGGATGTTATCTGGATGTGAAAGTAGGCATCTTTCAGATACATCAATATAAACCAGTCGGGGTTAATTTGCACAAGGATTTGTTTGATAGTCAGCATTCTGAAGGGCTGTCTCATGAGGGAGTGATTCAGACATCTGAGATTGAGGATGGATGCTATCCTTCTTGGGAACGAGGAAATAGCAGCCTGACTCGCTCCATTCCATGGGGACTTTCTCCACTGCACTCTTGGTTCACTATAACAGCAGTTAGGGGTTTGGGAGTGAACACTGGCAGGGCGGGCCCAGAACCGGCAATAATTACATTGTTTCTAATGCCCAGAGCTGAAGAGGGGACTGGAAGACGAGCACACTTTTAAGGTTGGTTCAGCCTCTTTTGTCCTCTGTCCTGAGGATCAGGACTGCTTAGCTGCACAAGGTCCAGCTCTAGTTTGGGGCGAGGCCCTAGGTGCTTCAGGAAACATCAAGTCCAGCTCTTCCTCAGATCCTCCAAATGAGATCATGCTACTAGTGCCAGATGAGAGATGTTGATCTTCTTGGGTAAAGAAAACAGGGGACTCTTGAAAATGAGGGGAGAGCGAGGCACACAGGCACTGAGCTGACGTGGGCTCACTTCTGCTTCGCTGCTCAGCTGGAAGGCTTTGTTTTCTTCTTTTGCCTTGGCTCGAGAGGGGAAGGAAAAGTAGCTGAAAAGTAGCTACAATCCGGGCTCACAGGGTTGCCAGGTTCAGCTTTTCACAGTGTGGCCCAGGCAAGAGGTGCACTCAGTGTGCTCATTCAGAGTGGATGACCCACATTCACAATGTCTTATTTGCAACAGCGGTGCAGAAATTTGCTCTAAAATTTGCTCTAAAATTTGCTCTTTTATATAATCGCCGGGTGGCCACAGGGGAAAACGCTCAGTCAGCTTGCTTTAAGAGTGCTGTTTCAGTCAGCTTGCTTTCAGCACGCTGTTCAGCTTGTCTGCGGAGCGCCGTTTAGACAGCTTGCTTGCAGAGCGCTGCTGAGTCACTTTGCTTGCAGAGCATCTAATCCGCTGCGAGGCTCGTCGACGGCGAGAAGAGGCGAGTAAAGAGGCTACAGTTTTCTTCGGAGCAGCGAGATGATCTTAGAGCTGAAGGAGAAAGATTCTGATGAAATCTGGCATTTCCGTGCCCTTTATAGGTAGCCAATCTGACCCATTTTGCCAGGCTGAAATTTATAACCAATCAGGCTTCAGGATTTGGAGAAAACATGAGTTTTCCCCATAAGCACCGGCGAAAAAAACGCAATGCAAATGAACCGTATCAAAAGGGAACTAGTTAACGCTTCTGTGTGTTTCTAATGTGTCTAGAGTTTCTCTAACGTCTGAGGAAGGGACAACAAATTTGACACCTTTCTCTCTTCTGCCAAATGTAATCAATTGTAAAAAAAAGTTTTCCTCATTGGTAAAGTCATGGAAACACAATCTTGGATTTTTTCTTGTGCTATTGGAGCAAATGGGAACTCCAAAATTATATTTGTTGCAGTCTGTGTTTGCCACTGCAGAAGTTCACCAATCTATGACAACTTCTGTTTCTGAAAACCTTGGAAATATGAAAAGTATTTTAAGCTTTAGTATTTTAGAACTGCCAATGTTATAGTGTTAACTAACTAATTAAAATGGTGCAATTACTAAACTAACAAAAATAATTCAATTTCTCAGCAAAATCTAGTGTTATTGATATCCAGTGGTATTTTCATGTTTAACGCTGGTGGTTTTTAAGTTTTAAATGTATTTAAGTTTTAAAATATAACATGGATCAAAAACTAAAATTAATTTACGATCATTATTATTTTATTTTCGTTTGTTCTGGAATCATAAAAAAGTATTTCAGTTTAGCTTTATTCTTTTCTCAGTAATGTTAGTATTTTGTTTTAAGTTAATACATATGTCATGTATTAACTTAAATAAAACTAAACACTAACTAGATGTCCACTTACAACACCTTCAAATTTTTGTAGGTAACTTTTGCATGGTCAGTGCACTAAAACTTTCCTTAGAAAATTGTCAACTCTAGTAATTTTGGTGTCGCTAGTGGTACAGGAAAAAAACAAAAACGGTGGACCGGCAGTCTAAATTTTCCAGTACAAATCACACAATTCAGCTACTCAACACTTTCTTGATGTTTGGGCTTCAGGTCCTAAGAGACCATATATTGCTCGAGGACTGCAGGCTGCTCACAGAACTCCTGTCGTCGGCTCCTCAGAGCTGAGGACACATGTGATGATCGAAGTAAACCACTTCTTGCTCACACAGGCCTCTCAGCTTTGCACAGGAACAACTGTGTGAGGGTGTGTGTGAGTGTGTGTTGAGAGAGGTGACCTAAATTTTTCTGGTGTGATAGAATTAGCTTGTAAACAGAAATTTTCTTTAATTATGTGTTATTATCTCTGGGTCTAGAGGTAGGAATTCTGATGGTGTGCAGTCTTTTTGGCATGCCGTTTCAAAAGAAAACAGTTTATATGAATGTCTGTCGTAACCTACAATTATGTGGTTAGATAAGGAAGAACACCATTTATAAAGTGTCGTCATTTCTTTTCAAGTTCCTTCCTTTATTTGATTGTTTCATTATTGCTCTGTCATGCTGTACTAAGCAGAGATTAAATCAACATTGTCTCTAAATTAAATTTACATTGGAAAAGGGAAAGTAAAAGGCCAATTGTTTGGACCATCCCGAACTTAATGTGTGCTATAATTTGATGACAGGCGCTGTCTTGCTCCAAACTACAAACTCATCCTCATTTTACCATCCAGATAAGCCTCACTCATCTTTCAGGTGCCCTACGTCTACTGTCTTTTCATTTTTCCCCCATTCTTCTATCATTCATCCTTTTATTCAGTTAACCAAGATGGATGATGCACCTGTTGGCCTTTTTCATCGACCGTTTTATTGACATTGAAGGTCTTTCTGCTTTTAAATTTGTCAGTTTTCTTTTTATTTGTACCTGATACATAATCTCTCTCCATTCTTTCTCTCTTTTTACTCAATCTACTTTGAGTTCTTCTACACTGTAAAAACCTAATTGTTGCGATAACAGACGATTTCTATTTGACCTGACCTTTACTTTATATAACCTTCTTTTTACACTTTCTTGTGAAATTTTAGTTGATTTTAATTATAGTTTTTTTTTTTATCTGAGAAGAAATAGTGATATAAGAGTCATGAAAGTATTTGAATGCATAATGTTGCAATTTTTTTTAAATTGTAATCAATTTATAATTTATTTTTATCATGTTAAAAGAAATAGACTGCTAAATTATACAAGTCATGAAACATTTATAAACCCATTCCCCACAGAAAAGTTACTCTATTTTTACATTATTTTGTACATTTGAAGCTGCCTGGTCGTGGTCCCTATAATGTAGTTGATTTCATGTTTTACTATCCTTGTGGGGACATTTGGTCCCCATAACGTAGGTAAAACCTGACCCACACATAGACTAGGACAGATTAGCACAGTCATTTTTCCCTTTCAAGCAGGGTGGGGTAAACAGGTGCTTCGGCTGCCATATCTAAGCAAACAGGGTGAGCAGCAAATCTCTCTAAGAGATGACAGCTCAAGAAGGTCTCAGATAACAAGCCACTAGAAATCAACCTTCTAAGTCACGTAGTTCAGTATTCGAACTGTATCATCACACACTTTAGCACAATTACACCCTAAATGTTCATATCTCAAAATAGTTCTCCTCTCAAAACAAGCACATATGCTAATCTGACACAGCCGACTGCTGAGAGACCGCGACAGGATCTTGCAGCTGTTGGGGAGAGAAAGCTTCTGTCTCAATGGAATCCTATATGAAGAGTCTGACTCACTACTGCCTCCAAAATTTCCCAGAGTTCCCTGAGATTTAGAACCTGAGGTGAAAATCAATACCAGTGCTGTCTGTGTGTATATATCTCCCACCTCCCTCTCTTCATCTCTCTGATTCCATCCTCTGTTTTCTGTTTATGTCAGTGTTTGTTTGCAACATCTCAGCATGTCTGTCTATGGGATCCTTCGAAGATGACTAGCATCTCAGACAACCCTCCTCGTCCCTCTCATCTTCCTCTTTTCAGTAAGGGGGTTTGAATTTGCTGAGCTTTCAATAATACAGATTTTTTCAGACTCCTTGAAGACAGCATTCAAAGGCAAATCAAAGGCAGTGGCCACACACACATACGCAAGGATCTATCAGACATTCCCTATGTGTAACAGGTCTTCTCTGAAATCATCAGGCCCGTATTTAAGAGGGATTAAAACAGTCAGTCAGATCCAAATGGCTCCTCTCTGTGTGGAATGCAGACAAATGAGCACCTCAAATATTTGTAGAAAGAACTTAGCTTACAACCACAGGGACAACTAGCACTCAAACTGCTGAGCAAGATGCCAGCCGGAGACAGTAAAAGGGTGATACGGTTTTGGAGGGACAGAGAAATTGGCCGAGGGACAGCGCTGTGCGACATGCTGTGGTTATTTGGCCTCTAATGAGGAGTGATGGTTGACATATCGCTTTCTGCTTCCCTCAAGTGTGCACTTTAAAAACACAACTCTCAAGGCTGGCGACTCAGAGTGGCAAGTTGCAGATGACCGGTGTGATACACAAAGTGTACCAGCTAATCTTTTATATCTGTCAGATGAATTTCTAGGTATCGTCATCAATCTTTGTGCTAGCTGTGGGACCATCATTATTATGGGATAAAGATAGGTTTATAAGAGATCACTAGGCCCAGACAGAAACAGAATCTGAGTTTTAGGCATTTGGCTCAATGACAAATAAGGATCAAAGATAATGAAAAGGAGAAATCCTTTAAAAATCTCAAGTTATACGTTTTTTTTGTGTTGGTTTTATACATTTTTAAAGGTGTTTATACCATTTTAAACAGATTAAAAAAACAAAACAAAAAGATATAATATAAGGTGTCCCCTGAATGTGTCTGGTACGTTTCAGCTCAAAACACCCCATTTTTTAAATTAATTTTTTTAACTGCCTATTTTGGGGCATCATTAACTATGCACCGATTCAGGCTGCGGCCCCTTTAAATTGCATGCTCCCTGCCCCCTGAGCTCTCGACTATAATACAGTGCATTTACAAAGTTCACACAGCTAATATAACCCTCAAATGGATCTTTACAAGATGTTCGTCATGCATACTGCATGCATGCATCGGATCATGTGAGTATAGTATTTATTTGGATGTTTACATTTGATTCTGTATGAGTTTGATAGTGCTCCGTGGCTAACGGGCTAATGCTACACTGTTGGAGAGATTTATAAAGAATAATTGTGTTTAAGCATTATACAGACTGCAAGTGTTTAAAAATGAAAATAGCGACAGCTCTTGTCTCCATGAATACAGTAATAAATAAATGGTAACTTTAACCACATTTAACAGTACATTAGCAACATGCTAACGAAACATTTATAAAGACAATTTACAAATATCATAAAAATATCATATCATGAATCATGTCAGTTATTATCGCTCCATCTGCCATTTTTCGCTATTGTCCTTGCTTGCTTACCTAGTCTGATGATTCAGCTGTGCACATCCAGACGTCCTGCCCTTGTGTAATGCCTTGAACATGGGCTGGCATATGCAAATATTGGGGGCGTACATATTAATGATCCCGACTGTTACGTAACAGACAGTGTTATGTTGAGATTCGCCTGTTTTTCGGAGGTCTTTTAAACAAATGAGATTTATATAAGAAAGAGGAAACAATGGAGTTTGAGACTCACTGTATGTCATTTCCATGTGCTGAACTCTTGTTATTCAACTATGCCAAGATAAATTCAAATTTTGATTCTAAGGCACTTTTAAGAAATATTGTTGAAAATCTTAATCACTATTTTAAAGTTTAATTCATATTTGTAAATGTAATTTTTTTAACACATTACTGAAATTGACACAGTTATGAGTGTCAAAAAGGGTGTCTGTTTTTCCATGTAGATTTTAGTCCATGTAGTCACAAGACAGCAAAGTGGCTTAGTGCATGTTGCACCACACTAACTTATATTTGGTAAAAAAAAAATAAAAATAATAATAATAAGTATATATATATATATATATATATATATATATATATATATATATATATATATATATATATATATATATATATATATATATATTTTTTTTTTTTTTTTTTTTTTTTTTTAAATAAGCCTTTTACCATTTCTGTTTTTATACCCTGATAATAAATAAAAATAATAAAAATCAGAATGAATTTGAAAGGTCATTGTCCTGTATAAATTGCATGTTTATTAAGCCTGTAAAGCCTGACATATGAAATAATAGTCAGAAAAATCTAAGTTTTTGAAATGGAACAGTACATTGAATCATTAGACAATATATATATATATATATATATATATATATATATATATATATATATATAGTTTGCATATATGCAGTTCATACACTATATAACACATATAGTATGATATAGGAAAATATGAAGCTCATAGTCGAGGAAAAAGGAAAAAAAAAACAGCTACATTTTTTTCCAGAAGCCCAAACTGAGCAATGCAATTTGGTACAGATGTTGATATTTATAAGGCCAAACAGTAAAATTAAATTCTGATAGCTTGTAATGTAGGAAATCATTAAGATTTTTATATCAGTACAGCACACTAATTACATAAATATTATATATATAATATAAATATCAGTTGTCATATGTCTTAGTGAGATGATATTTAAATGCTTAGTTTTATGATCAAAGGTCTAGTTTGATTTTGGAGACAAAACATATTAATGGAGTGCAATATGATTGAGAGCTGTAGAAATAAACATTCCTCAAAAGCCTTTTAAATATTCATCTTGACATATTAGTAACAATATAAAAGCTATTCTTAAGTTTACTTTATATAAATCATTAAGGATTTCACAGCAAAAAGATGCTTGTACCACGACCTGAAGGTGGATATTTTTAGAATTATACTAAAATCCCTTTACTTAATGAAAAAGTATGATCTATCAATCAGGTGACAGAAGGCATGTAGAATATTATGTACAACAGGTTTTTTTTTTTTTTCTAATGTTGATCATGAATAATTTAGAGGCTTTAGCTGTTCATGTATCAAATATGATACAGTATGCTTTCTAGGGTTATAGTATTAGTTTACTCAAAAATGAAATTTCTGTCATACACTCACCCTCAAGTCATTCCAAACCCATAAGACCTTCGTTCATCTTCGGAACACAAAAGATATTTCTGATGAAATCCAAGAGGTATCTGAACCACACATAGGCAGCAACAACATTTTTTAAGGCCCAGAAAGGTAGCAAAGACATCATTAAAATAGTCCACGTGACTAAAGTGGTTCAACCTTAATGTTATGAAGCAACGAGAATACTTTTTGTGCTCAAAAACAATACAAAAATAATGACTTACGGGTCTTACGGGTTTAGAACGACATGAGGGTGAGTAATTAATGACAGAAATTTCATTATTGGGTGAACTAACCCTTTAACTTAATAGATCTGAAAGGACTTGACCGATCATTGACCGATCTTTTGTGCAGATTTTGTGGGAAAATCTGTGGAATGGACATTGTAAAATGTCTTAAATATAGCTGAGAGTAGCTTATTACACTAAATCAAAGTAGTATTAAATTCATTTAAAATATTTCATCACATAGGAAGCACGGGATGTGTAGAATTTTATAATTGACAGGCACTCAAATTCTGCATACTGTAAATCTGTGAGTTCTGTGGGTGCAGATACGTGTGGACCTAGCAATCACTGTCCAATAATGCTGCTGCAGAAACTGTTGGAAACAAGTGATACAGTATTGCCACATCTTGCCACATATTCCCCTCAAACTGCGACCCTCGTTTGTCAGTAAGATGTCTCGTTTGGCTCACATCTCAGGCTCAGAAACTTTCTGTCAGCATGTTGTGGAACAAGGAGAGAGTTTGACCTCAGCCAGCTGTGTCCAGAAAGCTGATGTGAGCCATATGACCAGCAGCAGAAAAAAGCAAAGCTGATGTGCTTTCATAACAGCTTCATAATTAACAAACATATGGTGCGCCTGTCAAACATTTAGAAATAGAGCGTGTTCTGTTTTTTCTTGTTCTATCATGCGACTCAGGCTCAGATTTTCAGCCGTTCATTCTGACAGCCTTGTTTATTTTTATAGCAGCTAATTGTGTTTACTGAGATTTTAATTAGGGTAATAAATTATGATTTTAATAACAAATTGTCACAATGAGGTTCATTAAAAATTAATTAAAAAGTTAAATTCTAAACTATGCATCTATGCAGTACCATAAATATATTATCACTGTTATATAGCTGTGATATGATATGAAACATCAACCCATCACAATATGGGTTGAATTTGCTTGATGACTACAGTTGACTTTCTGCATTGACATATGAGAGTATGAGCTCCATATTACCTATATCATATTATACGAGTCATAAAAGCCATGTAAACTATGATACAAAAGTAATACATATGCAAACTATATTGTCTACAGATTCAATGTACTGTTCCATTTCAAAATGAGAAGGATGTTTATCAGGTTTTAGTTACATTTCTGCTAGTTGGTAATGTCGATGGTATTAGTGGGCGGGATATTCTCATTCTAGTGAGCATATGATTGGATAAAAATCTATGTAGTACAGGATGAGTCATCTATATGTTTCCCCAGTTTTCCTAGAAGAGAAACCCAAGTGAAAAAAATAGCATACTTCCATAATGTACTTAAAGTGCTCTATTTTTGCGCACTAATTTTGGTTTCAAACATTTTAAGTCTGCGTGAGGAAGTCGGCGTTGCTAACACGAGCTCTTGAAACTCCGCCCTCTTCTTGAGAGCAGCAGTTCATTTGCATTTAAAGGGACACACACAAAAATGGAGCGTTTAAAAAATTATCTGTGGTGTATTTTGAGCTAAAACTTAGGGTTAGGGTTAGGGTTAGGGTTAGCCTAGCTGAGTACACTTAAATGTTCTGAAGATTATCTTAAGAAGTACTAAAGAATCATTTTTAGTATATTAAGTGCAAAATTCAAAGTACTTTTTTTTCACCTGGGAAAACTGTGTAAAGAATGCGTATATATGCAAGATGTGACTTAGAAAGTATTAGGACTTTAAATAGCTGTTATATAATACAGTGGCTGTCAGATAATCTATTATAAAGCCATTTTAAAATACATAATGCACAGTAATAAATTTGCAATAAAGCCATAATTAAAAATTAATGCAGGGCTATGGATGATGTCCAGTGATAACCATATCCTCTCTGGTCTGTGCTCATTTTCAGACTTAAAACTTGATTGATGGATGACATTACACTAGGTCTAAGTGAACTATAATGATCATGTATTTCCTGTTGATGCCGGTAATTGGTGATTTAGGGCTGGGCCATAAACACAAAGCGCTCTGGTGCCCTCTCTGTATGCTTTCAAACAATCAAAACCCATTTCTGTTATATTTAATGTACATTAGTCTGAAGTTGATAAGCTGAAAATATTGCCTAATATTTTGTTTGAGTCTGCATTTTGTTCTTTTGAACATTTTGGAGTGAATAGGCTAAACCAAAAATAAATAAGCAATTTGTAACCTCAGCAGAGTCAGGCTGAACTGAGATGTGTTCAATTTGCAATTGCATTTGTAGAATGGGAATTCAACTTTCAGTGCCAATAAATGGAAGATATTGATCAACAGACTCTACAGCATAGAGTCGTAGCTCCCCCTAGTGATTGATATGTTTGAGAGTTTTTAAATGTAATTTAGGGATTCTCTATGTAAACACTTCTTTTTTATGGATGTTTGTCAACAAATGAAACTGCCTCTACGTGATTTTAAAACATATTTATCAGAATAACAGAAAAAAAAAAGAAGTTACCCCACAAAACACGCATTTAATCCTTGGATTTGAATAAGCTGAAATGTGGTTAAATGTGGTGTCTTGCATTCTGTGTTTGTGTGTGTGATCGCTCTCATTGGTTCTGAAGGTCAAGAGTTTGTATGTCTTTTGAAGAGGTTCTTCCTCATTTCCTGAAGCACTGTGCTTCTGTTCTTCATGCACTACCATGACAACAGCATCTCAGCAAGCAGTAAAGAAAACCAGCTGTCCTTGCTCTGGTGGCCTAATTGTGGAACCCATACATGCCTCACTAAATATTATTATTGAAATTATTATTATTATTTTATAAAAAAAAAATGTCTATTTAAAATTTGGATCTATTTAATTTACATTGCATTCACTATATCAAAAAACTATTTTAATTAAATCATTTTAATTTAATTTAAAGGGGTGGTTGATTATGATTTCACTTTTTTAACTTTAGTTAGTGTGTAATATTGCTGTTAGAGTATAAACAGCATCAGCAAAGTTATGATGCTCAAAGTTCAATGCAAAGGGAGATGTTTTATTTTAAAGAATTCTGTTTAAGGACTACAACACACGGCTTCTTCCTGGGTTCCCGAGTTCGTGACATCACTAACCCTAAAATTGACATATAACCTGCTCCCGGGAACACGCAACAAAGTGGGTGAAGCCATGTTGGGCTGCTTTAGAGAAGAGGAAGAGTTGTTGTAGTAGAGTGTTGTTGCTGCTTCATAAACTGGTTAATTCAACTGGATTTGCACAAAAGATTAACATGATGGCACATGCTAGTCGATGAGTTGAATCAACTCCACAGCAACTACATATATTTATCCACTAACCCTTCAGAAACATCCAGTTGCATTCTAAAAGTAACTTCTTCCTGAGTCTCTCCATCAGTATCCGACTCCAGTTTGAACAATGTAAGGCTGAACACCATTACTGACAATCATCATTTTGTCTGCATGAGATTCTCCAGCTTTGTTGATGTTGAGCAACCGAGGCGCAAGCTGTTAAAGCTCCGCCCTCTTCTGGAAAGCAGCCGGGAGCAGCAGCTCATTTGCATTTAAAGGGACACACACAAAAATGTGTGTTTATGCTCACACCCAATTGGGGCAAATTTGACAAGCTATAATAAATTATCTGTTCGGTATTTTGAGCTGAAACTTCACATATACATTCTGGGGACACCAGAGACTTATATTAACTTACATCTTAAGGGGAATTATGGTCCCCTTTAAAACAAAAACAGTGTACCACATTTTTTTTTTACTGCCATGATTTTCCCTCATTACAATTTTATTTTATTTTATTTTACACCCCAGATGAAACATCATTCAGTCATTTTCTACACAGCATGTTTTTTTTTAATTCAGTGGTAATTTATATACTTTTATACAATTCAATAAAAGTGAAAGTGAGCTCACAGTGCCTATATATAAATGTCAGAACAGAAGCCCACTTGTCTAAGTACACTATACAGTGCACACACAAGTGTTTGTATATGTTAACTTTCACACTTACTAGTAATGAGCTTTCCTCCACCACTTACTGCTCTGCCCGCCAATGTAAGGTTGACTTGTTGCCATAGTTACGTAGTGGGTGGTCTGCATCCCACTTTTTCTGCTCCCTTTGGCCACGTTGGAATAACACAAACACACAAGTGTACATTCTTGTGCTATTTTAGGACAAGCACGAGAACAGGAATGAATTACTGACTCCAACTAACTCCAACAACAATATAAAACAATATTAATTTCATGTAAACCTCTAGCATTGTTTACTTGACTATTATAGAACTTCAGCCTATTCTGACTGTTGTTTGCGAACTGATCCGACTTATCTTTTCTAATGTTGAGGACAATTATATATCCCGAAAACCCAGCAGATTTTCATTTATCTTATCCCAGTCATTGTCTGTCTTATTTTGGTTTTTGTTGTTGTTTTTAAAATGCACAAAAGCCAATAAAGAAAAAGATACACCTCAACTAGGCCTATGTTTGTTTGTTTTTTAAATTTTATTAATTTACTAAAACTGTGCTTGCAGTGAGGTTAGCTTTTTGAATAAATAAATGCAAACTAAAAATGATCTCCATATAAAATGAACTTAAAACGTGCGATGTAGCGCTGCACGAGCTCGTTATCACGAGCCCAAGTGACACTCCGGCGCGTGGGATGAATCGCGCTGACGTCACTCAGTGACTCAACCGCTCATCCTTAGTAAAAGTATCGCGGCAGAGAATAACAAGTCCTCCAGTTTCGGCTCATCATTAATTAAGCTCTGATGGAGGGTACATGTACAGATGGTGGTGTTACAGGTGGAGGAAGGATCTATGGGGCGTTCTTGGAGGAATTTAAACTGCGCAATTCTTCATCATTACCTCATACACCCGGAAAGACCGGAAAGCTCATCCCGCAGGTAAGATTCTGAATATATTATATAATAAATAAAGCTGGGTTTGAGAACTAATGAGTTATGTTACTTTTTAGATATTGTAATGAGCAAGTCAGTCCAGAGTTACACTCACAATAAGATTGTGTTTTAATGATGTTCGTCACTTGTGCGTCTCGTTTCTATTTCTAAAACACACCACTAGATGGCACCATTTGAATACAGAAATAACATGTCTACGCTTGCATGGGTTGTTTATTATTCAATCTCTCTCTCTCTCTCTCTCTCTCTCTCTCTCTCTCTCTCTCTCTCTCTCTCTCTCTCTCTCTCTCTCTCTTTTGGGGCAAGGGGCAGTAAGCATAGTGTCTGTGTTTCTGGGGCTCGTAGCTTTTCGAATGAGAGTGGAGTAGTTGGCTATGCAAACTACAAGTTGGTGGAAGCTCATAGAATAATGGGGAATAAATTAAGGCTATTATGTACACCGAATGATGATGAATTTGCTTTGATGTTTAAAATAAAGTGTGAATAGGTTTTTGTGTGTGTTTATGTAAATTAATTGTAATAATAAAGGTGAACTTAAAATTCAAATTCTCTCTCTCATCATCATCTGCACAGCTGTCAGGCAGCTGGGATTTTTCCTTCATCCCTGCAGTGGGATGGAAAATGGTGTCACTGATGCCGATGCATCTGCAGCCAGTAGAAATGTGCCATTGGTACCAGTTTGTGAGGAGCTTCTTCCTGATTAAACTGAGATGAACAGCAGGGAGAGCCAATCATCATGGAGAAGAGGTGGGTCTTTAAACTCTCTCCTGACCAATAATCACGACTTCATCGGGGTTGAAAGATGATGACACTGAGTGTCATATTTCATGTATGTAGCATGTTCAGACTGTTCCCAAGCAGAGCTAGTTCTCATAGGATTTGGATTAGCTATCATCTAGTTTTTATCTATTTTTGATGTATCTAATTTCTTACCTATTTTTTTATTTATCCTGACACAAATTGTTAGATTGTAACAAATGTCTTATAATTTAAAAAAAATGGTGCATGAAATTGACATTATTATTTATGTAATATATGTAATTATTTTTGCATTGTCCCAGCCAATGAAATTATGTCTTTAATTTGATGTTGTTAGGGATCTCAACGAACCCATGACCCATAAAGTTTGTTTTGATTGACATGACCTTAAATTGTGTAGTATGTAAATGAGAGGTGTAATTGGGCTTATGATTTTCATTTTGTTTTAATAATGCAAGCAACAAAAAAAAAAAAAAAAAAAATCCCATAGAAATCAATGAAAAAAAGAACTTGAGACCGGAAGGACCTATAACACTCTAAAAATCACTCCTTAGCAACAACATAGCAACATTCTCAGAATGCCTTACAGCTGTATAGCGACTCCCTGTAACGGTGTGCCGTCAACTTCTGCACATGCAAGCTTCTTCAGATCTAGTTGGAATAATAATTCAGAGCCACAGATATGAAGCATACCACACTGCAACTCAAAACTAGATGCATCTTTTATGGCTCTGTAACATCAGTGGAATTCCAATAAGCCATTTCATGCATCACTGTCCAGTGTGAGTCTGTCTTCTGTGTGTTTTCGCACTACCACGAACACATAAACAGAGTTGATTTATGACATCTTCTGGTTTTTCTCTTTGCATGGAGTCAGCGGTCACATGTGGTTCATGGATGTCAGAGCTCCATGTTTGACTGACTCAAGTGTGTAGTTCTGTAACCATGGTGAGCATGGAATCCAGCTCAGCCAGACAGAGCGTCTGATTGGCTGGCAAGCCAACACTGGTATATCATGCAGCCGGCTCCCTCGCCCAATGGAGATCGTGCAGCACTGGAGCTGTTGCTATGGGCAGTCAGACAGGAATCTGTCTTATTTCTTATGGTCTGTGTGTTTCTGTGATGAACCGTCTCTGTCTGTCCATCAAATAGTGTTTGTACTCACAGTGAACACTGTCTTCTCTCCTTATTTATTAGGATAGGGACAGGGCAGATGGGGTACGTGGGTGCTATGCACAGAAAGTCACGTAGGCAAGACCCCCTCCTCCTTTCACCCACTGCCTCACTGCCTCAGTCTAAGTGCCTCAGTCTCAGTCAGAGGCTGTGGGTCTACCCAGCTGTGACCAAACATTGCCAGGAATGCACAAGCATTTCAAGTTCCCCTCTGTTCTTCTATCATTTATCCTTTCCTACACGGTCATCCCGCACTCTCCTATTACTCCTATTACTTCTATCCTACTACTATCATATATATACCTTTAACTATTATGTTCTATCCTATCCAATCCAATCCATCCATCTTCTACTTTTCTCAGCATCTACTCTTATTTGTTGCATCATCGTCCTATATCATCTATTCACCTCTCGGTCCTATCCTATCGGATCCTATCATTCCATCTTATCTTATCCTATCTTATCCCGTCCTATTCATATTGCTATTCTTTCATTCTTATTCATATCATATCATATCATATCATATCATATCATATCATATAATATCATATATTTTATCATATCCTATTCTGTTTCTATTCTTTCCTATCCTATCCTGTCCCTTTCATATTCCTATTCTTTTCAATTATTTTATTCTATTCGTTCCTGTCTACTCTACCCTGTCTTATCCGTATTCCTGCTCTTTCCTATCATGTCCTATCTTATTCCATTATATTCTATATTATATTATAATATCCCATCCTATCCTATCCTGTAATATCCCATAATATCCTATCCTATCCTATCCTATTCACACTTTTTCCTGTCCTGTCCTATTCTATCCTATCGAATCCCTATTCGTTTATTCCCTATAATATAATATATTAATTATATCATATTGTTTCCTGTCCCATTTTTTCTTTCCTACCCTATCCCATTCATTTTCTTATTCTTTCCTATCCTGTATTCTATTCTATTCTATTCTATTCTATTCTATTCTATTCTATTCTATTCTATTCTATTCTATTCTTTCTTATCCTATAATATCCCATCCTATTTACACTTTATCCTATCCTATTCACACTCTATCCTACCCTACCCTATCCTCTTCTATCCTATCCTATCCAATCCTGGTCACAATCTTTCCTATCCTGTCCTATCATATCATTTGCATTTCCTGTTCTTATTCCTATTGCTGTTTTGTTCTGTATTGTCCTCCCCTATCACTGTTCTGGCCCATCCTTTCATATTTTTTCCTATCCTATTCCTAGTCCTTTCATGTCCTATCAAATCCTTTGAATTTCTTAT
This sequence comes from Chanodichthys erythropterus, assembly GCF_024489055.1. Lineage (NCBI taxonomy): Eukaryota > Metazoa > Chordata > Actinopteri > Cypriniformes > Xenocyprididae > Chanodichthys > Chanodichthys erythropterus. The sequence continues at coordinate 48,273,785 of NC_090230.1, read as the reverse complement.
TCCTATTCATATTGCTGTTCTCATTTTTTGCTGTTCTGTCCTATCATATTCTTTGCATTTCATATCCTATCCTATCCTATCCCTTTCTGTCTTTTGCTCCTCTCACACATCATCTAGTGCCTATCATCTCCTATCACCTAATGCCATAGACTTACATTGAACAAGCAACCAAAGCCTTACTGTTGCAAGGGAATAGTATATCACAGAGACTTGTGGTGAGCTCTCTTTTAATTTGGGTCGGTATTCGGTAAGCAATCACCTAGAACACCCAAACATTGCCCTAGGAACCACTTTAACAACCACATAGCAACAAACTTGTGATATTATATGTATCAGTATTACGTTGAGCTCAGAGTTGTAAATAAGGTATCAGTGCAGCCGTTTGGTCCCTTACAAACTCAACAGCAACTGTAGCGACCACATCCACCTCTACGTATAGAGACAGTTTAATCAAAATACCATCGGAGACCATAATTATCCCATGATGAATTCCACAATTTCATATTTCTTCAGTCAAAACAGATTTAATTGAGCATATAGATTTTTTCAAGGCTTTGAAATATACCTGATTCTTTCAGAAAATGGAGTCTTTTGCCACCCTACAGTGAGGTTTAAAAATAGCACATAGTGTGTTGGCCTTGTTCCAAAACACACACATACACGGCAGACACACTCTCTCTCTCCCACATTTTTTTCCACAAATTTCCCACCTCCAGGGCTCATATTTGCTGGTATCCTTTGACTGACACAGACTGCTCTCTTCCGATTGGCTGAGGTGAGGTGATTGACAGTTGAGCAGAGTGCAGGAACAGCAAGCAGTGGCCCCGCCCCCAGACTGTGCACGTGGATGAGTCTGCTGTGAAAATCTGAGAATCAGAGAGAGGAGAGGAAAGGAGAGGGGAAAGAGGGAGGAGAGAAGTGGGGAACAGAGGCGACAGGATTGACTCAGGAAGGAGAGGAAGGGAGAAGAAAGGTTTGGAATTGCTTTGAAAGAAAAAGGAGTAGAAAAAAGGGAGAAAGAGGGGAGAGAAGAGGAGGTAAAAGAAGAGGAAAAGAGGTAAGCTGAAGATTTGAAAGAAAAGACCATAATTCAAAACCTCTCATAATAGTTAGGACTACATGCATGTGTTTTTTGTGCAATGTGTGTTTAGTATGTGCATGTGGTTCCATATAGGTAAATGTTGTGTATGGTTGTATTACAAACACATTAATCAGCACTAAAGCAGTCATTCATTATTCTGACAGCAGTGTGTGTGCGTGTATATGTATATAAGGTAGCATTACAGATGCAATGCCTCACATCATCGCCGGCAACTGTAGTTACTGGTATCGCTTACATCGGCTCTCTGGTTCCGTGCAATTAAATGAATGCCAGCATGAGATTGCAATCCAAATGGCATGCTAGTTTTCATCTTGTAAGAAGTAAATGTTTCCTCAAAATGCACCGGTTTTTACAAAACAGCATCCTCTGTCATGCATGTCAACTCATAAAGGAAGTATGGCTCTAAAAATGACTGTTTACTTAGAAACAATTCACAGTATACTGTAAACATTTCCAGGATAAAAAGCATTGTAAAGCTATTGTTTGCACAGTCCTGCAGCGGGCTTAATGGCTCACGTGCCATGGTTATCTCCACATACTGACCTACATTCACCAGAGCTTTACAACAGGCAGACAACTGTGAGCTGCTAAAATATCCTTCTAAATATAGAAGCTTAACCAGAGTCATTTGGTAAAGCTGTAATGAATGAAACCGTGATGTCAGTTAAATGAGATGAGTTGTGTCTTGTAACCTTGTAGACTGAAATGAACCTTCCTGAGTTGAAACCAAGAACAGCATTCAAACACAGAAACCGGAAGTCTGTAATTGCAGAATTAATTGTTTGTGAGGACAACTTGGATACTTGAGTCAGCTGTGTTTTTGGAGACCAAGTTTGAAGCACAACCAGATTTGTTTATCCTCACATAGTTACCAAGCATCTCCTGAAACCTTTGGAGGATTATTACTACAAGAAGTCTTGAAGTGCATAGTCTAGTGCTAAATCTAAGCAAAACATGGCAAATATGTAATAATAACACTCAAAATATAAACACAATCCTGTCTTTAACTTCTCATGTGTACTGTGCACCTTTTACAGCTCAGCAGTAAATTGAAACATTATGCTTGGTTCTGGTTTGGACCAAGGTGGTCCAGCTGTGTGAGTCGCAGTGGTGGTGGTTATTATGGTTTGGGAGTGAAGGAAACTTGGTTTAGGAAACATCCTAAAGTTTTGCCAATCCAAGCACTTCACGACCTCATATGGGAATTTGTGGTTCTGATGAAACTGTCATTACTGGACCACCATCGTTTTGGAGCTCTTCAGCTTGCTGTGTACAGTAATACTACCTTGTGTCGTATGTGCTTCAGGACTTCTAACAAAGGCAAGAGGTACTTGCCGAGACAGGAATGGTTTACTGTCAAGCTGCCAATTAACTCTCAGATTAGACAGCAGTCTGATCTCAGCAGCCTGAACACAAATGTCTCATCTGAAACCTCTGCTTTTAACAGTCTGATCTCCAACTTTCAATTTGAGCTGTCTCAATCTCAATTGTCTGATCTCAAACTTATGATAACCGTAACAGTCTTATTTCAAAATTCTGATCTCAAACCTCGCTTTAACTCTCTGATATCAAACATCTGATCTTATACTTCTGATTTAATTCAGTTCAGTTCAAATATTGGTAGCTAAGGCAAAAAATGTTATTCGTATAGCGCTTTTCACAATACATATTGTTTCGAAGCAAATTTACTGAAAATGCTTATTTCATTGTTACCATTTAGAAAGTATTATGTTATCAGTCAGAGATGAGTGTATCAAAGTAAGGTCCATATATGGCAGTAATATACAGCTATAATATACATGTTATATGTAAGCAATAAGGTACGAGTGGCTGTGCTGTATCGTGAATAATCTGCTTACTCTACCTAACAACGCCCTTCAGGCATGACTTATTCACAATACATCACTAGCCTCGAGTACCTTATGAGTCTGTATGAGTGTGTCAGTCAGTAGCAAAGACTTTTATATTAAAAAACTGACTGAATTGTTGTGAACACCGAACAAGACGCAACTGACAAATGCATTGATTATCGCTGTCAGTCACGGGAAAACCCCTTAACTGTTAAAAGGACAAGATAATACATTGGACATTTAAACTGATTTTTTATTATGAACATAGGACTGACCAGAAGGAAAATGCAGGTAATAAACTCGCTCTCTCAATCTCTTTCACACAATACTCTTCTACATAATACAGTAAGCTTCAATGAACAATATCAATTGAGAACGTACAGTTTACGTTGCTAAGAGTGGTTGCTAAGGGTGTTGTGTAGTGATACACAGAACCGTTGAGTGAAGCGGTCTTAGACATGTATTATTATGAATAAAACACCGCTATTGACCAATCAGAATCAAGGACAGGAACTAACCGGTTTATAAGTGGTAGTTAAAATGATTTTCAACATGCTTTGTATTGTTACAATGCCAGCAGTAGGTAAATGAACAATGTTTACTTTTTCTCTGTGTTACCTGGGCTGAGAAATTCACGTTTATTTGTCAGCAAAAGTCAAGCAATTGTAGGTTTATCACTTAAAATCATGCTTTGTCTACTCTTTAAACAGCATTATAGTAAAAATGGAACACTATGGCAACAGCTTTCTTACCTGTACACAACAGTGTTTTGTTTTGGGAGGTTGGGCGGAACTGACAGAATTGCAGTTTCTTTCAGTGTTTCACCACTGGTCATCCATTTTGAAATGTTGTTGACTACAACCACAGAGGTTATTCAGATTTTCTGTTGCTGTGTTCTCTTCATATTTACAACTCTTTGCAGCAATTTGCCACTGCCTACAACACCATTATGACTAGAAGTTTTTATTAGGAAGTATTTCCTAATAAAGCAAGGCAATATTTGACTCTGCTTGTATCCATAGGTGGTGGGAGTGACCTTGGACAGCAACATGCCCAGTCCATTATGGGTGTTAAAGTTTTCCTATCTATTTTGCAAAAGGGAAGACATCAGCCTTTTTTTCCCCTGTATTCTCTAGTCAGGTAATGCTGATTTCCAAAAAGTTTTCACTTTGCTACTGAATAGGCAGCCAAGTTTTACTGAAAGCCCATTTTTCCAGCGGTAACCTTCATGTATTTTGAGTTAAGCTAACACAATGTATATGTAAGACAGCAATTGTACTCATAATGATTACAATATAAGGGTAATATTAAAATATCATGATCATTTTTTAAAGTTTTGAACATCGAACAAAAGTAGCCATCATCTGAGCAATTGTCATCGTCACCCAAAACATTGCAATGGCTGGTGCAATCTGTAGTTACTCCAGGATGGGCCCCTCAAGGAAAAACAGGGAAGCAAAAAGAGAAGAATTAGTGTAACTGCTGTTTAACGCATTTTAGGCAAAAGATGATCATGTGTATTTGGTACTATTTCATCAGATATAATTGTATTACAAGTTTATGAGAAGCTTTTCTGCATCTGAAACGGGTAACATGTTCTGTAACTTGGCAATGTTTCCAAAGGTCGGGAAACACCAAGCCGACGGTCGGCCGCCGGGCAACGTCGGACTGTTTTTAATTTAGATAAGTAATGATTTTAAAAAGACAACAGACAGCAGAATTTAAGATCAGACTTTCATAGAGTAGGTTTTTCGTAGAGATGCACCGATCAACCAGTCAGGGATCGATCAGTTCCGTTTTGTTGCCAGCGGCACAGGCAATAACGTCAGCTGCACGTTTTCGCTCTCTTCCCTCTGTTGGCGAAGTGACACAAACCCACACGAGCGCCTCCTCGCTGTCACTCGTCTCATTCACACCGGTTAAATGGTGCTTGTATTGTGCATAATTTTAGTCATTCCCACAGGTTTCAAACTGCCAAAGTCACGCCCCCCAGTGGTGAACCATTTAAATTTCGAAATACTTATGATGTAACGAAGCCTTGTTCCCTGAAATCAGGTGACTTTGGCAGTTGGATACACCACTGATTTGAAACAATAGAGTCGTAAAGCTTCGAAGCTTCATGAAGCGGTGCTTTGAAATCACTCATCACTACATATTGTTGAATAAAGTTGTTTTGTTTTTTTTGGTGCACAAAAAGTATCCTCGCTGCTTCATGACATTAAGGTTGAACCACTGTAGTCACATGAACGGTTTTAAATATCTCATTAGTAGCTTTCCGGGCATCTGAAAGTGTTAATTATCTTGCTGTCAATGGAGGCCTCAGCCATCCGATTTTAGCAAAAATATCTTCATTTGTGTTCTGAAGATGAACAAAGGTCTTACAGTTGTGGAATGACATGAAGGTGAGTAATTAATGACAGAATTTTCATTTTTGGGTGAACTAACCCTTTATTCAAAGAACAAAAGACAAAGAAAATCAGTTTCTGCCCTTGACTGAATACATTTTAGAACTTTAATTGCAAGCATAAATCAGTATTTAATTTTTACAATGAAGACTACTTGGTGTTATTTTACATTTGATTATTTTAATTTCTGTATCATTTCTTACCTGAATAAAAACCTAATCAACCTGAACAACTTTAAAGTTTCATAGCTCTCTTTATACTCTTGCATTTATTTGTGCTGTTGTTTGTGCTGTTGTTTTTTTCCTTTTTTTTTTTTTTTTTTTTGAAGAAAAAGATTTTTGTTTGTATATGTTGTCAATTATTGTTCTTAGAAAAAAATCGGTATTGGCAGGTCAGACTAACAAAAAAATGGAATCGGTCAAGAAAAAATTGCAATCGGTGCATCTCTAGTTTTTTGCCACAAAATTACAGTGTATTATTTCAAGCAGAACATTTGTTAAGTTCAGTGTTAATAATCCTTTGTTAGCAGTCAGTCAACAGTGATTTCTTCGAGTGGACAGTCTTGTTATTTACTCCTTAGGGTTTGCATATTGTACATGCAGAAGAAAGAAAGTCATCTAAACAACATGCCAATCCTCATACAGTATCTGAAGTCACTCAACGAATAGCAAAATAAACTGGACGATGCAAACCAAACAGGTGAATCTTCATAAGTAGCCATTCAAATTTCTCAAGTCCACATAATCTCCCTCAGGAACTCTCGTGCTCTCCATGTTTGCATGTGTTTTTCTTCTCAGGTGAGATCGTTGTTTTGAGCTCTGAATGTCTCCTGTAACGTTGAGCTGGTGTGCAGTGAACAGAGTTTATGATTGGTTGCCTTGGAAACACATACTGTACTCTTTAGCTGTGAAGAGAGAGAGAGAGAGAGGGGGGAAATGAGGATGGAGTGAAGGAGAGAGAGGTGATGGGGAGTGGGGGAGGGGTAGTAGAGGCAGAAGCAAAAAAAGGAAAAGAAATGAAAGCAGACTGGCTGGTAGAAGGGGGTTGGGCTATCTTCTCTCAACACCACTCTCTCTGCCTCTTTCACTGTCTCTCCCTCTATTTCTCTCTCTCTCTCTCTCTCTCTCTTTCTGCTTTCTCGTTCCATTCCTTTCCTTTCTTTGTCTACTGAAGGAGAAGGCAGGAGAGGAGGGTGCAAATGTAGGAGAAAGCGAGAGAATGTGTTGAGAGAGGAGACAGAATGGATCAGGCACGCTCGCCTTTTTGACAATAGAAGCTCGCTTCCTGTCTGTCACTGGCGTTTCGTGAGTAAGTCCTCTTACTCTTTTTGTGTGAGTGTGTGCGTGCATGAGACAGAGCGTGTGCACGTTTTGTCAGGGCTGTCATCCGTTGCATTTAAAGGTAAAGGTAAAACATTTAAAGGTACATTACGCTCCATCACTGGGCAAACAGGAAGCAGTGTCCTTCTCTTCCTCTCTGACCTGCAAGGTAAGAATGCTTGTGTGTCTCAAGAGAGAAACACTCTTCTCTCTTCTCCAAGTCACTTAAATACCGGCCTCTCCGGCTCACTTTCTCTGTCTTTGTGCTTCATGCGGTTTCTTTTCCTTTTCTTTGTGTAGTAATGTGATTGATTGTAAATGTTTTGTAATAAATCCCATGCAAGTGTCTACAACTCGAATTGTGAAGTAAGCTGCAGAGGAGATCCTTCTATGTATAATGCAATTGTGTGTGTGTGTGTGTGTGTGTGTGTGTGTGTGTGTGTGTGTGTGTGTGTGTGTGTGTGTGTGTGTGTGTGTGTGTGTGTGTGTGTGTGTGTGTGTGTGTGTGTGTGTGTGTGTGTGTAATATAATAGCATGCTGGTCTCTATTGAATACTTTTGTACAGGAAGTATGGTTATTATAGCTGGCGATCATGATCTCTGCCATTACAGCTCAGCACAGATCTAATAAAAGACACCGCCTCGGTTTGTGTGTGTGTCTGCAGTGAACTTTCTCAGACAACCTCCCCACGAGCAGTATCACCCATAACTCTCTCTGTATGAGAGGGATATCTTAGGTTTGTTATCTGCCAAAGAACACCCACATGCACGCATTACGTTACCCTCCTTCGGGGCCCCATGGTCACCTGTCATCTCTGTTGTTGACCCAATTCATTAGCAGCACCTGCAAATGAAGATGGAATGATAAGAGTGAGGAAAGAAAAGAGAAACAGAGACAAAAACATTCAATGTTTTTTGACTAACTTAACTTTAAGATCTCTTCCAAACTTTTAGGGATTTAAAGGGACAGTTTAAAGGGACAGTTCACCTGTAAAATTCTGTCATCATTTGCTCTCTTTGTTCAAACCTGGAATGATTCTGTGTAACACAAAATTTATTAAGAATCACATTGCTATTTTCCGAATATTGAAAGCCTACAATATATTGATGGGGATGTTAAGCTGAGAAAGTGACAAAACAGGTCATAAAAGTACCGTCATAATGTATTATGTATGTCTTGTACATCTTCTAAAACCATTGAGTAGCTTTGAATAATGAAGTGACTGAAATTTCAGTTCATTTTCAATGAAAATCTCACGCTCCACCAGCTCCCAAATCTCATTTGCACTTGCACATAATCATATATCTCTCATGAAGACATGTTGAGCAGGAATTTATGTCAGTGACACCAAAAACCATTGATTTGCTAAGGGTGAATGATATTTGAGAGCTACTCTTCAAGTTTCGATCTGTTCTTCACACAAAATCATATGAAACTATGTGGCTTGAGAATTGTTCCTGTGCATATTCAAAATTGATGCATGAAGACGCATCAAGCCAGGTTTAACATCAGTGGAGCACAGTTGATTCTCTTTTCTAAACTTCTCATTGTAACAATTCTCATTTTAAGGTCCATTATTCCTTTAATAATCAGGGGTAGAGAGTGTGTATGTGTGAGTGTGTTTGCAAAGAGTATAAGAGTTTGTTGGCATATGCTGGTTAGTTATGTTTTTTGAAGCATGGCAGCTGGTTTATGCTGGTCCTTAGTTGGTCATGAGCTGGTTTAAGCTGGTCCTGAGCTGGAGCTAGTTGCTTAGGACCAGCACTTGGCCAGCTTACACCAGCTCATGCTCAGCTAAGGACCAGCTTAAACCAGCTCAAACCAGCTGCCATGCTTCAAAAAACATACCTAATCAGCATGTGCTGTTTTTTTCAACAGGGATGGCTTTTTTCCTCTCACATGCTTTACATCAAAGTTCTTTCTATCAAATGAGTTTGTTCCTGTCCCATGTTTAATGACCCAAATCCGCCCCCAAATGTGTCCAGCCTATTACAACACACTCTTTATCTGATAAAAGCCTTATGCGCGAGAACGATTCTCTGTCTCTGTTTATTTAGGGTAATACAAGATATGTGTACATGTCAATATCTGCCTCTCAGATCGGATATCAAATCATAAAGCCACCAACTGTGACCCCAACAGCTGCAATAGCATGTCGCGTTTTTAAGACTTGTCAGCATCAATGGCACCTCTACTAAGCATGAAAGCTGAGAATTTGAATGTGAGAAAGAGACATCGAGACAGCAATCCCGTGAGAATTACTCGCAGAGAAAATGTGGCTGATCGTTCGACATCGTAGTAAAGAATCACATTTGTGCGGTTACGACAAGGGTCCCACATCAGCAAACATTGTCTGTTTTACGAGAACGGTTTCTCCACAACAAAGTCCTGCTTGACATGAAATACAATAATAAAAGGGCGTCTTACTGTGTGTGATTTCGAAACTGGATGTCGTTTTGCGTCTGAAACTGAAACTGATCAACAAAACCTCAAATTTTCTTGCATGATCTGTGCCATTTTAGATCGTTGTCTATATTTGTGTCTGTAACACCATCTGTACTTAGCTTTCAAAAAGGAGACACACAACATATCTAATTCAGTTGTTTAAACAGGAAACCCCTCGCTGCTCGGCCTAGCTGCTTTTGTTTACGTCTGCAGTGTGCTTGGGGTTTTTTCGCTGAATATCAAGTCTGAATTTCTCTCATATATCAGTCAGTAAAACAATATCCATGCTCCCGACAACAGTGGTGCCCCTATCTTTTCCCTTCCCACTCTTCCTCTCTCTTTCTGGCTGTTTGATTCCTGCTGTGGTTCCCCTCTGCTCTCATGAGATATCTGTTTCAAATGGACAGTCGCCGTAGACTCTTTGTTTTCAACCAAATTCGTGGCTTTAGTTTTTTGAGTAATTCAAGTCAGTGTAGAGTTTAGAATAGACTTCAATGTGGATTCTAGACTGTGTGGGCTCTATCAAGCAGTTTTAAACTGTTAATATCATTACAAAGAGGTCCAAAAAGACTATTAAAACTAGGCATCCAAAATGGCTTGTTATAAAATTTCAGATGTCAAATGTCATTCAGTAATTTAATGGGGAAGTAAAGATTATTCCAAAAACAACAGAAGAGCAAAATGTGGGAAAGGTTGCCATACCTTTCTGGCTCTGCATATCCTTCTGGATCCCAACATTAGGAAAAAAGGGCAGAAATTTATTTTTAACAAGATCAATAAACATTTCTGTCTGATTTTATCGTTAATGTGGTTAATTTCAGTATCGGTTACATTTTAATGTTGGCTCTTATTAAAAATGGGAAGCGTTAACTACATTAAACATCACAACATACCCATTTCAATACCCATTTTACTCATTTCAAATGCAAAAAGGCATTTTACATAGGATTCTTAAAGGCGCAGCAACAAAAAAATTGACCGAGAGAGTAGAGTAAACATAGATAAACTAAACTTATGTGTGTTTTTGTGCAAAGAACTTTGATTAACATCATAAACATGCCTCAGAGAGAAAAAAAATAGCACATGAACCATGTAGAACTATGATGCAAAAACAGAATTACTATGGCTACCGACATGGACTTGATTAAATTAAGGAGAGCAAGATATGGGAGGAAAAGATTTAAGACAGTGCTGGACTGCCTTAGGCCCATTATTTTTCTAATGTGATCTCTCTTTAATCTAAGTGCATGCATGTGAAGCTGGAGAGGCTCATGAAAGCTTATACTAAGAGGAAGATTTGTGAGGCGAAGCTCTTCTGATGATTCTCCAACTGTCTGCCTGAATCGCACCTCATTTGAATGCAATGCAAAGAAGCTGTACTCATCCATTAGATGTGCGATACTTCACTAATGCGTCCCAGTGAGGCCTGATAACAGCCACAATCACAATCCACTTAAAAACATGAAGAGAAAACTGTTTCAGACACATTTGTAAAAGTGAGATATTTTTCAGCAGTGTGTGTATGTGAGGTCACGACCACAGCTGCACATCAGAGTCACGTTTTTACAGGAAGTTAGAACCACTTCCTTTTCAACGGAACAGTTTGCTGGGTTTCTATGCCTATCTACTTTAGCATTTCATAAAAACGTTAGCATACACAACCCACTCATGCACGTCAGTCTTGCCTCATTGTGTTTTGTATCCTCGCTGGTGGAGGTACACTGTGAGAGTTGCACTGAACAGGTGATATACCTGGATAGCTTTGTGTAATCTGATATAGCTCAACCTGTTTGACATTGCATTGTTGATCTGCTTTGAAATTTGATTACAATGGGATAGGACGCTTACATGAGCGTTGGCAGAACAAAGGACATTTTTATTACTCAGAGGTGCTCTTTCATAGCTCTATCATAGATCTTCATTGATGTATCACCTTTATCGCAGATGTTTCTCCTAAATTTCCTTATGAAAAATAAAAATAGAAACAAATAAGACAATAGTTGACATGCAGTATGAGTGCTGAGCTATAAAATTAATGAGGATTGAATAACCGAGATAATTTGGTCTAAGGAGACTGATGAGAAGTGTTTGGGTTTAATTCATCAGAACAGTTCATTAGGATTCAATACTCCAGGACACACCAAACTGATGGTTGGCCATCGGGCCATCAGCGAACATCTGTCAGGCTAGTTTTTGTGGCGTGTTCCACAGGTAGTTTGCTTGATTCAGCATGTGAATATTTTCATAACACCATGAGCTGCTTACAATGAAGAAAGTTATCAACTAACTGATATTCAAAACGATAAGCAATTGCCGCTTTGTTTATATTCGTATATGCGTATATCTCGTATATCCTTGATGGGTAATTCCTTACACGCAGACGCAGAAAGTGCTAGTTTGCAGTCCGCTGTAGTCTGTACTGTGTGCTCAAGCGCAGCTTTTTGGTCCAGACACAGCCAACGCGAGGCGACAACATCGTCGGTTAGCATTAGCATTAGCATTTCATAATGCTGCAGATGCTTGATGTTAAACTTGTTCACGTTAAACATCGTTGCACGTTTTATCTTGCCATTGTTACTGATTGGACATAGCCAGATCTGAATGCAGTAAAATCTGAAATCCGGCATATCATATGTCACAAGAGAGAAGACTGTCGTTTCACTGGAATTTTGGGTTATGACATTTAAAAAAGTTAAACATGTTATGCATGGATGAATCATTCACAAGATCAATAATATGCAAAAAATACTTTTTTTCATGCTGACTTTAAGACAATTTGTGAATAAAGCATTTATATGAATTGTCACATGACATGTTGATGCAGTCACGTGACTTTTACGATGCACATCTAAGAATTTTCTTACTGAAAAAAATATATACCTCAAGTGAGCGTATGTTTTTATGCACATTTTGGAAATTTCCACAATCTGGTGTTACGATCCAGCATTTTTTTAATACAATATTGCAAAATTTGCATAAAAATATGTGGATTGAAATGCCTGTTGTTTAGATCTCTTCTGAAATTTCAGAGGCAAAATGTCACCATGTGTTCTCAATTTAATCTGTTTGCTGTTTATAGGAAACAAGAGCTCTCTATATAAAATGTTTGTGTTTTTATGTGCTAGGGCAATGCTGTGTATATGTGTGTGTGTGAAAGAAGCATACAAATGTTTACCACGTCTGGCAAATGTGTCAAAGGTCGAGTCTGTGTTTAATTAAGTGTGTGTTAAATGTGCTATTATGAGCTGCAGATAAGAGGTGAAACATCCTTTAGCAAACACAAAGAGCCCACAGTTGCTCTGTCCTGTTCTGGATCAGAATGCACTATGATAGTTGAGCTATTCACACACCAGAAAGAGCACAAATGCCCTCCTTTAACCTCACACACGTTTGCACACTTGTTACGTTCTTTCCTATGATAAAGGACAGTTGGTGTGGGTGGAGTGGAACGTGGGGGACAGAGATAAAACGAAAAGGTTCCTGTGGACTGCTGCAGATGCTTGAGGTTGAACTTGTTCCAGCGTTGCATGTTTGATCAGTTGCCTCGGTCAAATCTAGGGGAAGTGTCAGTCAAGTGCTAAAAAAAATCTTCAAAGATATCTTAGCTGTGTGGGTGTTGTGAAGATCAGAATAAGATTTATTTGTTTGACAGTAAAGGACGTTGTGTTGTGTTATGGATGCAGCACAATATGCATGGTAGCCACAAACATGCTATTGAGTTACAGTGCATCCAGAAAGTATTCACAGCTCTTTTTCCATATTTTGCTATGTTTGCAGCCTTATTCCAAAATGGATTAAATTCATTATTTTCCTCAAAATTCTACAAACAATTCCCCATAATGACAACGTGAAAGAAGTTTCTTTGAAAACTTTGCAAATGTATTAAAAATAAAAAACGAAAAAATCACATGTACATAAGTATTCACAGCTTTTGCCATGACACTCAAAATTGAACTCTGGTACATCCTGTTTCCACTGATCATCCTTGAGATGTTTCTACAACTTGATTGGAATCCACCTGTGGTAAATTCAGTTGATCGGACATGATTTGGAAGGACACACACCTGTCTATTTAACGTCCCACAGTTAACAGTGCCTGTCAGAGCACAAACCAAGCCATGAAATCCAAGGAATTGTCTGTAGACCTCCGAGACAGAATTGTATCGAGGCACAGAACTGGGGAAGAGTACAGAAAAATTTCTGCAGCATTGAAGGTCCCAATGAGCACAGTGATCTCCATCATCCGTAAATGGAAGAAGCTTGGAACCAACAGGACTCTTCCTAGAGTGGGCCACCCGGCCAAACTGAGAGATCGGGAGAGAAGAACCTTAGTCAGGGAAGTGACCAAGAACCCGATGGTCACTCGGACAGAGCTCCAGCATTTCTCTGTGGAGAGAGGAGAACTTTCCAGAAGAACAACCATCTCGGCAGCAGTCCACCAATCAGGCCTGTATAGTACAGTGGCCAGATGGAAGCCACTCCTCAGTAAAAGGCACATGACAGCCCACCTGGAGTTTGTCAAAAGGTACCTGAAGGACTCTCAGACCATGAGAAACAAAATTCTCTGGTCTGTTGAAACAAAGATTGAACTCTTTGGCCTGAATAGCAAGCGTCATGTCTGGAGGAAACCAGGCACTGCTCATCACCTGGCCAATACCATCCCTACAGTGAAGCATGGTGGTTGTGGCAGCATCATGATGTGGGGATGTTTTTCAGTGGCAGGAACTAGGAGACTAGTCAGGATCAGGGGGAAAGATGAATGCAGCAATGTACAGAGACATCCTTGCTCCTGAGCGTTCTGGACCTCAGACTGGGGTGAAGGTTCGTCTTCCAACAGGACAACGACCCTAAGCACAGAGCCAAGATAACAAAGGAATGGCTACGGGACAACTCTGAATGTCCTTGAGTGGCCCAGCCAGAGCCCAAACTTGAACCCGATTGAACATCTCTGGATAGATCTGAAAATGGCTGCACACCAACGCTCTCCATCCAACCTGATGGAGCTTGAGGAGTCCTGCAAAGAAGAATGGGAGAAACTTCATTATGGGGTATTGTTTGTAGAAATTTGAGGAAAATGATGAATCTAATCCTTTTTGGAATAAGGCTATAACATAACAAAATGTGGAAAAAGTGAAGCGCTGTGAATACATTCCGGATGCACTGTAACTTGCTTGTGGCTACCAGAGAGCCATGTTGTCTTTTCTCTCAGGAAACTGATATTGACCATCATTTACAAGAGCACATCCTGAAGATTTCCTTTCTACTTTCCCCTCCCTCACTGTCTTTCCATCTGTCTGTATGTTTCTGGCCTCCTGTGTACTGTACTAAGGCAAACATCACTATTACTATTAATCATACTAAAGGTCTGTTCATACCTTAATCGTTATAATGAAACCAGTAACTCGTCCCGCATTATTGTGCTGCAATACATGTGCATTTAGGCCAGAGGAAAACTCCAACTGAGCCTGGTTTCTCCCAAGTTTTTTTTTCTCCATTCATAGTCTGATGGAGTTTGGGTTCCTAGCCACTGTCACCTTTGGCTTGCTTAGCTGGGGTTAAAAGGCACTTGATATTCGCTATTATTATCAGTTTGACTGCACTGACACCAGCGGATGAGAACAAAACTTGAACTGCCTCAATCTGAATAATGACACTATTGCCTTCTGTAGAACTGCTTATAGCTGAATTGAACTCACAATTGATTAACTTTACACTGTTATTGAACTGAACTGAATCAACACTGAACTGACTTGATCTCAATAATTACATTTTTCACTTTTTAGAGATGCCTTACACAACAGAATTAGATTTTTTTTTTTCATATTTGATGAAGTTTCCATCATTGATTCTGTAATTTATTACTGTTAAACTGCTTTGAAGCAATCTGTATTGTATAAAGCACTATGTAAATAAAGTGACTTGACAAGAGCGATACCTGTTGGACAATAAAATGGGCGAAAAATCAGATTTACGTTAAAGGACGATCCAAGTCATATCTAGGGATGAAAATATCAGAGATTTGAAGGTGGGCTCTTTTGACTACTGAGCATCCATCTAGCGACCATGAAGAATGCCTTAGAAACTTCAATGCAATGCCCTAGCAACCTCCCTGAAGACTCTATGGTGGCAAGTTTTGCATGGAACATCACCACTAATTTTCCTCAAGAAATGTAGAAGATTACAAAAACAAGGCATTGCTCTTATCATGTCAAATTATGAAAGGATGCTTTCAGTCTTATTCATCCTTGTTATTTAATTTTCTCTCTTTCATGCAGAAAAACTTGAATTGGAAGCGAGGGAGAGTGTTGTGATCTCTGTTGAGATCTGCAGTGGAGGGTTTCTCAGACTCATCAGTGTGGTGAGTGTTCACAGGATGCTTTCTTCTCTCCACAACAAGGTACAACACGAGTAAACAACTACAGTAATTGCTTTTGTATGTGTTTGTGTTTGTCTTGCCTCAGGCTGAATGTATCACATAGCAGAGCAGTATTCTGGACGTAACTCGTGGGACTCCTTCCCCTCTTCTGGGCCGAATCGAGCACCATGGGCCCCAGGCAGCAACCGGCACTGGGCTCCTCCATCCAGGTCTTCTATTCTCCACATACATTTAAAAGCATAACATCTGTTGTTTGAACACTGTTTTATTATGTATATCTTACATGTTCTTTTTAACTCAGTGAGTATTACAGCTTTTAAATCCTCGGTTCTTCCGTTTACAGGTGCAGCGGAGGGAACTATCAATCCCCATCCCAAAACTACACAGCAGGAAGAAACTACCCAAACAAAGCTTATAACAACAGGTCAATCCTTCTTTTCTGCTATAAAAGTTCTGATTTGTAAACTGAATCCCAATTTGCATACTGCATATGTACAGCACTGTTAATAGTCAGCACAGTCACTGCTCTACTGCAACTGCACCACTTGTTCACTTGGATGATGTATTTTGCAAATTTTTGCACACATAATTTGATGAATTCATGTATTATTATTTATTATATATATTAGGGGTGTGACAAGATCTCGTGGCATTAGATCTTGCGAGATTAAAATGTGATGAGATTTCTTGTCGAGGTGAAAATCTGTCTCGTGATATCGCCATGACAGAGCGTGAGAGTGAATTTAGCATAGAAATTGCCACTGCTACTTTTACGTTACGCCTCCACTGTCATTGTGCTTTTAAGAGGAATAAAAAACATTTCATTTGGTTGGATAACAGTCACTTTAATCCCATCCAACTCATCCAACACTAACAGTAGAGCCGTACATAGTGCACTGATCACATGATGAGAATAAGTGACGACTGACAAGACCAAGGTGGAGGATTTGTTGCTCAACAGAGACTAGCATCTGACAAATGTCTTATCTTGTAGAATGTGCGCTCAGCACCAGAATATGCGCAATCTCGAAAGCGAAAGTAAAATGTGAGCGCACATTCAAACGCGATTTCAATACCCCGCATATTTAAAGCGGCTCTCTGATGCAAATATCTCCCGATATGAAAGCTATCTTAGGCTGGGCTATGCAGTAACCATCTCTAAGCCCTGTATCATATTGAAGAAAAATTTGCTCACTATTTGCACTATGAATATTGAGAGAGTACTTTGATTATGGTTGCACTTATTGTTTGCATATAATAAGACTACAACAAAACAGACAAAAAAAATTGTGGAAAGGAGTTCAGTTAGGAGCTCAAAAGTTATAGAAGCTCATAAATCAAGTACAGTTCTAAGGCCTGAAAATTCTCATATGAAGTCATATAGGAGATAAGTCAGTCAGTTGAGTTTGTGGCAAAACCTTTTACAGTGCTTGCCTTGAGTATTATTTTTCTAGTCATGTATTTCATCATTGAGGATTTCTTAAAAATCTGGTCTCGTCTCATCTCGTTCTCATGAACTCAATCTCGTTTCTCATCTCGTGAGCTGACTGTCTTGTCACACCCCTAATATATATTATTATTTTATGTTATATTTTATAATAAAATTATGATAAAACAGTTATTTTATAGTTTTATTTTATAATTGTATATAAATATATAATTTAGATTTTCAAAATACTTTGATTTGACATGCACTAATTTTGCATGCTATATAGTACAGATAATATGCAAATTTCCCATGTGAACACTACTGTGTGACATTCATGGTTCATATTCATCTTCATTCATGGACAGACCTCCAGGTTTCAGCAGGGACAGACCCCACACTCACCCCAGAGACAGAGGCATTGGAAAGGAGCAGAGGGTCCCGAGGGGCTGCGGACCAACACAGAACCAGCACCACAACCCAGAACGCTCCACCCTTAACTACAGCTCAGGCTGTGGAGGACACCTCTCTAGCAGCAACAATCACGGCAGCCAGCCACACAGGGTGAGGGACTTTCATCCAAATATATGAAAGTTACAGTGCTGTCAGAGATGAGCAAATCTCAAAAGAACCTAATTTCCTGACTGACTTGATGTTATTTCCTGTCTCAGTATGGGGGTCCGCACCAGCAGCAGCGTTCCACTGGGCGCTCCCCACAGACCCAGGGAGAGAAGTGGACACAGTCAACTCAGTCCAGGAATTTCCAAGGGCCCTCTCTCAAACGTCCAGTACCTCCTCACAATATCTCACCACCCCTCCGTGACCCATCCCCTTCACGAGACGACTGTCCCAGCAAGAGGAGTAGAAGCATCAGCTCACACCAGGTAAGTCATGTTCTTTTTCCTCTTTAATGTTCACAAACAACTATTATTTACATTTACAATTTTGAATTTCTCTATGTTAATGTTTTGGTTATAGAACTATATGTCAATCAAAAAGTTTTGGTTATAACACTGTAAAGGGGCAGTAGTTAAGCATCATCTGCTGGTCAGAATGAGAACATCCTTAAGATGTAATGCTTCACTCCTGCAAAATTCTGTAGAATTTCCACCCGAGAGAGAAATATTTCATCAATCGCCCACCTCCATCACATCCACCTCGGCCCTGGAGCCCAGCATACAAAAGCTCAATGCCCTGGAGCTTGTCTGAGAAGAGGTCCTCCCCCTCTCGCTTTCAGGTAGACCAGTGGTCTCAGCTGTATTTTTTGTGTACTTGATTTTCTCTGTATACCTTGAAGACAGCAGCTATTTTAGGGAGGTTTAAAACACTATACACACACATGTGAATTAAGACAAGTCAATTTAACACATTAACAGCCCTCATCACAGACTTCCTACATTAAATATATAATTTGCAATTATATACTTTATTCTGCTCATGATCATCCTTCTTTCTCTTATTTGAAAGGAGTCCAGTCATTCAATCATGAGAGATCACACCTACAGAACATATTCCCTTCCATCACCACCCAACATTGCCATAAGCCAGAGCCCCCACAGCAAGAAACCCACCAAACAGGGGCCACCCCATCATCCGGTCCGGGATCATTCAGGCCCCCATCCCCGTGGGGCCAAAGGGGGCTGGGATTGCCCATCACCAGCAAACCTCACCAGTGTGCCTTACAATCAGCAGCACCAGCTCCCTCCACCACAGAGGCACACTGGCCCTTCCAGCAGCCCAGTCACCTCAGTACCTCAGCCCAGATTCAACACAGCACAGCCTGGCTGGAAAACACAGAGCCGCTCTGGAAAACACGGCAACAGCGTGAGTAAATTATGGAAGAATTTTAATATCTGTGACAACTATTCCTTTCAATGTTATGCTCCATTTTTAAAGAACTAGTCTCAGCCTCAGACAGCACACCCACAGACGGTCTAAGTGGGCGTTCTTGGCTAGAATAATCTCCAAGATTTGATATCAATAGTCAAAAGTCTGGCAGTGTGAGTCAACTAAGTCTATATAAATTAACAGAAAAAGCAGAGAAGATTACATTTCAAAGAGCAAATCATGTATACTGAGGTGCCCTTTTGTATTAGTTTAGACTTGTCACATGTTTGGGCATTTGTTTTTTCTACAGGAGATGGGGCGTACCACTTCTAGCCTGGAATCCCAACAGCCTGAGGGTGGGGACAGAAAACGTCCAAGCGCATCCAAACACATAAGCCGCCAACGGAGTCCCATTCAGCCATACAGCAGTGCTGAGGGTAGAGTCAGAGATTGTACAGAATGGAGGAACACAGAGTTAAGGAAACATGATCAGAGAGACTCAGACTCTCCTTCTGAACCTACCACTCAAACCTCAGACAGAGGTCAGAGGTCACAGAGGTCAGAAATCAAGAAGAGCAGACACTCTAAACACCAGACTGGATTCAAATCCACTCACAAGAGCTCCCTCAGCAAGCTGGACACTGAACTCTTGAAACACATTCAAGCCAAGCGGAGGCACAAGGATCGTTTAAAGAGGAAGGAGAGGAAGGAGGAAGGAGAGTTGGTAGACACAAAGGAAAGGATGGAGAAAAAACTGGAGGACAGGAAAAAGAAAAAGATGAGGGAAGGCAGGAAAGGGCATGATAAGAAAAACATACATCAAAATGGGAGGAAGTTGGGACAAATGAAAAGAAGAGCAAAAGAGGAGAGAAAACAAGGAAAGCATGAAGACAGGAAGAGTGAGATGCCCACTTCGAAATCAGCATCTCCCAGTTTAGGAAGATTGTACCCCAGTGATTCTGGACCTCTCCTGGATGACCTACTGTCCGAGCCACTTCATTTCAGTCACAAAGAAGAAGAATTCTCTCGACATACCTCAGGGTTCATCCCACCTTGTAAATCTCCTCTCAATAATAACCATTATTCTCCATGCCAGTCAATCCATGAAGCCAATTCTAAAGCCTTAGAGGTTGGCAACCAATCAGACTCTTATGAGCCTGCACATATAGACACTAGCGATGTTGACAGTATAGAGACCCATGAGGTTGGTGGGTCCAAACCTACTGTTCCCGATAAGCAGAAGGTTTGTAAAGAACCCATTAGAATCAAGGAGGGTGTCCCAGGTTTGCATAGTGCCCCGGACCTTCTCCCTGCTCACTGCACCTATAGCGAGGAGCTCCTAAGGTTGGACCCACCAACAAGCCCACCTGTTCTGAGCTGGCAGGGCTCTCCGGTGTCGGACTTAGGTGATGATGAGGAAGGGAAAGAGGAAGATATGATTGGAGTTCTGAGGAGGCCAGTGCTGCAACCTAGTCCAACTCACTCATCTCCATTTAGAGACTCAGTGGAGATCAGCACTGGTGTTGATTATTGCCACAGTGATTTGGCCAAATTGTATGGCTTTTCTGAGTCCTCTAAAGCAATGGACACTGAGGAAGAGGATGAAGAAAAGAAAGAAGGAGAGCAGAAAGATAATGCATCAAGCAGCTCTGAGCCCAACAAACCACACTTGCACCAAATGGACACGGTCAAATCCCAAACCTCAGTAATTGGCAGCCATAGATACACTTACAGGGGAGGACCATTTGGTCGGCCTCCCCCTGGTGCTTTAGTTGGGGTGAAATACTCATCATCTCTGTCCTTGGGTCCTGAGATCCACCCTCCAGACCAGCATAGTCCACCTGCCACATCTCCAACAACAGATATCCCAGATCAGGTCCAGCCCACAGAGAAGGATAAAGAAAGTCAAAGAGAGGAGGAAAGAGAGGAAAATAAGGTAAAAGAGGAAGAAATAGCAGAAGAAAAAACGGAAACAGAGGTGCAGAAGATGGATGAACAAACAGAGACCAAAGTAGTTGAATCAGCTAAAGACCCAACCTGCACATCATTGGAGCAGAAGGAACCTCTGATGTCTCCCGCCACCCTGCAGGCTAAACTAGTGCACAGCTGCGAGCTACTGCTCACTCAAAACTCCAGTCCCATGTCAAAGGCCTTGAAAGTCAGTGGTCCCATGTTTATTGAGAGAGAAAATGAACAAGACCGGGTCAGACAGAAAGCTCAAATGAGGTCTCTAAGAAAAGTTCGTAGGAGCATGAAAGGAGAAAATCCTGAAAAGACTGAGGGAGGAGAGACTAAAAAGGAAACAGCGATGGATGACTCCGAGACAACGGATTCCTCCTCTAAAGGTTCAGACAAGCAACTAATGGAAATCAGGTCCAAACAGGTTTTCCCAGAAAACCAACAAATTGACATGAAAGATGGAGAAACAGAACTTACAGAAGTCGAGAAAGAAAAAGAGACTGATGTTAAAAAAGAGTCTATGAAAGAAGACACAGGAAAAGTAGAAACATCTGCCACAGCATCATCTGCATCTGCCAGAACCAACAAACAAACCTCTGTTACTGTGAATCTCTCCAGCAGACCTCGACTTCTAGACCGGGTCAATCTCCTAAATCTGCAGGAGTTGTCTAAAATTCCTTTGAAAGAACTGACAATCCGTTTGGTCAAGATTGAGAGCGGAGGTCGGCAGACTTTTATCGCCTCAGAAATCGAGCAGCAGAGTATGCCACTCAATGCCATCAACATCAGAAACAATGCAGCTGAGGTCATTCAAGCCTGCAAGTGAGTTCATGTCTGACCTTTAGACCTCAATTGATTCTGATTGTTACAACTGTATTTTCATTAACTAACATTAACAAAGATTAATAAATAGAGTAACAAATGTATTGCTCATGGTTAGTTCATGTTAGTTAATACATTAACTAATGAACCTTATTGTAAAATGTTACCAATGTAATGTTGGTGTTTGCTAAGGCTTTATTTTAGGGTTTTTTACCTTTTTTAGGGTAATTTTGTTACCCTTGTAAAATATTACTCCAGTGAAAGTTTTAAATACTCCTTTCCAATTTTACTTGAGTAAAAGTACAAAAGTAATTGATTTTTAATGTACTTAAATATTAAACTTAAAAAGTACAAATCGATGAATGTTTGTTTCGTAATTTTATATATTCAGTAATATATAGGGGTAATTCAGTTAACCAGAGACTCGCTTTGATTGAATCATTGAATCAGTGAGTTGTTGACTCGAGAGCAGCTGCAATCAGATCAGTCCGATTTGCAAATGAACTAAAAATACTGCTTCAAACATTGCTACCCTAGCAACCATTCACAACATCCTATCATCAAAACAGCATGTTTACCACTCTATAATTTAATTATTATTATGACTTTGATGGGGAATATGAATCATGTCTCTTGCTTAGTTTTTCTCTCTTTCTTACTTTCTTCCTGCATTTACACATACACCTACACTCTCTCTTACTATGACAGGGGGGCAAACATCAAGAGCAAGTTTCGGGAGTCGTACCTGCTCCCAGCGTTTTCAGTGAAGCCTGTCCTGTCCGGAGAGACTCTTATTCCCAGAGAGAAACTGAACCCTCCAACGCCAAGCATTTATGTGAGTTCAGGCCAATCAGTTTTATTAATGTAAATTATCGATAATATGCTCTGTCAGACATTCGTTTATATTGACATGTTAGAGGTCTACATGAGTAAAAAAAAAAGGCAAGATTGTTGTTGTTTTAACAAAAAACAACAATAACCATTTAAGTTGTCTGTTTGATTGTCACAGTGTGCTATTCTTACTTTGTGTGCATGCTTTTGTATTTTTAGCTGGAGAGTAAAAGAGACGCTTTCTCTCCCGTGCTGCTGCAATTCTGCACAGACCCTAAAAATGCTGTCACTGTCATCAGAGGACTGGCTGGATCCCTCCGTCTCAGTGAGAAAACACAATCTCTCAAACACACACACATTTACAGAACAAAGACAAATAGAAGAAAACAGGAAGAACTTTAAGAAACAGCAACTTCTCAGTAATGACACTATCATAGCAAACAGCTGTCCTGGAAACTTTCAGACAAACAGCAGAACATTTATTGATTATACAATAATTTGAAAGAATAGACTACTGTTCAAAAATTTGTGGTCTGTAAGATTTTTTTAAAGTTTTTTGAAAGTCTTTTAAACTCACCACTTGAGGCTGAACTTATTTTATGATGCTCAAAGGGATAGTTCACCCAGAAATGAAAACTGTTTCATAATTTACTCCATCCTAAGTGTATACGTCTTTCGTCTTTCAGCCAAACACAATCTGAGTTATATTAAAAGATATCCTGGCTCTTCCAAGCTTTATAATGGGAGCGAATAGTGCAATTTTTTTGACGCCCAAAAAAGCACATCCATCCATCATAAAAGTAATCCATACAGATATTTATAACTTTATAAACTATAATAACGGGCTTCCGGTAACGGCTGTACACGAGTCTAGATCCGGTCGAAGAGTGACCTCTAACCCGACGCATGACGTATTGACGAACGAGGAAGCACAGAGGACAGAGCAAAACAAAACACCGGTCATGAATTAGAAGTCTAATACCAGAATTTTTAAAGAGAAATGTTGGAGGAACTTGAGTTTGTTGCCCAGCCCTATTTGTTTGAACCTCAAAGATTTAGTTTTTGTTTGTTAGCATGTTATATCAAAAATGCACATCCAATTCATGATAAAATTCTAATAGGAATCTTTTAGAATTTTTTTTACCATGACTTTCTTGTCTTTCTGGTAGATCTGGGTCTGTTCTCCACTAAATCCCTGGTGGAGGCCAACTCTGAGCATGCAGTGGAGGTGAGGACTCAGGTGCAGCAGCCGGCGGACGAGAACTGGAACCATTCAGGATCTGCTCAGACCTGGCCCTGTGAAAGTAGCCGATCTCACACAACCATCGCTAAATACGCACAATACCAAGCATCCAGTTTCCAGGAGAGCTTACAGGTAGACACTGTTACCAAGAGCGCCTCGGTGGTATCAGAAAACAACACTATCTCACACTTAACTGGAGTCACATCTCCTAAGTGTGAGAAAGTCTAGATGGGAAAACACTGTTTATGGCATAACATTATGCCTCACCCCATGAAGTCATAATCTATAAAGTAACAAATTATTACGTGTAGTGTCCCTTCTCCTCCCCTCAGAGGAAGGGTATTGCAGTTTGATGGTGCTGAGGTTCCAGGCAATCGCCTGGAAGTGCTAGGTACCCACAGCCACAATCGCTATAATCACACAGACACACACCCCCCACTCAAAACAACCAATTTAAGATTCAATTAAAATTAACTATATTTTCAGGAAGAGAAAGACAGTGACGATGAGGAGGAGGAAGACAAATCGGAGAAAAAAAATGTGACAAAATCCAACTTACAAATCAACACTGGGTCTACTATCTCTACAGCCAGGTAAAACTCAAAAATATTGGTTAATGGTTAAATTATCACTCAAATACATAGACTGCTATTAACAGGGCCCAGAGGGAATAGTATTTATTTATTTATATGATCTGCTGTCTCTTAAAATTTTCTTTTTTTTTAACAGCTCAGAGCAGAAAGCCATTGGAAAAATCATCAAATTTGGAACCAACATTGACTTATCTGACCCAAAACGGTGAGAGATGTTCACTTTGATATTACTGGTACATTAGTTGACAATTGTCCATAAATGAATGTTGGACAGGGAGACTATTTAGTATTTTTCTACTTTTATGAGTGCAATTATTACTTGCATTGGCGTGAGTATAGGAATTGTGGGTACTTGTCTTCAGGTGGAAGCCGCAGCTGCAGGAGTTGTTGAAGTTGCCTGCCTTCATGCGAGTGTCCTCGAGCGCCAACATGCTGAGTCACGTCGGCCACACTATACTGGGCATGAACACAGTCCAGCTTTATATGAAGGTCCCTGGCAGCCGCACACCAGGTCAGTGTACGCACACATGATGTTCATATTCATGTATTTGACACTTCTCTAACTTAATTAGAAATAGGATATTATTAAAGGGATAGTTCACACAAAAATGAAAAGACCTGTATTTTTTTTTGCTGAACACACAAGAAGATATTTTGAAGAATAAGGGTAACCAAACACTTGACTTCCGTAGTGGAATTTTTGGGTGGTGAACTATCCCTTTAAATTGATTTATCAGGTTGTTTTCCTTGTAGAGTTTTACTTTTTTTTAGAAGTTTGGTTTCCTTGAGAATAACAAAACCTTCTCACTCTCTCCCAAACACACATAATCATTGAGAAATATTTCATTTGTTTATTAATTAGACTTCATTTTCATTTTATCGTTTTGATTTCATTTTCATCGTGCAAAATATGACTTAGAATAGTTTGCGAAATGTGACCTGGACATGTATAAAATGTAATGAAATAAAATAAAACAAACCTTTTTAAAAAGTGAAATTCTGTCTTCTCTCTAGGACATCAGGAAAATAATAACTTCTGTTCGGTGAACATCAATATTGGCCCTGGAGACTGTGAGTGGTTTGCTGTCCATGAACACTATTGGAAAGCCATCAGTGATTTCTGTGAAAAGTAAGTTTTGGATCACTCACACATTCTTTTAGATATCTTTATAGCTTAGCATGACATTTTAGATTAAAAAATGTATCCAAATATAAAGCTATGTGCCTCTTCTGTGTGTTAGGCATGGCGTGGACTATCTGACAGGCTCGTGGTGGCCTGTTCTGGAAGACCTGTACCGTTCAAACATCCCAGTGTACCGCTTCATTCAGAGACCAGGTGACCTGGTGTGGATCAACGCTGGCACTGTGCATTGGGTCCAGGCCGTGGGCTGGTGCAACAATATCGCCTGGAACGTGGGCCCTTTAAACGGTGAGTCAGTAGGAGGCGCCAAAGACATTTGTAAAACATTTACTGTAAATATATCTGTCAAATGCTCTATATCATGACTTATTTTTTCATTATATTCCCTTTGTCTTCCCAGCCTATCAATATCAGCTGGCTCTTGAGCGCTTTGAGTGGAACGAGATCAAGAAAGTCAAATCGATCGTCCCTATGATTCACGTGTCCTGGAACGTCGCCCGCACAATCAAGATCACAGACCCAAACACGTTCAAGATGATCAAGTGAGTGCAGTGTTGAAGTGTTTATATCAATGAGACCCACTTTAAATGATTTTATAGTTCTACCGCCTTCTTGTCTGTTCTTTTAGACATTGTCTCCTCCAGTCCATCAAACACATTCAGATTTTGAGGGACCAGCTGGTGTCTGCAGGGAAGAAGATCTCCTATCAGAGCAGGGTGAAGGATGAGCCAGCGTATTACTGCAACGAGTGTGATGTGAGGACCACAAAACACACTGATGGCAAATAATATTCGGTCATGACGTTTTCTTCATGTATCTGACTGTGTATGCATGTGTGAACAGGTGGAGGTGTTTAACCTGCTGTTTGTGACCAGTGAGAACAGCAGTAGGAAGACGTATGTGGTTCACTGTGAGGACTGCGCTCGGGAGAGGAGCCACGGTCTGACCGGGGTGGTGGTGCTGGAGCAGTACCGCATCGATGAGCTTATGAACACATATGATAACTTCACCCTGGTAAGATAAACACTCCCATACATGAGTTTATATCTCGCAATTCTGACTTATAACTCACGATTCTGACTTTATATCATGGAATTCTGACCTTATATCACAATTCTGACTTATAACACACAATTCTGATTATATCATGCAATTCTGACTATATCATGCAATTCTGAGTTTATATCATGCAATTCTGACTTTTAACTCACAATTCTGACTTTATATCATGGAATTCTGACCTTATATCACAATTCTGACTTATAACACACAATTCTGATTATATCATGCAATTCTGACTTTATACCATGCAATTCTGACTATATCAAGCAATTCTGATTTATAACTCACAATTCTGCCTTTATATCACACAATTCTGACTTTATATCACACAATTCTGACTTTTTATCACGCAATTCTGACTTTATATCATGCAATTCTGACTATATCAAGCAATTCTGATTTATAACTCACAATTCTGCCTTTATATCACACAATTCTGCCTTTATATCACACAATTCTGACTTTTTATCACGCAATTCTGACTTTATATCATGCAATTCTGACTATATCAAGCAATTCTGATTTATAACTCACAATTCTGCCTTTATATCACACAATTCTGACTTTTTATCGTGCAATTCTGACTTTATATCATGGAATTCTGACCTTATATCACAATTCTGACTTATAACACACAATTCTGATTATATCATGCAATTATGACTATATCATGCAATTATGACTATATCATGCAATTCTGACTTTATATCATGCAATTCTGAGTTTATATCACGCAATTCTGACTTTTAACTCACAATTCTGACTTTATATCATGGAATTCTGACCTTATATCACAATTCTGACTTATAACACACAATTCTGATTATATCATGCAATTCTGACTATATCATGCAATTCTGAGTTTATATCATGCAATTCTGACTTTTAACTCACAATTCTGACTTTATATCACACAATTCTGACTTTATATCACACAATTCTGACTTTATATCACACAATTCTGACTTTTTATCACGCAATTCTGACTTTATATCATGCAATTCTGACTATATCAAGCAATTCTGATTTATAACTCACAATTCTGCCTTTATATCACACAATTCTGACTTTTTATCGTGCAATTCTGACTTTATATCATGGAATTCTGACCTTATATCACAATTCTGACTTATAACACACAATTATGACTATATCATGCAATTCTGACTATATCATGCAATTCTGACTTTATATCATGCAATTCTGAGTTTATATCACGCAATTCTGACTTTTAACTCACAATTCTGACTTTATATCATGGAATTCTGACCTTATATCACAATTCTGACTTATAACACACAATTCTGATTATATCATGCAATTCTGACTTTATACCATGCAATTCTGACTATATCAAGCAATTCTGATTTATAACTCACAATTCTGCCTTTATATCACACAATTCTGACTTTATATCACACAATTCTGACTTTTTATCACGCAATTCTGACTTTATATCATGCAATTCTGACTATATCAAGCAATTCTGATTTATAACTCACAATTCTGCCTTTATATCACACAATTCTGACTTTTTATCGTGCAATTCTGACTTTATATCATGGAATTCTGACCTTATATCACAATTCTGACTTATAACACACAATTCTGATTATATCATGCAATTATGACTATATCATGCAATTATGACTATATCATGCAATTCTGACTTTATATCATGCAATTCTGAGTTTATATCACGCAATTCTGACTTTTAACTCACAATTCTGACTTTATATCATGGAATTCTGACCTTATATCACAATTCTGACTTATAACACACAATTCTGATTATATCATGCAATTCTGACTATATCATGCAATTCTGAGTTTATATCATGCAATTCTGACTTTTAACTCACAATTCTGACTTTATATCATGGAATTCTGACCTTATATCACAATTCTGACTTATAACACACAATTCTGATTATATCATGCAATTCTGACTTTATACCATGCAATTCTGACTATATCAAGCAATTCTGATTTATAACTCACAATTCTGCCTTTATATCACACAATTCTGACTTTATATCACACAATTCTGACTTTTTATCACGCAATTCTGACTTTATATCATGCAATTCTGACTATATCAAGCAATTCTGATTTATAACTCACAATTCTGCCTTTATATCACACAATTCTGACTTTTTATCGTGCAATTCTGACTTTATATCATGGAATTCTGACCTTATATCACAATTCTGACTTATAACACACAATTCTGATTATATCATGCAATTATGACTATATCATGCAATTCTGACTATATCATGCAATTCTGACTTTATATCATGCAATTCTGAGTTTATATCACGCAATTCTGACTTTTAACTCACAATTCTGACTTTATATCATGGAATTCTGACCTTATATCACAATTCTGACTTATAACACACAATTCTGATTATATCATGCAATTCTGACTTTATACCATGCAATTCTGACTATATCAAGCAATTCTGATTTATAACTCACAATTCTGACTTTATATCACACAATTCTGACTTTTTATCACGCAATTCTGACTTTATATCATGCAATTCTGACAATATCAAGCAATTCTGATTTATAACTCACAATTCTGCCTTTATATCACACAATTCTGACTTTTTATCGTGCAATTCTGACTTTATATCATGGAATTCTGACTTATAAAGGCAGAATTGTGAGTTATATCATGGAATTCTGACTTATAACTCACAATTCTGACTTTATATCATGGAATTCTGACCTTATATCACAATTCTGACTTATAACACAATTCTGACTATATCATGCAATTCTGACTTATAACTCACAATTCTGCCTTTATATCACACAATTCTGACTTTTTATCACGCAATTCTGACTTTATATCACGCAATTCTGACTTTATATCATGCAATTCTGACTATATCACGCAATGTTGACTTATAACTCACAATTGTGTTTAAATCTCGCAAAAAAAAAAAAAAAAAGTCAGAATTATGAGATAAAAAGTCCCAATTACCTTTTTTATTTTTTATATCATGGCGGAAACAAGCTTCCATAGGAATCAGATACTTGTTATAATAGAATTTATCAACCTTATTATCAATTCCTTTGTGAATTTAGATATGACTTTACACCATTCAAGCACAAGAAGACCTGCCAAACTATAAAAAAAAAAAAAAAATGTAAAAATATTTTTATTAATTTATAATATTTTTCTAAAATGTGACTTGGACTAGTTTAAAATAAAGTATATAATGATAGATATTTTTTTATTTTATTTTTATTTGTTTTAAAAATAGGCTTCATTTTCATTATGCAATATTTTTGTGACATGACCTGGACAAAAGTATCAGCATGTAATGATATTTTTATTTATTTATTTATTTACTTAGCTTCATTTTCAATACGCAAAATAGAATTTACAATATTTTTTAAAATGTACACATATTAAAAAATAAAATAAATATATAATTAGATATTATTTTTTATAAAAATAGGCATCATTTTCATGGTGCAAAATAGAATTTATACGTTTTGTGAAATGTGTCCTGGACATGTTAAAAATAAAAAATAAACAAAACTAAAATTAAATAAAATAGATATTGCTATATTTTTCTTTTTTCATTTTTGTTATGAAAAATAGAAATTATATTGTTTATGAAATGTGAACTGGACATGTTTAAAATAAAATAAAATAATCCATCATCATCATATATCTGCTCTCTAGATATCAGCATTGTCACTATGATACCACTATGTACATTTTACACATGTAACATTTCTAATGCACAAGTTTTCTCTTCCCAGGCTCCAGTTCCGTGCTGTAGGTAAACTTGATGTCTGAAACTACACAGCCATAACCAAATCTCCCACCCTCCTGCCCCAAATCAGCGGCACAAACCTTTTGTTCTCCTTTTTTTTTTTTTTTTTAACAAAACCACTACTGCAGACTTAAAGAACAGCCAATCAAATCGCTGTTTACTTTACATTGTTTACAATACTATCAGCAGATGTCTCTCCAGCTCAGTCGTCTTCCCCTCAGCCAGCTACTGACGGGACATCTGATAGTTCTCATGTTCCTGATTATAGAATGACTAGAGTGGTGCTACATCATTGGACTCTAACAATAATGTGTAACTTGGCTATCAGGTCATCCATCCACAATGGATAACTGCTGTGATTCCTTTTAAAAAAAAAAAAAAAAATTTGTCAACTTGCCGAACATGTGCATTAATTCAGGTACTGATGTAGTTTACTTTTTTATGCAAATGGAAGACGATTTCACCAGTCCAGTTATTCTATGTCTCTGGTTTATCTGAGTGGTGCTTTGATACAATGTATATATAAGCAGGGGATTCATTTCTCTTGGAGCTGATGACCATTGCAGTGGCATTACATTTTTTTTTTCTGTTGTTTCGGTCATGTCATATTTACTACAAGTCTGACCTTTGTAAATGGTATTTGCATATTTTACTGGGTGCTATTTTTTTAAGTTGTCAAAGGTTTTCAGAAAGAGAAAAAAAAATCTTTTTTAACAGTCTAGACTAACACCATTTGGGCCTTGTGATATCCATTTAGACAAAAGGTGATTTCATGGTATTTGATTAAGTAAATAATGACATTTTCTTACAGCATTAAAATATCACGTGACGTACAGTATATGTAACAGTTATTCCAAAAAATACGGGTTTAATCGAAAACTTATTTGATTGCATTTGTCTGGAAAACCTTATGTGTGTTAAGTGAATCTTTTTTGTACAACTCAAAAAAAAAAAATCATTCCTGCGAACTTGTGGCTTTTGAAGCATTTCTCGATTGATTTTATCCTTTTGATTTTCTGAATTAAAATTTTTTTGAATCATAATTGAATTACTCTTTGTTTTTTGTTTTATTTATTTACTTGACTTTTCCTTTTTTTATATATATTTATTGATTGTTTGTGATGCTTGTCTTTTCGGAGACATACGTATTTTGTAAATCTTTCTGTTGTGCTGATGTGGTGAGGCTTACGGGGGAACGTCTGATTCAAAATGGTGCTGATCCCCCTCCCCCTCCCGGTCTCTCTGTCTGTATAAATGATCTGTAGGTTTGAAAACATGAATTTAATCTCACAAGTTGGTGCTTAGAACAGAGTCAGTACACTTTTATGAACTGAATGTCTTTGTACTGTATATTTAACACATGAAATTTGTTTGCTTTACATGAGGTACAGGCTATTGTGGCACGTGTATGATTCCAGTCATCCTAGCTGTTATGATTATAATGACCTTTCTGATTTGTATCATTATTGATGAATTTCAGATTGTTGAGAGTTTCAAATTTGCGTTACATCGATACCTCTCCTCTCAGAGTTTGTTTTCAGGTTCATTTTTGTTTGTTTTACTGTATAAAAAAAAAGAAAAAAAGAAAAGAAAATGAAAAAAGAAAAGGAAAAATGTTAAGGATCTGAGCCAGACTTGTCTAACATTTTGTGATTTTTGTGTGTTATACCTGATATAATGATAACTATAAAAAATAAAACATTCTGATAAATTCCCATCTGTTTACGTGTCTGTTATTTCTGGATTGTGTGTGGAAGTGTATTAGAGGAAGGTTACATATTCACAGTCTCCTGTCTGTCTGCGGAGTGGAAGTGGAGGCCTGCAGAGGTCATGGGACAGGAGTAATGTTTCTGCGACACCTCAGCGCTCTCTGCGGACTTTACTGCGGAAATCCTGGCTCCAAGGACAGGAAGGCAGGTTTTCCTCTTTTATGACTCTCAGGATATATCTCGTTTTCCACCATCCCTCCACACTTAACTCGCATGTTTCACCAGCACCCCTTTTATCTCTCTCTCCTGATAATCCACTGCTGTGAATAAACAAATAAACAACTGTACATAGTTTATTTACTTAAAGATAAAGTCATCATCCTGTTTTCACCCCTGTGAACTCAAAATCTTATCCAGTTCACTTTATCACAGCTGGTGGGTCGTGACCTGAAAATGTTTTGCAGGTCTGTTCTGATAAAGTCACAGACAGGGAACAAAACAATGCTCAATACAAATAATAATTATAATAATGACAATACTAAATGTAACTAACAATGTAATGGTGCATAGTTTGGATTTTTATATTTTTCTGCTAAACTGAATGCAAGTTTACTAACAACCAGGGCTTGACATTAAAGGTGCCCTAGAATTAAAAATTGAATTTTCCTTGGCAAAGTTAAATAACAAGAGTTAAGTACATGGAAATGACATACAGTGAGTCTCAAACTCCATTGTTTCCTCCTTATATAAATCTCATTTGTTTAAAAGACCTCAGAAGAACAGGCGAATCTCAACATAACACTGACTGTTACGTTACAGTCGGGTTGTACGCCCCCAATATTTGCATATGCCAGCTCATGTTCAAGGCATTACACAAGGACAGGACATCTGGATGTGCACAGCTGAATCATCAGACTAGGTAAGCAAGCAAGGACAACAGCGAAAAATGGCAGATGGAGCAATAATAACTGACATGATCCATGATATCAATATATTTTTAGTGATATTTGTAAATTGTATTTCTAAATGTTTTGTTAGCATGTTGCTAATGTACTGTTAAATGTGGTTAAAGTTACCATCGTTTCTTACTGTATTCACGGAGACAAGAGCCGTCGCTATTTTCATTATTAAACACTTGCAGTCTGTATAATGCATAAACACAACTTCATGCTTTATAAATCTCTCCAACAGTGTGTAATGTTAGCTTTAGCCACGGAGCAAAACCTCAAATTCATTCAGAATCAAATGTAAAAATCCAAATAAATACAATACTCACATAATCCGACGCACACATGCAGTATGCATGACGAACACTTTGTAAAAATCCATTTTGAGGGTTATATTAGCTGTGTGAACTTTGTTGATGCACTGTTTAAGGTAAGTACAAGCTCCGTGGGCGGAGAGCGCGAGCATTTAAAGGGGCCGCAGCATGAATCGGCGCATTTATAATTATGCCCCAAAATAGGCAGTTAAAAAATTATTTTTAAAAAAATCTATGGGGTATTTTGAGCTGAAACTTCACAGACACATTCAGAAGACACCTTAGACTTATATTACATCTTGTAAAAAAACGTTCGATGGCACCTTTAACACCCGCACAATGCTGGTGGATTTCAGCAGTGGCGTGTAAAGCAGTCACTCCTTATAGCCACTTTGGTGGATTGAATTTTATGTATACATTTTTCAGTTGTAGTCTTTTAAAAAGGCATCTGAAATAATAAACTAAGTGCAATGTAGTGTTATAAAAAAAATATAGATTTTTCGATACACATCAATACTGAAATATCTGAAACACTTCTCTCATCTCTCCGACAGTAAGTTGACACAAACCCCCGTCCCCTCACTCGCATGTTTCATTCGCTCCGGATGAATATTGTTGGTGTTACAGGGTTTGAAATTCAGCATGAGATTGAGCGTATTGCGCATTCTTTTACTCAGTTCCGCAGATTTTGTTCTCACACCGAAAGTGTGCACACATAAAGCTGACTCACAGTAGCCTGTAGCAGTATAATGGATCCATGTGTCAGGTCTTAAAGTGACAGCAGCCTAATATACCTGCTGCAAAATTATGAGATATTAAAAATATTTTTTCCCCATGGTGTCGGTCAAAACTGTGGCCAGTGAAAATGCTGAGTGGCTAGAAACTTTGGAAAACCACTATCCAAAGTGGCTGGTGAGCAAAAAAGTTAATGTCAAGCCCTGCTAACAACATAACTTAAAGGTACACTATGTACAGTGGCATGAAAAAGTATGTGAACCACTTGCAGAATCTGTGAAAATGTGATTAATTGTAATAAAATAAGTGAGATCATACATAATGCATGTTATTTTTTATTTTGTACTCTCCTGAGTAAGATATTTTACATAAAAGATGTTTACATTTAGTTCACAAGACAAAACAATAGCTGAATTTATTAAAATAACCCCATTCAAAAGTTTGTGAACCATTGATTCTCAATACTGTGTGTGGTTACCTGATGATCTATGACTGTTTTTATGTTTTGTGATGGTTGTTCATGAGTTTCTTGTTTGTCCTGAGCAGTTAAACTGAGCTCTGTTCTTCAGAAAAATCCTCCAGGTCTTGCAGAAATTTCAGTTTTCAAGCATTTTTGCATATTTGAACCCTTTCCAGCAGTGACAATGATTTTGAGATCCGTCTTTTCACACTGAGGACAATTGAGGGACTCAAACACAACTATTAAAAAAGGTTCAAACATTCACTGATGCTCCAGAAGAAAACACGATGCATTAAGAGCCGGGGGGTGAAAACTTTTGAACAGGATGAAGATGTCACAATTTTTCCTATTATATTTAAATACCTTTGTTTTTCATTTAGTACTGCCCTTCGGAAGCAACAGAAGATACTTGCATGTTTCCCGGCAGAAAAATTAAGTACAATTTACCTTGATATTTAAATTCAAAAGTTTTCACCCCCTGGCTCTTAATGCATCGTGTTTTCTTCTGGAGCATCAGTGAATGTTTGAACCCTTTTTTAATAGTTGTGTTTGAGTCCCTCAATTGTCCTCAGTGTGAAAAGACGGATCTTAAAATCATTCAGCCACTGATGGAAAGGGTTCAAAAATGCAAAAAATCCTTGAAAACTGATGAATCTGCAGGACCTGGAGGATTTTTCTGAAGAAGAGGGCTCAGTTTAACTGCTCAGGACAAAAAAGGGACTCATGAACAACCATCACAAAAAAAAAAACAGTCGTGGATCATCAGGTAACCACACAGTATTGAGATTCAATGGTTCACAAACTTTTGAATGGGGCCATTTTAATAAATTCAGCTATTGTTTTGTCTCGTGAACTAAACGCAAACATCTTTTATGTAAAATATCTTACTCAGGACAGTACTAAACAAAAAATAACATGAATTTTATATGATCTCACTTATTTTATTAAAATTATTCACATTTTCACAGATACTGCAAGTGGTTCACATACTTTTTCATGCCACTGTAACTTGTTAAAAATTAACAGCATTTAAATAATGAGTGAATACATCACCAATCCTTCCAAAACATGTTTGGTAAGAAGGTAAGCCTATTATAAGTGTTTATATTTTTGAACTGTCGCGCTGGTTTATGTGGGAAATTGCGTACATATGTCACTCGCCTGTGCATGTCTCATCATATTCGTAAATAGAGAAAAGTTGCTCCGGCTACTTTGACTCATGTTTGGTGTGGAAGTGGCATAGGATAGTTATCACATTGAGCGAGCAAGGTTAACACAGAGCATGGTTAATCTCCAACCTCCAGGGAAGCACCCATTTAAAAAAAAAAAAAATGAACAGATAATGGTGCTCACTGCAGAGCAAAATGACGTTCAGCTCCACTTCTCTGGACGTCATGTATTGAGCTTGACCTAGTCCAGCTCCACCTCTGTGGATCTAATGGGTGGAGGAATAGAGTTATTGGTAGGGTTAGAGTGTGGTCGGACCTTCTAGCTCCACTTATGCACCCAAATCTGCTGTCAAAAAGAGAATGCGACAGAGCTCGTAATAAAACAAGAATCAACATTGACTTGACTTTTCGGATATGGCAAGAACCGAGGGATTTGAAATGTTGTAAAAGCGACACAGAAGTGGTGTTTTTATTACTCAGCAGGTTATAAAGATAAATTGAGATAAATTGCCAAATGAAGCTCTCTAACAGCGTTCACTGTAAAGAATTATCTATTGTGAAGGCTCATTTCATTATGGTTGTTGTAGCACTGTGCTGGAATTTATTTAAGGAAATACCGGGTCTATTAATGGGTATAACTACAGTAACTTCTTCAGCTAGCCAGCTTGAGATCCTTTCCATCTAAACTGGGTATCTCTCTTAAGCTTAGTGATGAATGTTTTATGAACAGTAGGATAATAGTATTCATCCACACAGTCGCACAGAGGAGCCAAAGCACAACCAAAACAAACTTTGACACACTTATCTCTTATTGATAACAGAATACTTCCTGATTATAACATAGAAACATGCATTTTCTGCGAAGCTGCATTTACAATATGTAACTTTTTTTGTTGTTGTTATTTCTGTACACTAAACAATTTTGATTGGTATTTGATTTGGGCCCCGAAGAACAAAAACCTCCAGTATCTCACTCAAAAACAAAGCCAATCTACATGCCCTCTGCTGAAATCTCCAGAAAACAACCTCACGGAGCCCTGTGTCCTGACAGCTCTGACACATCCTGAGAGATATTGAACAGACATGAACTCCCCTCGCTGTAACTGCAGCTGAACTAAAGGTGAAGTGGGAAACATCTTACAAAGGGCCAACTGTTTTAGAGAGCCCTCAGTGACTTCAGACATAAGTTTAAGCCTTTACTAACTTTTATTTAACTTTTTTTAATACTGTAACTCAGTAAATCTTTTTCTGTGCCACTAGGAGATTCCCTGATCTCTTTCATATTTCATAGTTTTTTATATGCCCTTTAATCATGTTATGCATTTTTCTCAGGAGATCAAAAGTCCTTTTATTGTGATTGAGATGTCTTATCTTAGACCAGAGGGTCTGATTCTTTTCTAACAGTGTGATGAAAATACAAAAGTCGTGATGTAAGAACCAGGGTTATGTAACGGGCAGTTTTTTTCTTTTGAAAGTGAACAGATTCAGTCATTCAAGTTGTCCATTCACTCACAATACCAATTACTGCATTAAGAAAGTGCAGAAATATGTTCATTATGAAACTGTGTTAAATTATAAAATGTCAGTTTTATATGACATGCTTCTAAAGATCTTTTCAGTGGTCTTCAATCCACAAATAAAAATTAAAAATCACAGACTGTCATGGCATGAAGTTGTAAATAAAACAAATAACTTCAAATAAAAAATAGTTAATTTCTGAGTGATTTCTTTTTTTTTTTAAAGTAAATCTAACACCAACAGTCTTTTGTGGAGTGTGTAAATCCAAAGGGAGTCCAGGTCATAGATCTTCTCATTGGGCCAAAAAAAAAAAAAAAACCTACTCCTGGATAAGACTACGCCCCCCACCCAACACCCCTAACTCATAAATGCCCCAGCCAGAGCAGCGTGGGGCCAAAAAGAGAAGTGGGAGTGGAGAGATATAGCTGAGTTACCAAGGCAGGACATCTTCGTCAAAGGAAGGAAAGAGTAGAGCAGGAAAGCAGGAAGAGAAAGGGCTGAAATAGAGGAGTGACCATTCCACAGAGATCAGTTTCACACAGAGCCAGTGGAGATACTACAGGTGGACATGAAAGCTAGATGAATATAACAAATAATAAACATCATAGACCTATATAATCGTCTCAGCCAGTCTGAAGGATTTGTCTACTTCATTGAGGAAAGAAAATTATATAATAAGTAAAGGGAAAAGTTTCTCTGCAGGAGAAAAGTTGGTTTTTGAGGGAACGGACGACCTTCTCTATTACACTAATGTAAGTATAGAAGATTTTGGACTTTGTATTGTGTTTGAACTTATGCAAATAGCATGTTTCATGATTTGTATGCACATTTCTTTAATATCTATGATTTATTTTTGTATGGAATATATGTATGGAATATATGTAATATAAAATATGCAAATGTATGTGGATTTTTGATCATTCAGGCTTTGGATAAATAGAACACAAAGGTATTTCAGTAATATGCATTAAGACATGGTATGGTATCTTTGACCCATATTAAATATTTACATATTTACATTTAATCATTTAGTAGCCACATTTATCCAAAGTGGGAAAAAATTGGGTCTCAATCCAAAATAGTGTTTTCAGTACACTAATGCTAACCAGTGCAACTCATAGATTAGCTCAGTTTATGCTCCATTCTTTTTCTCCTGGCATATCTATTAACTTTAATTCCCTAAAGACTGTCTATGTCCTGTCAAAATCCCCCTTGATATATTTTGTGGAATTTCCTGATATTCGGAACACTGAATCAGAATGTAAGATCAGTAATGGTGGTGATTTAATCTTGGCAAATGTACAAATTCTTGCATTAAAATCACTCTTCTAAAAGTAAAATAAAATGAAAATATAAATAAAATATTTTAATATGCTAATAAAATACATCTGAATTAATAAATAATCAAATAAAATATTAATTCACCACCATCACTTTGGATAATACCATGTGCAGAATTAATAAATGTATAAAATTATGTACAAATTAGTCTTAGCTCAGGCTCAGTAATTATTATCACTTATTAAAAAATACAAGTGATTTATAGGCCATTGAAGACTTCCTCAAGGTCACAACAAATTGCTCTTATAAAAGTTTTCAAAGGTGATTGTGTTGGGAAAGGTTTTTAAATCAAGGTCTCGATAACATCTGAACTATTAATGGAAAAGTGATATCATACTTGTATTCACTAAAAATTGGGCCCACTCCAAATAAACAAGGTTAAGCAGAAGACTTATTCCTAGAAAGAATAAGCAAGCATGTGACCTCACAGTTCTGAAGTCACAATCTAAAACACTTATGTGAGAACATGATGATCTGAGCTCTAACATCTGTCATCAATGCTATTACTACTCAATATGTATTTTTGATCAAAGGGGCTAAACAGCATAAATCAAGGTAAAATTAATATTTTCCTGACATTCACTTGCTTAAAAGATCATTGTGAATCTGTAACAAGCTGTTAAGGGCTCTTTATGACTGTTTCTTTAGGATGTTGCTCATTTGGCGTTCCGCTGTTTTATAGTATTTGTGATCTATTCAGCATTCAAGGTTTCCTGATGAGCCCATTCCAAAGTTATTGTTTTGTACTTTTTGGTCATCCTGGAGATCAGGGTGGGGTCAGCGGCATCGTTTCCTGATCTTCAGTGTTAGTTAGGGTGACCATATTTTGATCGAAAACCAGGACACTCGGCCCGGCAATGAGATACTCAAATGATACTCAAAGTTTACTCAAAGATGCCTTATAATTTCAGCCTCCTCTATAGAAAATTGTTATATTACAAGATACTATCTATAACCAAAGACACAAATTCAGAGGTTACTCAACATGTTTTATTATGACAAGTTTCAAAAATAACAAATGAAATAATGATAGAAATAATGTCTCTTCTGTATTAGAAAAATAAATAAATAATAAATAACTAAAAAAATACCTCTGCTATATTAGCAATCCAAGTTTAACAAAAATAGCTCTCACAAACTTACAAAAACTAACTAACAAAAAATATCTATATCTTTAGTTTTCTTCATCCTCATTTTCCTCTTCATTCTGTTTTTCTTCCTCATCCTCCTTGTTTGCCCATCAATATTTTGCTGTAGAACTGATCTTTCCCAGCAGTTTTTTGTTGCTTATACACGAAGTATCTGTTATTCAGTTACAGATGACTGCACAAATCGTGCAAACTAATGGAAACATTATAAACTGTTACCTAGAAGTAAACAACTGTAGTTTAGGCATAAGTCAGCCGTGACGTTGAGAATATACACTGTAAAAAATATCCCAGTAAAATTTAAGGTAAAAAAACGGCAGCTGTGGTTGCCAGAACTTTACTGTAAAAAATACAGTAGCAACATAAGAAAAAATGTTACATTTATGGTAAAATAACGTATTTCATTAACTGATATAATGTTAATTTACCAACCTAATGAAGTACTTATATCTGTTTTGTATCTTTATAATACACTGACAGTCACCAAACACAATGGTGATAAGAGAAAAGAAACAGTTATTTCAATGAAAATATATCAAATGTGAAGTGTCACGCAGGGAATTGTGGGAATGTCAATTTACGTTTTTTCACTGTAAATTTTACAATGAATTGTTATTTTTCAGTTCCAAAAACTGTGAATTTCACGGTATTACTGTAAAATTATATTAAATGTACCGTTAGATCTATTACAGTTATTCACCGTATATAGTACAGAAACTTTCTGTAAACCAATTGACAGTTTTTCACCGCAGCATTTTTACAGTCTTTTACTGTTAAAATCACAGTCATTTTTTAGTTACCTTTATGGAATAATCCACTAATGTCTTGAGGTACTAAACTAATATTCTCAGTCGCACGTGCAATCGCGCATGTCTGCGAAACTCATTAATGTATGCTCCGAAAATCTCGTAACATCGGTCAATTTAATGGCCCAATGAAAAACAATGAAAACCAGGACATTTTCATCACTTTATAAAAAACAACCAGGACCGCCAGGACAGTACGTGAAATCAGGACATCTCCTGGAAAAACTGCTCAATTGAACAGCTCAATTCATATGGATTAGATTTACAATCTT
This sequence comes from Chanodichthys erythropterus, assembly GCF_024489055.1. Taxonomy (NCBI): domain Eukaryota; kingdom Metazoa; phylum Chordata; class Actinopteri; order Cypriniformes; family Xenocyprididae; genus Chanodichthys; species Chanodichthys erythropterus. The sequence continues at coordinate 48,233,162 of NC_090230.1, read as the reverse complement.
TTTATTTATTTATTTTTTTTAAAGAGAACAAACGTATAGGTTAGCATGCGGCACTTATAATGAAAGTGAATAGGGCCAATTCATAAATGGACATAAACACTATCCCCCGGTTTCACAGACAAGGCTTAAGTTTAGTCTCAGACTAAAATTCATGTTTGTTCATGCTGTTTTAACTGAAAGCAACTTGCACTAACAAATCTTAAAATATGTTGTTTTGACTCTAGATGCACACCGTAATGTTTTTTTTTTTTTTTTTTTTTCTAAGGCACATTTTATAAAAGCTACTTAAATGCCCTAATTGAACTAAGGCCTAATTCTGGCTTAATCTAAGCCCTGTCTGTGAAACCAGGCCTTTGTGTGTTAACACGGTTTTAGCATGAAAAATCACTTACTAACCATTTCTGTGTAAAGTTATATCCAGTTTTACAACTTCACTGGCACCACCATGACAAGGCAACACAAATTCTAAAATTACTGTAAAAAACAGCTTTACAGCTTAAATAATAAGTTTTAATAGAATAATTAAATTGCTTTAATAAAATTACCAGCTTCACATTACTTTCATTAATTGTAAGTGTTTCACTATAATCTTGATTTTTGCTTTTTTATAACGAAAATTTGTTTGTGCTAATCAACATTGTGTTACAAAATAACTACTGTCATTTGAGCTTAAAGGGTTAGTTCACCCAAAAATGAAAATTCTGTCATTATTACTCACCCTCATGTCATTCCACACCCATAAGACTTTCGTTTATCTTCAGAACACAAATTAAGATATTTTTGATGAAATCTGAGAGATGTCTGTCCCTCCATAGACAGCTACACAACTACCACTTTGACGCTTCAAAAAATTCATAAAGAGATCGTAAAACTATTCCATATGAATTGAGCGGTTTAGTCCAAATTTTCTGAAGAGACGCGATCGCTTTATATGAAGATTGAATTTAGGCTTTTATTCATAAACATAACAAACAAATACACCAACATAATCAAAAGCTCAACCGAACCTGCTTTATATGCAAGAACAAACTACAAACGTGCAGCGTAACATGAGAACGAACCTCATTGGTTCTCGCACATCAAGCAAACATGCTTTGGATTCCGTTTACCACAACTGATGTGTAAGCTGATAAATGTTTATATGTGTGAATTTAAGTCTAAATTCAATGTTTATCATATAAAGCGATCATGTCTGTTCAGAAAATTTGGAATAAACTGCTCAATTCATATGGATTAGTTTTACAATCTCTTTATTAACTTTTTGAAGTGTCAAAGTTTCAGTTGCATAGCTGTCTATATGGAGGGACAGAAAGATCTCAGATTGTATCAAAAATATCTTAATTTGTGTTCTGAAGATGAACAAAAGTCTTACGGGTTTGGAACGACATGAGGGTGAGTAATTAATGACAGAATTTTCATTTTTGGGTGAACTAACTTGTGTTGAACCTTGAATATTCCTTTAATAGTCATTTAATTGCTGTTGAATTAGGCATGACTTAAAAGGCTAATTGACACTATTTGTGGGCAGTTTATAGTAGTTATTAAATACTGTACCATTACTGGCCAGTAGCCCTTAATTAATGATCTGTCTGTCTGTCCGTTAATCTATCTATCAAGACAAAAACTGGACATACCTGACAGGCTGATGAACGGCAAGATGAGTCTTTCCCGTAATGGTACCTTGGAGAAACATGCCTCTCTGCAGTCCCCCGCAGATCAGGGGGAGCCCGAATCACCTCACCCACGTCTCCATCACACTGGTTCCATCTCCTCCAGTTCTCGAGCTAACATGTCCAGCTCAGGTGTAGTGGTTCCTCCTCCGTACTCAATAGCAGGCAGTGCAGTGAACGACTCTCCCCTGGAGCTGAGAGGCTCTTTGGACTGTTGGGCCTGTTCTGTTCTGGTTACAGCACAGAATCTGATCATTGCCGCACTCAATGTAGGTTTGGCTGCCTTTATCTTCGGCCTCATCCTGTTGCCATCGCTCGTCATGGTTGTTTTTGGCTTCCTCTGCCATTCAACGGTAATTTTTTTCAAACTTTTTTTAAAAGTCAATATCAAATCAAAATGGCCCCTATTTGCTTAATAATGAACATTCCTTGTCTAACTGTACATGGTATAATATATATATATATATATATATATATATATATATATATATATATATATATATATATATAATTTTATTTTTTTTTTTTTTTTTTTTTTAAAAAAAGAGTAAGATTTGACCAATAGAAACTACACTATAGTTCAAAGGTTTGAGGCAAGTAAGATTATTTTATTGCGTTAGATCACCCAAAAATGAAATTTCTGGCATTAAAGAATTAGTTCACTTTCAAAAAAAAATTTCCTGATAATTTACTCACCCCCAAGTCATCCATTTTGATGAAAACATTCCAGGATTATTCTCCTTAAAGTGGACTTCAATGGCCTCCAAATGGTTGAAGGTCAAAATTACAGTTTCAGTGCAGCTTCAAAGGGCTTTAAACGATAGCAGACGAGGAATAAGAGTCTTATCTAGCGAAACGATCGGACCGCACTTTCGTATTATTCAAAAAGCTTACGCTGTATGTCCTACGCCTTCCCTATTCAACTTATGGAACGAACGCAGCGCCAGTTCCATTTTTTCCGTAGGTAGAATAGGGAAGGCGTAGGACATACAGTGTAAGCTTTTTGAAGAATACGAAAGTGCGGTTTTGGCGAAAGCACTTGGAAGGCGATCATTTGTTTATATTAAGCATATACAGTTGTATTTTTTTCGAAAATGACCAATCATTTCGCTAGATAAGACCCTTATTTCTCGTCTGGTATCGTTTAAAGCCCTTTAAAGCTGCACTGAAACTGTAATTTTGACCTTCAGCCGTCTGGAGGCCATTGAAGTCCACTATAAGGAGAATTATCCTGGAATGTTTTCATCAAAAACCTTAATTTCTTTTTGACTGAAGAAAGAAAGACATGAACATCTTGGATGACATGGGGGTGAGTAAATTATCCGGAAAAGTTTATTTGAAAGTGAACTAATCCTTTAAGCAGTCACCCTCATGTCATTCCAAACCTGTAAGACCTTCGTTCATCTTAGGAACACAAATTAAGATATTTTTGATGAAATCCAAGAGGTTTCTGAACCACACATAGGCAGTAACATCATTGTACCCTTCAAGGCCCAGAAAGGTAGTAAAGACATTGTTAAAATATTCCATGTAACTACAGTGGTTCAACCTTAATGTTATAAAGTGATAAGAACACATTTTGTGCGCAAAAATAAAATAAAAATAAAGAAATTTATTCAACAATTTCTTCTCTTCCCTGTCAGTCTCGTACGCTGTTGACATAGTAAACACAGTGCAGCACTTCTAGGTTCTACGTCAGAACGCCGACTCAGTATTGGCCGATGCTATTCACGTGAGCACCATGACACATGCTTGTGATGCTGACGCAGGAGCCGGCCAATAATGACCCGACGTTCTGCCGTTGGAACAATATGAAGGTGAGTAATTCATGACAGAAATTACATTTTTGGGTGAACTAACCCTTTAATGTTTTTGAAAGAATTCTCTTATATGCTATAGGCTTCATTTATTTGGTCAAACATACAGCAGAACAGTACTGTGAAATATTGCTAAGTGTTTTCGATTTTAATATTTTTAAAATGTAATTTATTCCTGTGATGCAAAGCTGAATTTTCAGCATCATTACTCCAGTCTTCAGTGTCACATGATCCTCCAGAAATCATTCTAATATGCTAATTTGCTGTTCAAGAAATAATATTATCAGAGTTGAAATTGGTTGTGCTGTGCTGAGTCCTTAATGAAAGGTGTTCATTCCTTAAAAAAAAAAAAAGAGAGAAAATACTGACCCCAAATTTTATATTTAAGATATAATTATTACATTTTAATATGTTTTCCTGTACTTGTCCCAACATACCGAAATTCCACCCCAAATCACAACTCTCTCCCCCTCCCCCCAAAGGAAATTAAAACATTTAGATTGCTCAAATGTCATCCAAACACTGATAACTAAACTTCCCAGAGCTCAGTTAAACTAACACAAAACACCTGGGTGAGCAAAGGAAATAAACTCTTTCACATAATCCTCTCTTATCATTTCGCTGAATCAGTGATCAGTCTCCAACTGAGCTGTCTCAGTCAACTCCCACTGCCTCACCATATGTGAATGTTTTTTTTTTTGTTTTTTTTTTATTTATTAATTATCACAGGTCAGTGTAATAATGCTCTTATCTGATCTGACAATATATAACAGGCATAATTTGTACAGTATACTTTGCCAAATTTCAGTCACCTCCCTTTATTTCTTGCTAACGTACTCTTTTCCTATCCATTTGTTCCAAAGGTTCAGCGCCACGGTACTTCCGTCTACTGTTCGGATCTTTTGGACGATGGGGGTTGTGTGGCTTTGCTGGTGGTGGGGTTCCTGCTGCTGGCTCCGCTGCTGGTTCTGGCTCTGGCTGCTTACTGCAGGATGGCACGCCACCTCCAGCTGGGCTTGTGCTTCATCCCATATAGTCGTGCCGTCTACAAGAACCTGCCTGCATCACGTCATCGAGGCCTGGGGGGCTGCTGTGGCCAGCAGGGGGCAGGAGAGAGCGAGGGAAAGGGAAGCGTGTGGGTTTGAGCAGCCTGTGAAGCCGGGTGAAGCCTTGTGAATTTAATGTGAATAGCTATAGCAATAGGTCACATTACAGAACCCAAATACAATACCAAACAGATGTCAATACAAGCAGTGTCATGTTCTCAGCAGTTCTGTTAAATTATTTTTTTGCAAACTGTGCATTTAATCAGTGTCAGTCTTTTTTTTTAAGTGATTTTTCAGTCCTTTCTTAACTGGCTCAATCTATACCATGGTGAAAAGAGTGGAACTATTTTTTTTTTTTTTTTTTTTTTTTTTTTTACAAATGTTTAATGTTGTTTCTTTGTAACATTTTTAGTAGGCCTGCTTTAGTGAATTTTCGTACATTTAACTATGAAGTCTTTGTAAAAAACAAACAAAAAAGTTTTTTATTACTGTACAAACACCTCTTTTTACTTATAAAATAAATAAAACATTCCCAAGATAAATGTATGAATTATCAAAAATGGTCAATGTGTGGCAAGCTATTTAGCAATTTTGAGTGCAGTTGATATGCTCCCATTATATCATTACACAATCACACACATTTTTTACGCACTTGCAATTAATTATATTTAGCTGCTGTAAATTATTTCTGTGGCACTAAACAAAATTACAAAAATAATTTGCCTATATTTTGCATATATATATATATATATATATATATATATATATATATATATATATATATATATATATATATATATATATATATTCTGGAAAGCAAAAAACATTGTGCTTGACTGTGCAAAACCTACCATGATGCTAAATGTTGTGGGACGTTAAAGGGTTAGTTCCCCCAAAACTTTAATTTCTGTATACTCACCCTCATGTCGTTCCACACCCGTAAGACCTTCTTTCATCTTCGGAACATAAATAAAGATATTTTTGATGAAATCATATTTGATCCAATCATAGGCCTTGTATCCTTGTTTACGCCTGAGTTATTGGCCTGCTCACGTGTTCAGCTTCGGCCAATACTGAGCTGGCATTAGGACGTAAACAAGGAAGCCTGCACTGAGTTCACTACTTTAAGTTGTTGCTGCTCTGAATGTTTTTATAGCTATGCAGTTGATAGAATGCAATTGATCTGTGTGGTTACTAGTGTGCTTTATGGCTGTTTCTCAAATAGACTACTCCTTTTCCAAGTTTACAGTCAAATTCAAGTAGTCAAAAATGTCTCCAAATTTTCCGATTGGCTAAAAGGTGCGGGCCGCAATGAACAGCGGTTTTGCACTATTAATTACAACAATAGAACATAATAAAGTTCTCAGACATCTATTTCCGTGATAGGCTATCTTGTCAGACACTATATGGGCAAAAAAAAAATCTCTTACAACAACTTTAATTGCCATTAACTTGATGTAGCCTATGCGTTTATTGAATGCATTATTAAGAAGCTTTGCTATGGCAGACTCTTGAGAAAAAAAAAATGTACTCAGTCACTTCTGAGGTCAGAAGCTTTTGTTGTGGCTTGCCGGATTAGTTATTTAAAGCCTCGGCCGGTGGAAATTTCCCATGGCGTTCCGCGCACGCTCAATCAAAGCTTTAATACGCAACCGAGGTAACGGAACAGAGGGGCAGATAGAGTCAAGTACAGCATCATCAGACAGTATCCGTCGGGAATGCGACCTGCTTGCTGCCCTAACACGATCTCTGTAGGGACCAGCACGAGTACAATCTCATGGAGCCAGAGTTTCAAACGAAGCAAATCCTTCAGATCACTGGATAAGACGCGCGCCACTTTGTTTCTCTACAGGTACGTTTGTAACAAGTACTGTTTAAAGTGTCTGAAATTGGAATGTGTGACGTAGGCAGTGTTTTGACAAAACAACTTTTTAACTTATGCAGTATGCAGAAATATTTAGTGTGCTTGACATAATAATAGACCTATTTTACTTAAAATAATGTTCTGTGCTCAATAGCTACTTTAACGTGCACATTTTCATTTATCCTGTTCCCTACAATTGTATTTATTTATAAAATATTATAATAAAATATATTTATTTAGAAGCCTTTTATATTTTAATAATGTGTACGCTATAAACAATGTGTTTCTCTCAACTATGGGCTCATGTTTAGTTCAACTCATTTGATCTGTGATGTGTTTGCGTGCAACGCGTGCCAAGTCGCTCTAGTTTGATTTTCTTAAATGAGGGATCAACCTCTCCTCGCCTGAGTTTTATGTAAGATATAAGATACCTTTCATAGAAGGACAAAGCATCTTTCTCGTGCGTCTACAGGCTGTAGGTCAGGTGCTCAAGACACTTGAGGGTCAAAGGGTCTTGGGTAGTTTCTAACTGCTGATGTCAGGGACTCCATATATTATATTATACCCCAAAACAGGGAGCCCAAAATATTATACACTCATATATATATATATATATATATATATATATATATATAAATATATTGGGGTCCCTGACATCAGCCAAGACCATTTGACCCTCAAGTCTACTGAGCCTTACAGCGTGTAAAGTGTGCTGCGATATATATATATATATATATATATATATATATATATATATATATATATATATATATATATAATCGCAGCACACTTTATTTCTTTATTTTACTAATGGTATTCCTTTGTAAATACAATACATTTGTCACATCTGGAACGTTTTAATGATTTACAGCTTACAAAATAAATCATAGTCCCATTCTGCTAAATGAACGGGTGGTGCTGCTCATTATTTACGTAACATAAGTGTTCTGTAGCGGTTCTCTTCCTGTAGTTAAGATTTATGTGTTACATTGACGTTGTGGCTAATTGTGGAGTCGGAGCTGTTCTTGTTCGGGTGTTCCAGCCCTCCGAAGTGGGCGAGGGAACACAACTGTGTGTCCCGCTCAAGTGATATAGCACCGTATAGTACAAGCCTCAGATATGACTGAGGATTAATCCTCTCAGGATGAATGAGCTCTTTGTTTCTTTGAGCCATTATTAGCAATCTCCTGCTTTCACCTCTCAGCTAATGTTCCGGTCAGAGAAGCGAGATAAGCTTGAAGAAACAAACACAATGGCATTGAAACTCCATGTTCTTCAGTCAGTAGACCTTTTACTTTTTTCTCTCTCTCCAGATCTCTAGATTGGGCAAGCCATGGGTAAGAAAGTCTTGCAGTGTTTTCCCTGGTACAAACGCTGTAAAGACCGCGGTAAAAGCAGACTTTGCCCTCCTCCGCCTGGTAAGTTGCCTTGTTAACCAAATTTTGTCCTGCTAATGAAGTTATAAATCAAACCGTCTTTCAATACTTGATATTGTAGATTAATTTTCTCTCTCTGTGTGTTCACAGTGCCATCTGTTGAGGTGCAACCTGGCTTCTCTCCGACAGTCTCCTGGGGTTACGACGGAGAGGAAAGCGCCGCACATCCCGTCTATTTTTCCCACAAAGCACGGGTAGTTTATCGCCACCAGATGGATGGCAATATTATCGATGCCACCTGCTGACCTCTGGGCTCCTTTCCCAGAATCCCTTGCCTTGTACCTGTAGACCTCCAGAACAGAGTAGAGGAGCATCTACTAGACTGTGCCGTTGTGTGTAATTAAACTAAACCTTTTGTATTTAGTAAAGATATCACAGTGTTTCCTCTGGTTCCTCCATCCTCTTGCCAGACCTGGCATTCACCTGTTCTTGTACTTACTGTGTTGAAATGAAATGTTTCAAGGGAGTGCTGCAGGCCACATGGAATGTAAAAAAACAGGGATTGAGTTGGATGTTGTAAATACAAATACAATGTATGTACATTTTGTCATGCATATCTGGTCCTGGATGTATGATTTCCTGTTGTTGTTTTTTTAGACAAACCACAATTGTTTTTTCAGAGGTTCATGAATGCATTCAGGAAAAAGATACAATTTTGTACTAATCACTGAAATTCTAATATAAAATGTATGTTTAGTAAATATGATTATATATTTTGTCTTTTGTTCTCTGATTCTGTTAAAAGAGATTGAGTCTTGCAATAAAATAGTTTATAGTAAAAACATTTTTATTGAAAAATTTTAACTTTTTTATTTAAATGTTTTATGTCAACGATTGATATTCCCTGGAGGTTGGAGATTTAGCTGCTCCATGTCAATCTTTCTCACTCGTTGTGAGAAACCAGAGCCGTGGAAAACAGCTCTGTGAGAAACGAACCTATGCCACTCCCACACCATACATGTGTTAAAGAGGTCAGAGAAGGTCTTATTATAGAGTACCTCAGGGATGACGTGTTTTTGTAGGCCAGCCCGGAAGTTAGCGGCGCACGGGTTCCCTCAATTGAAAGCTTATTCATTTTTCCCATAGACTTTTGGAAAATCGCAGAAAATAAGCTCTGTGTTTAACAATGGGTTATGACACTTACACGTTTTGTCTATCAAGACAATCTTTAAAACAAGTTAAAACAACATTTGTACATTTTGAAGCCTAAATAAAGTCGTCAGATATAAAAGGCTACCAGTAGGCTATAAACGGACTACAGCACACCATGGTCGCGGATCAACGTCATCACCACCAAGCTTCCTCAAAATTTATTTAGAAAACAACTTTATTTATAAACATGCTCACTGATTATGATCTGCGCTGTTATTAATACTTATCCACTTTTTCTTGAGAAATGCTGTCCAAATATCCCGTTTTTGATGATGACGTCTAAAGTCCCCGCCAAAGGAAGTAGTCCCTTTTAGCAATTTGTTAGCAACCGCCGATTTTAAGACACAGTAAAAGTTTAAAAAATCACAAGTGGGTTAAAGCTGGTGTGTTTTATGTCATAGATCAAAACATTAAAGTATTTAGAGGCTTTGTTAACCACAGACCTTATTTCAGGCGATTTAGCAAAAAACCATTCAAAAAACCCATAGACTTTACGGCGTTGGAACCGGAAGTCCTAAAATGCTAACTCGCTTCCGGGTTTTGCCTACAAAAATGCGTCATCCCTGAGGCACTCTATAGGGAGATATAAGAGGGTCTGTGGCTCTACCATTGTAAAAAGTGTAATGGCTAACTTGAATCACATGTGCCTTAATAACCAATCACATTACAGTCTTAACATCATTGAATTTCGTTGAGTTTGGCACAGTCACTGAGGATACCATAGAAATGAATGAGAAGTGCCATAAACTGAATCATACCTGTCGTGCAATTTTCTGTGACTTCTCTTATAAAACAGCATTTTTTCAGTGTAAATGCTAAATATAGATCAATCCAAAACAAATGTTTTAAGCCCAAACATGTTGAAGATTAGCTGACGATAAGCTATCTCCTCACAAAAGTAAAAGTTTATTCAGCGTAGTGATCTCCTCCATTGACATCCACTCAAAATACAACAACAACAACAAAAAACAGCTTCTTGTCTCCTTCCCTGGTTAGCGTTAGCAGCAGGCAAACATTTTTTCGGCTAAGGTCGTGGCTTGCCTTCAAGAGGCTTTTACGTTTAAAACATGATAAAACATGAAAGTTGACAGACTTTGATTCCCCCATTTTACTTTCGAGTCTGAGGGTGTTTTGCTAGATATGCAAAGGACTAATCAGCCATAAAATAGTGACTGGTGAGTATTAACTTTTAACTTACAGTAAGACATTATTTGTTTTACCTGTCAGGTCAGTTCTTCAAAATAAACGCCCTCTGACGACAACAACAACAAATTATTATTTTTGAAATAATATTAATAATTTGAACTTTACTCTTTAGTTGTTTGTTTGTAATATTGCATCCTGTCATTCATGAAGGTATAATATATGAACTTGTATACACTGTTCTGTGCTGGTCTCATCCTCTGCTGTAATTTGCAATGCAGCCTATGCACTGAGGACTAAAGATGCTGTAGATGTTTTGCCACCTCTAAAATGTTCTCTTCTTAATCCTGGGTTAATCATTAAACTTATTTGGCTGGGTAGATTTACTGTATATTAACGTCATCTAACATTTAATTTCACTGTGTAAACACAAATCCATTACCCAGAGTTCAGATAAGAGATGGCAGAGTGGCCCTTTGTCATCAGGGAGGACACAGAGAGGGCAGACAGGATATAAATTCCCTGGTTGCCAGACATAGGATGAGAATTAGCTTCATTGCGCCTTTGCAAGTCATTATCCGCTTTAAGTAGGCCTCAGTGACGCTGATGGATGTATCTAAAGCGTCTGATGTCTGTGGTGCCTAAGAGCTTATGTTTCGTATGACTGCATGATGCATATATCATGAAGCTGATATGCTACAGTGGTAATTTGATGCAGAGCTGCAGTAATGAATTGTTCTCTTTTTCAGAGTTTTTGAGTCCTTCAGACACTAGATGACGCTATAAACCCATGATTTTAGTTTGAGAGAGAAACAGAAATGCTATTTAATACTAGGGTAGGCCTACTGCTTTTTGCACAGTATACACATGCTTAGAAATTTTAACAAAATGTAATGTGTAATATGCAATGTTTTAAATGGTAGTAAGATAAATTGTTGTTGCATGTTTAATTCAGTCAATAAGATGTTCATCACTGGAAAAGGAAAAGTTGAGTGCACGGAAATGTGGGATACAGTAATCACAGTGCTATTCTTGTATTATTTATATTATATTGTAGTATTTTTAAGTTGGCTTTTTTATATTTAGAGTATATATATATATATATATATATATATATATATATTCATTTTAATTTTGTTTTTTTGTCATTGTTTGCTTTTACGTCTCTAGCTTTAATTTTATATTTTGTTTTTTATATTTCAAATTCAGTTTTATTTTTAATAATTTTAGTTTTTTTAAGTTTAAGTATTTTATCTAATATTTTCATTGAAATATTTTAAATTTTAAGCTTTAAAAAACTATTTTTAATAGTTTTAATTTTGGTTGAAGGTAGGCTACATTATGTAACTTTTAGCCCTCTAGTGGTAAAAAAACAAAACTGCATGCATTTTGGGAAGAACATTGTTTTGGTTATGCTTTGGTTTTGTGTGACTGTGACAGATGAATATGACCCACACTTAACTGTTTTAGAGAGCTACATATGGCAATTTATGTCATAAAATACCCTATAAAATAGCTTACTCACCTGTTGAGTAGTAATAAAACCATCTCCGCCTCGCTTTTACAACATTTCAAATCCCTCAGTTCTCGCCATCTTCAAAAATCCATGCCAGTGTTGATTTTCACTTTATTACGAGCTCTGTCAAGTTTTGCTAGCAGACTCTCCTCTGTGTTTTTTAAATCAGGTGATTCCCCAGAGGTTCAAGATTTAGCTGCTCCATATCAACCTTTCTCGCTCGTTGTGATAACTAACCTATGCCACTGCCACACCATACATAATAATTTGTTACATTTATATAGATTCGTTTATAGATTTACATGTACCTTTAACAATGAAGCACTGAAGCACATTGGGCTAGTGTAGTAGGTAATTTGGGTGTTCTATGCATAAAATAAATGAGCAAAATCGTATGGTAATAAGCTATTCTGAACATAGAAAGAGAAAAGGGAGGAGGAATAGAAAGAGAGAAGTGTTATTTTGACCACATCATCAGATGTGGTCATGGTTTATGTCAGTGTCATTCTTGACCAAAACCAGCTTTCAGTGAAAGGAAAACAACACATTGCATCTCAATGCGTTAATGTGTTATACAAATCCTGTATTAGAAGACATCATAAATTACAAATATATTTTGTGACATCTATGTATGTATTGAATTGTATGAAAAATATCTTTCCTTTATAAAATTCAGTTCTGAGCTGAAGTTTGAAATGCGCCATAGTTTAATCAAAGCAGCCCAGAAATGTTGTGTGTAACTTCCTGAGCATTATGTTACAATGCCAAAAATACCTCTTAATATCCAGACTAAGTTAGGGCCGTTGTCTAATCACCGTCCTTAGGCACTGCATTACATCTAGTGTCTTTGCTCTAAAGGCAGCTTGTGCTGACATGGGTCTGGGCGATCAGCATGGCTTGTTGTTGATGCTGGCCAGCATCTTCTGGTGTGGAGTTTTGTACAGGGCAGTGAAACTACCAGGATTGAGAACACCACGGCCTTCCTCATCCACCTGACCCATCAGGATGAAGTTTTGACCTAGTGAAGAGACAGTTTTTGTCAATAAATAGATCATTTACAGATTTGTAAGAAATGAATGAACAATAAAGACTAAGGAATGCATATTAGTGGTCTGTATTTATCTGACCATATACCTCTGCGCAGCAAGGGACATTTCATGCAGGGCATCACAAGTTTGACAGACATAGTTTCTCCAGCTTGGGTGATTGTAAGTCTACCAGTCTTATAGGCCTTAATTAAGGACACTGTGGCTTGCATACTTCCTCTAGGTCCACGAGACAATGTTGTCAGCGTCCCTGTGATCACTGAGAAACAGAGAAAGACTGAAATAAAGAATTGCTCTTATAGTGATATTTTACCCCTTTAAAATTTAAATTCTGTCAGTACTTATGAGCTTATATTATATTATATTAATTATATTATATTGTATTGTATTATATTATCAAAATGAGGAATTGAAAGAGTGTGAGCAAATGATGGAAGCATTTTCATTTTTATTTCCATTAAATAAATTCATACTTTTATTGCATTAAACTGATCAAATGTGACATTAAATATTTTTATAATGCTACAGCGGGTTTGTAATTTATTTTTGAATAAATGCTGTTCTTTTTAACTTTCTTTTCATCAAAGAATTCTGCAAAGAATGTATTAACGGATTCAACAAAACTATTCAACTGCTTTCAACTTTAATGATAAGAAATGTTTCTTGAGCAGCAAATCAACATATTAGAATGATTTCTGAAGGATCACGTGACACTAAGGCCTGGAGTAATGATGCTGAGCTTTGCCATCACATGAATAAATTACATTTTATGTAGAAATTCAAGTAGAAAACAGTTACGTTAAATTGCAATCAAATTTCACAATATTACTATTTTACTGTATTTGTGATCAAATAAATGCAGCCTTTGTGAGAATAAGAGACTTATCGACCCTAAACTTTTGTATGGTAGTGTAAAAGTTTCCTCTGTGTGCTTTATGTTTTTTTTTAATAGTTGCTGTATGAAATGACTTACCAAATTCACTAGCACAGAAGCTGGTCTTGATGGATCCATCTCTTTTACATGCCTTTGCACACAGTGTGTTTGTGTCTGTGGCTGAAAAAAGCATTCAAGTTATAATCCACCATAATCATCATAATTTGTTACTTTTATCTCTTCCTTACATGGTCTGGATCTATCTGGCTCTGGCTCTGGCTCTGGCTTACGGACTGGAGGCCTCACAGGTTTAATGGGTCTAACGGGGTTGGGTCGTGGTTTTGGCAGCTCAGGAGCCTTTGTAGTAGTGGTTGTAGTTGTTGCTTCTGTTGTCAAGACAACAGTTTTCACCGGTTTGACTGGAGTGAGACGGGGTTTAGTGGGTGTGGAGGACACTCTAGGTCCTGATGCAACATCGCCACCTGCAGTCGGAGTACGGTGGCCACGTGGGATGCTGTTGTATGACGCCATAAATCCGTCAGAAGTCACGCTAAGGTCAGATACAAACTGGACCAATAACACATTGCTATTGGTGACAATGTTTCTGTAGGTGGGACACAAAAAAACAGGGATGAATGTGACGGTAAACAGTTTTTTTTTTTTTCATAGATATGATAGCAATAACAAAATGACAGTCAAAGAGATTAGTGAATTTACTGACTGAGGTGCAGTGTCTCCACAGTATTTTCCGATGCGCCTTGAATCGTCTTTCTCTCCTCCGTTAAAGAACGCCACATAGTCGAAGCGGCAGTACGTGTCAGACTCCAAATCAAACTTATCGAACTTCACCTCAATCACCTGAAACATAAAACCCCAACACTTTACAATAATTAGTTCCCACTAGCCCCACTTCCGCTACAGTTTTTAATAATTGTTACCTTGTCTAAACCACTAAACATTGTTAATGTTATTTAATAAAAATAGCCTGGTTAATGTTAGCTCAGATCCATTAAATAATAGTAACAGATACAACTTATCATTTTAATAATGTAGCCTATTATGTTGACATTAACATTAACTAAGATTAAAGGGATAGTTCACCTAAAAATGAAAATTTGATGTTTATCTGCTTACCCCCAGGGCATCGAAGATGTAGGTGACTTTGTTTCTTCAGTCGAACGCAAATGATGATTTTTAACTCCAACTGTTAACGTCTGTCAGCCGTATAATGTGGGTCAATGGGAACTTCGTCTATAAGAGTAAAAAAAAAACATGCACAGACAAATCCAAATTAAACCCTGCGGCTCGTGACGACACACTGATGTCCTAAGACACGAAATGATCGGTTTGTGCGAGAAACCGAACAGTATTTATATAATTTTTTTGCCTCTAAAATACCACTATGTCCAACTGCCCTGCACATCCGGTTAGTGAGGTCAAAAAACGAGTTCCGATGACGTGATCACTCGTGCTTTGCTTCAATGAGTGCGAGACATCACTTCCTTTGTCAGACCTCACTAACCGGATGTGCAGGGCAGTTAGATATAGTGGTGTTTTAGAGGCAAAAAAAATTATATAAATACTGTTCGGTTTCTTGCACAAAATGATCATTTTGTGTCTTACGACATCAATGTGTTGTCACGAGCCACAAGGTTTAATTTGGATTTGTCTGTGCATGTTTTTTTGTCTCTTATATATGGAATTCCCACTGACATGCATTATATGGCTGACAGGCTGCAACGGTTGGAGTTAAAAATCATCATTTGTGTTCTACTGAAGAAACAAAGTCACCTACATCTTGGATGCCCTGGGGGTAAGCAGATAAACATAAAATTTTCATTTTTGGGTGAACTATCCCTTTAATAAATGCTTTAGAAGTATTTTTCATTGTTAGTTCATGTTACCTAATGTAGTTAACAAATGAAACCTTATTGTAAAGTGTTAATGATTTGAATTGTGCAAAAAATGTATTATATAATATTATATATTGGAAAATATCCCAGATAGGGCCTACAAGCAAAGAAAGTCAATATTTCCCAACAGGCCAATTTCTTATCATTTAATGACCAGGCTGCAAAAATGTCTGGCTTGCCGCCACTTATTCAACATTGAAATATTAATTGAAAACGATCAGAACTGTAGGCTTATGTTTTTTCCTGACCATTTCTGGCTCCACTGTTATAAGCCAGGAACAGCTGATGCCCGGTGGATAATTTTTCTCTGGCCAGTTTGGAGTTTTGATTGTGCCCTGAGACTTCGTGAGCTTCCCACCACAAAACTGGTGCTCTGATATAAAGAACAAGAAAAGAAAGACCATTGAGAATGTAAATGTTCACCTTCTAATGACAGATTCAATTGCAACCAGTGTTGGGGAGAGTTACTTTTAAAAGTAATGCATCACAATATTGTGTTACTCCCTTAAAGGTAACGAATTAAGTTACTTAGTTACATTTTTAAGGAAAGTAATGCATTACATTACTTTTGAGTATCTTTTTCTCACCTGGCTGAGGCTCGATCTCTTCTAGGCCTTGGAGGTGGGTTTTTTGTTGTTTTTGTTTTTTTGCAAGTGTTTAACGCAGTAATGCATTAACATACACTTTCATTTTCTTTTTAAAAACACATTTAGAATGTTATTAGATTCTGACCAATTAAAATATTTCTTGACTCTTAGCTATATATGCCATACAAAAGATCTCTTAACATTATGATTAATATTATCTACTCTACAATTGAAAATTGAAAGTAATGTGTTTGTTACTTTTTGTCAGTTCGCACTAGCATGAGTGTTGTGGGGGAAATTTTGAGTTTCTGTATGATTTCTATATGATTTTACTTATATGCTTATGGTTAAATGATTTAGTTTTTCTCAGAAATGTTTAATTATGCAGTTTTTTGGGTGAAAAGTGGAAAAACACTAAAGTGGTAGACATTTTCCTAATATGGTAAAAGGACAGAGGCTTCAGCCTTGGAGGTTAGAGATATAAAAGTGAGGGGAAGTTTTCGTTCTTTGTCTTACACTCTGCAGCTGCTTGTGTTTCTGTTGACTGTTTGACTTTTCTTGCAAGAAATAAAACTTTCGAAAGACAATTGGACGTGTTTATCTCTTATGCAGTAGAGTCGGTTGAATTTTTGCCACAACAGTGTACATGTCTAACTGATTATGTTATGGAGAAGAGAGAAATTTTTAACTGAAATATTAATGTGTGTTTAAAGTAATGCTTTACTTGTTACATAAAAAAAAAAGTAATCTGATTACATATTGCGCGTTACTTGTAATTCGTTACCCCAACACTGATTTCAAAACATTTGATGTTTAATATTTAATATTTTTGATTTCACCATCCACATGTGGCTTTCCTCCGTTATAGTAGCCCAGGAACCCTCTCCCTCCTGTTCCAGAATCTGATACCATCTCTACCATCATGGTGTTAGACGTGGAGATGAGAGCCCCGGGCCGGAATGTTCCGCAGAAACGCCCAAGCTTCTGCACCATGTTAGAGTGTCCATTATACACATCCACATAGTCATAGCGGCAAAGAGGGTCAGCCTCCAGGTCAAAAATCCTGAAGGAGAGCATGACCACATTGCCTTCTGGAACCTAGAACAAAGGGACAGAGATACTTAAAGGATTAGTTTACTTTCAAATGAAAATGACCCCAAGCTTTACTCACCCTCAAGCCATCCTAGGTGTATGACTTTATTCTTTCTGATGAACACAATCAGATTTATATTAATAAATATCCTGATGCATCCAAGCTTTATAATGGCAGTGAGTGGGATCAACGAGTATGTGCTGAAGAAAGTGCCTCCATCCACATCCATCCATCATAAACGTACTCCACACGGCTCCGGGGGGTAATAAAGGCCTTCTGAAGTGAAGCGATGCGTTTGTGTAAAAAAATCCATATTTAACAAGTTATGAAGTAAAATATCTAGCTTCCGCCAGACCGGCTTTTACACTTTCTACTTACGATGAAAGTGTAAAACTCCCTTCCCTATTCAGTTTACGGAAAAAGTTTAACTGACGTGACGCCAGTTACATTTTGTTTTCCGTAATTTGAATACGGAAGGTGGTCTGGTGGAAGCTAGATATTTTACTTCATAACTTGTTAAATATGGATTTTTTTTTTTTTTTACACAAACGCATCTCTTCGCTTCAGAAGGCCCTTATTAACCCCCCAGAGCCGTGTGGAGTACATTTATGATGGATGGATGTGGATGGAGACACTTTCTTCGTTGATCCCGCTCACTGCCATTATAAAGCTTAGATGCATCAGAATATTTATTAATATATCTCCGATTGCGTTAATCAGAAAGAAGAAAGTCATATACATCTAGGATGGCTTGAGGGTGAGTAAAGCTTTGGGTAATTTTCATTTGAAAGTGAACTAATCCTTTAAAGTCTTTTACTCTGGGATATGGCCCAGGATGATGAAGAATCTCAAGTGTGAACTCAAAGAGAACTCACTGTGATGTACCAGGTACATTTGCTGTTGGGTTTATAGAATGATGGGAATCCTTCACTGGCCACAAAGCCTGAGTCTCCAACCAGATCACCGCCACAGTTAAACACAGGCCTGAGAGAGTGAGGAAGAGTGAAAAAGAGGGATTTCTGGTGAGAAAATGCTGATGTGGATGTGTTTATATTGCACAATAAACACAGTGTGTTTATACCATGAAGGCGACTTAGAAGCTTGACCAGGACATAGTTTGCAAAAGACATAATTCACAAAGTACAAACAGATGCACATAGATGGACCTACAGTATAATAATTCAAAAACTAAATTATGGCAGGCATTCAGGCTGAAAATATTTTGCTAACCAATCATTATTGTGACATTATAATTAATCACTACTTTATTAAAACGTCAGTGTTTTTAGCTTTCATTTTATCTGTCATGAGAAGCATAGTTCAACAAAATAAATGACAGAAACATTTATATAATCAATAAAAAAGGTGCTTTCAAAATTGTCCCATAACAAAAAGAGTAAATCTGTCAACTGGTTAGCAAATAGCAAAATATTCATTACTGTGTTTTCAATATAGTTATTTAAATTAAAATTTATTTGCTTTTATTTTTTTTGATTTATTGTAAATTTATCTGTTCAGGTTTAATGTTATACCACCCGAATTAAGATTTAAGTTTATTCATTTAAAAACACCAGAAAAATGTACAAGTAATATCAATTACATCATGATAGTTATATTAAAAATATATTGTCTCCTTTTAGTAGCTTTAAATTCAGTAACTAACTACTTTAAAAATATATATTATATATTTTAAATTATGTGCTTGCAACATGTCCAAAGCTGTTCCAGAGAGGCAGACACTTTTATTCAGTATTTACAACATCACAGGCAGTATTTCTAAATCACTGATAGCTTAAAATCCCTTTTGAATGTTGAGAAATGTTTTATTGGTTTTGTCGTCTACAGCAACATATGTTTATAGACTTAAACTCTATGACATTGTAAAATAAAACAGAGCTCTTTTGTACTGTAATGGTGCAGAGCCAGGACACTCAAGCAGACCAAAATACTGGTCATTATGCAGTTACTCCCACAAAATCTGTCTGAGACAGATTCTCTTCACTCAGCAATTTGGACGTTTACTGCATGTTATAATTTTTACCTTTTCTTGACCTTTTCAAATATGTACTGTGTTAAAAATGAGCAAGAAAATAAAAATAGGGCTAATATAAACGAGACAATCAATTAGATGCATAATTTTTCTTAAAAATGAGTTATGCATTAACAGATTTTCCTTTTATTATTTACATCCTATATTGTCTGTAAACTCTTACGTTACCAAGGCAACAACTGATGCATTTGTACATTTACTGATCTAGAGATATATTTTACAGATCAGTGATTGCATTCCAAAGAGCTCCATTACCACACCACAGTGGAAAATGAAATCATATCTGTACTGGAAAAGCAGCTATAGATGGTGTAGAATACCTACATAAACAACCCCAAAGCTTGTACAGTCCCATACCTCTTCTTGGGTCAACATTTCATTCGATAACGTTAGCCAATTTTGATTTATATGTGGTTTAATGTTTGATGAGCCCATTAGCCAAAGACTTTGCTTATATTTGCGCAAGCAATGCTTCTATCGCTTGTTTCTGCTTCTTTTTTGCTGATTTTGATCCAGAGATTCTGTACTCTTTCAGAAGATACATAATAGTGCCCCCTACCGTATAACAGTAGCCGCGTTTCCATTACCCTTTAAATTGTGCAAATTAAAGGTCCCGTTTTTCGTGGTTTTTTTTGAAGCTTTGATTGTGTTTATAGTGTGCAATATAACATGTGTTCATGTTTCGCGTGTAAAAAAACACAGTATTTTTCACATAATTTACTTATCTGTATACCGCTGTTTCCACTGTCATAAAAACAGGCTGATGACTTCCTTGTTCTATGAAGTCCCTCCTTCAGAAATATGTAACGAGTTCTGATTGTGCCAGCGGTTCCTGTGTTGTGATTCGACAGCAGCTTAGCGAACCTTGCCCGGAAAGGTCACGCCTCTTACCATAACATGGAGATGCATGCGCTCAGTGTTATTGTAAACATGTCTTTAATTTTACCCTATCAATTTGAGCCGCAATCAGACCCGGTGATTGGACTGCGGGATGAAAATAACAGCGTTTCGACGACATGGCGACAAACACACTCTACAAACGCAACTCTTGTGTATTCCTGTGGGCGGAGGTTAGTCAAAAAACTGTTTTAGTGACGTCATTAAAGAAGGAAGTAGAGGGATGTAGTCCAAACTGGCCGTTCGATGTAGGCGACTTCTGTTAAATAAAATATCTTGCTTGGCATTGAACTTTTACAGATTTTATTTATACTCTAACAAAAAACATTACACACTAACTAAAGTTTGAAACATGGGATCACGAAGAACGGGACCTTTAAAATTGCGAATTGAAAATACGCTCAATGGAAACGCGTAAATTTCGCAAAAACTCCCATATATCGCAAAAAAGTTTTTACGCTCACATCAAGTTTTTCAGGCAATTCGAAAAAGGAATATTTAGCAAAACTGCAATGGAAACAATTTTTTTTCGCAATTACAGGTCACCTGCCGTATGTAAAAGTTGATCATTCTTTAAAGAGGGCTTGGTATGTTTGGACAGAAGATGAGAGTTCTTCATTAAACTCATAAAAGACAAAAGTATTACGGGACAAAGGGATTCTAAACAACAAAGAAATGACCTCGAAGCAGATAGGAAGGAGAAATACCCCAAAAAATACCTCGCACATGACTGCTCCCAAGTATAAGGGCTTTCCTTGCCATAAATGCTTGGATAACATGCCTACGTCCCCTTTGATTAAAAATAATGGCTAGTGCAGTGGCTGGGATATATGTAAACTAACCAACATCCGTTGCCATGATTTTTGGAATGACTTATCGTGAAAGGGGGAAAAAAAAGACGTTTTAGTCGCATAACATCGGTTAATGGAAACGCCGTCATTTCGCAATAGTTTTTTATCAATATTTAGAAAATATCAAAAACATTTTGCGCAAATCTGTAATGGAAACATCGCAAGTGAAAACATGTATTGGAAAATTCCATCAGTGGTGGGAAAGCGTTGTGTCAAGAATGAAAATTCCATCAATGGTGGGGAAAGAGTTAAGTAGATTTGAAGTAAATTCCTAGGTACACACCAGTGGACTACACAAAAATTCACATCATCAGAATTAGGAACATATCTGTTTTCTTTATAAATGTAAGTTTATAAGGCAGTGTTTTTTTGGTACTTTTTTTGGCCTTTTTCTATTTATTTTTCTATTTTGGCTTTCATTGTATAGAAAAGAGCATGCATAAACATTCTACTAAATTTCTCTAACAAAGACAAAGAAAATCATGTGGGTCGACTGGAAATTTAATTCTTGGCAGAACTATTTCTTAACTGCAACAGCCTAAATAGCATTAAAAGTTTCCCAGAATTCCAGACCATATGGTTGTCAGATTACTCAGTCTAGTCATTATTTAACAAATTTAAATAGTTTTCTTTAGAAAAGCAATGACGCTCACTGCAAAGGAAAGCTGGACCTGATGCAGGGTAAAGTGACCCGATTCACCCTAAAAACACACTAACCCAAAATACTTTCATCTGCAACTCTTCATTGTTGTGTAATCAATACATTCATCGTTACTGAGAATTCATACACACTCCATGCATTTAAAGAATCAAAAATGACACTCACTACCAGACATAAACACTTAAAAAAGCTAGCAAGTTTAAACAGCTCCTGCAGTAGAAACCCGTCTTGACATGCTCACTTAGTTTGTCCTCACCAACAGCCCTACCACACACCTGGTGTAGTTGGTGGTCTGACACAAGGCCCCTCCAAAACTCAGACATAGAAGAATCCCCAAATTCCACACAGCAGCCAAACGCTCCATATTCTTCAGCACTGAGATCCACATGCAGACGCGGCCACAAGACACATGACACAGAGAGGAGGAGGTATGGAGGGAGGGATGCTGAGGAAGGGGTAGAGGGAGTGGGAAAGTGACGCTATATGGGGGGGGGGAGACAGCAAGGGGAAGGTTTTAATTAGAGCCAGATGTTCACTTTGAGCTGAGTATTAGCCTCATTGACTTTGGCCAAATGGAAGAATAACAGGAAAGAAATGCAATGCAATGCTATCTCTGAGTGGGACCCATTGAAAATAAAAAAATTTTGCTTGATCTCTGAATTTAAACTAGGTTTGAGAGAAGCTCTCTGTGCTGCTCAGGTTGTCATGTTTTAGGTGCGACCTGCTTGGAGCACATGGAGCACCATGCGCTATCAGGAAGCGCCAGAGGGCCTTGGTCACTTTTGCAGAGATCAAAAGGTTGTGTTTACATACCTTAACAATTGTACTCCAATTACATCTCCTTAGGGTATTAGCATATCTTATTATCTCAGCTACAAAAGTTCAAATGTTGTTCATCGGTTGTTGGTGGCATTGGAGGACAGAGGATTCTCATTCTGGAGAATGGACAAAAATCTGTATAAAATGGAAGTCTGTTTGTTCAGCAGCCTTCCAGTTTTTAACGAAAAAATAGAAGCAAAAAAACTTTATATCTTGCAAATTGCTCGTAAATTTTCGCAACTGTGATTTTCTTATTTTAAACTTTATCACAATTTTTTTATTTTATATTGGTGGAAACAACCTTTTTTTTTTTTTTTTTTTTTTTACAGAAATCAAAATGAATTACACAATAACAGCAGGAACAAGCAAGAAAATGAATATAGGTCAATTTAGATGCAGAATTCCATTATTTATTTACATTTACGTATAATTTCAGTTTTCATTTTTAGGTTTAGTGATTTTGTTATGTGCTTTTGTCATTTTTATTAGTTTGTTTATATTCAATTTAGGTTTATTTTCATATCTGTTTCACTTTTAGTAATTTTAGTACTTCGACTTAGCTTTCCATGGCAATATTTCTAATTTTAAGTTTATCATTTAAAATTTTACATTTTATTTGATGTAATTCAGCTAATATTTAAGTTAATACTCCAGTTAACAAAAACTGTTAATAATTTTAGTTAACAATGACAACACTGATTTCATGTTCGTTGAGTCTTGAAACAGCATCAGAAACTGAAGGGTGAGCTGATATGATTTTCTGTGGTAATCAACAACATGTAACAGATGCTGTCCATAATCTTTAAATCTTGAACCCAGAACATTCCTTTAAGATTAAAAGGCACTTCTGGTTGTAATTGGGATAAGTGACCTCAGCTTTGTGAATGCATTCATGTTATCTATCTTTGTCTGAGAATGAGTCACATTGTTTGAAGAATTCACCACTTATGGTGTTCTGTTGCAGCTCTGGCCTTTCGATCGACATGTACATGGGAACATCCACATAAAAACTTCAGAAGAATCATAAATCTCAAAAAAGATCACAGCAGATCAGCAGTTATCAAAGAGAGACTAGATATCTAGTCACCACCATATATAATAAATAACAAACAATGACAAAGATCTAAAGCTTAGCATTTTTAGCAAAGTACAAAGCCAAATAATGAAAGCACATTCAAACTGTATCATGTGAATCCATTGTGTTTAGCTTGGAATCTGGTTGCGTTTGCTCTCTCTGGGATGTGATTGGAGTTGTGATGACAGGCAACAGCACAAGAATGTGGTGACGTGGGACTTTGCTGGGGGGTGGAGGAGTGAGGTCTGGCTGACGGGTGGAAGAGGAGGGAGGAGAGGGTGGTGTTGGGCCAACAATGGCTTGAAGACCTGAAGGAAGGTCAAGGGTATCACAGCAAAAACAATCCATCAAAATGTATTCTTGGCACAAGGACAGGAAAGAATTAGAAAATGTATGAGGAATCATTTGAAGCAGGGAGGTCTTGAGGGAGGAAAAACACTGGAAATTACAGAGATGCATTTTTGAAGTTTTGAAATTTGGGCATTTCAGAGTTACATTTGGCAGTAGAACATGGATTTAGAAAAATGTCTCTTTTATGCTCTTATTATGCTATGACTTTAAACAAGGCTACAACATGACTTGTTAAACAATTAAAAGTATGTCATCATTTATTCACATTTAATGCATTGTTTGATTTACTTTCTTCTGTGAAAGACAAAAGGAGATATTTTGAAGAATGTTCTTGCTGCTCTTTTCCATATAATACAAGTGAATGTAGATGGATGCTGCTGAGCTCCGGAATGGACAACAAAGCACCATAAAAGTAGTCCATGCATGCTATATTCTGGAGTTGTAGTTTAAGTCATGGAACTTTATATAAAAAAAAAAGGGAAAAAAAAGGGGAAATTTACTGGTAAACAACAACAAAAACAGCAGCTGTGGTTGCCAGAACTTTACCATAAAAATGACAGTGTCAATATTTAGGTTTTACGGATTGAACTTAAATTTAGTGTAAAAACATATTTCTTTAACTGATCTAATGTTAATATACCAACTTACTAAAGTACTAAAATCTGTTTTGTACCTTTACAATACTGACAACCACCATAAAAACACAGATGGTAATGAGAAATCCACATGTAGAATCAAAGCACATCACAGATAGCTTTGCCACAAGCTGAGAAGGACAATATGCACACAGTATCATTCACACAAACACTAAACACCATCATGGAAACACACATCAAATACACCAAAATAATGCATTAAACATCAATTTACCACCATGAGATGCAACATAAAATCCTAATGTACATTACTGATAACAAAAAACGAAGAAGAAACAATTAAAAACACCAAATATGAAGTGTCACATATAGGTAATTCGTATGACAACTAATACTGAACTAGTATTGAATTCGTATGATTCAAATTGTTAAATAAAGTTGTTATTTTTGTTTTGTTTTTGCGCACAAATGTATTCTTGTCACTTTATAACACTAAGGTTGAACCACTGTAGTCATGTTTACTATTTTAACGATGTCTTTACTACTTCTCTGGACCTTGAATGTGGTAATTTTGTTGCTTTCTATGGGAGATTAAAAAAAAAAAAACTCTTGGATTTCATCAAAAATATCTTAATTTGTATTCTGAAGATGACTGAAGGTCTTACGGGTTTGATTCAACATGAGAATGAGGACTTAATGACACAAATTTCATTTTTGGGTGAACTAACCCTTTAAAAATCAAATAAAAAGAGTGGATATGAATGAAAACAGAACTGCAATGTAGAACTGCCATAACTCATTACACACAGCTTGGATGTGTCACGCCACTTCAGTTGTATCCTCTCTCATTATGGTTTGAATAAGAAACCCTCTATCACACAACGTCAACAACAAACAGCTCATTGCTTCTCTTTCCTATATCTCAAGTTTTTCAGAGGTCTATGTAAATATTCATAGAGATCAACAAGAAGAGCTTACAGAAACTTGTCGGGTTTTGCTAATCTGGAAATATGGAGACGAGAGCCATGAGACAGTCTGAACTGCATTCTTGAGCTGGGGACAACTACAGATTTAAGCTTTGGAAAGTAGGCAGTGGAAGTGGAATGTTTTTTCCTTATGTCACCTTAAGACACATGCACACACATTAATTTCTCTGATTTGGGTTGTGAAAACAGTTTGCCTTTGGAAAATGAAACAGGAGTCAAAATCTTGGAAATATTTGTTTTGGGTGAAGATAATTCAAAGCAAAGCATGAAAAGACACTTGTGTATGTTGCCAGATATGTTACAGCGCACCCTCTAGTGGCTATGAAGATCAATTCAGTCATGTTAAAAAAAGAACATTAAAAAGAACTCAGATGGTCAAAGCAGATTACTATAAACATAACATTTATTTATTTTGTTTAAAAGCAGAAAAATACATTTTTCAAGCATATTTGAGTAAAAATTGTTGAGTCAAGGTCTGGAAAATGTACAAAATCAATTTACAATTCCTGCACATTCAACAGAAGCTTTAAACAGAACTGTACTGCATGTAAACTGATTGGGCCTGTCTGCTTTCACAGAAAGGCTTTTGAAAAACCCTCACAAACAAAACTGAGGGCAACAGGAAACAAGGGAAGTAGTTGTCTTGTTTTTTCTTTAATCCTAAATTTTATTTATAATTTTTTTTAAATAATGCAGTCGTGCATTTGTTGAGGAACTGAACAAGACATTGGATGCTAAAAATAGTACACATATCCTTGTGCTTCTATAGATCATCTAGTGAAACAAAGGGATTGTCAAGGGCTTTTAGTATTAAATAAATTTATCTTCAAAATAAGTGCAAAACTGTCACAACACAATTCTCCGCCATTTTATGGACTTAATTGTATCAAAAACACCTTCAAATACATCATTTTGTAAACTATATCCAGTTATTTGAATATGATCAAATAAATAAATCTTTTAACATTACCAGAAAAGAATTCCATTTGTGATGCTGAAACCATGGACCGGAACATACTTAATGCAAGTACGTGAACGCAAATGGTTTTGCTAAGCAAACTTAAATTTTTGTGTCGTCGTATTCTGATTGTCTAAGATTGCAATTATATTATATATACAGACATTTGAAATCTGTAACTATCATACAATGGGACAACGTGCTTGCAATGCATTGGCAACATGATTGGATGTTTCTGGCTCCTTTTCCACCAAAATAGTTTCGGTGGTAGACCCAGTTCTCCACCAGGAGAACTGGAGCCTGCCACAGATGTAATAAAATTAAAAGCGACAGACTGAAAAGCAATGTTACTATTAAAGAAGTCAACATTTCCTCAAAATAATCAAGTTCCTGGTTACAGACCAGCAAACTTTTAAGGTCAGAGTGGAAACAATTTTCCCATCCGCTTGTCCATAATTCCTGGAAACCGCTCAGAACGGTTAGAAAACTGACACACGGTGTCTGTAAAAAAGAGCTGAGTGTCAGACTTGTCTTATTTCAAACATATGTGAAATTAACCTGTAAATTCCTGGTCCAGCTGTCCATTATTCTATAAACTCAACTCACAGTTTGAAGAACTGCTTGTAATAGGAAAAGGTCACATGGTGTCCTTTGAATAATTGTGAAACAGTGCCTGTCATAGGATAAGGCCAGGCAGGCTCATGAATAATTATAAGAACCTGGAAGCAGAATATAGTGCAACAATGTTCCTCTAACATCCCACATGCAACAGGTGCAACATCTCAAAGCATGTTCCTTTTAAGCTATAAAAATTAAAGGAAGTCTTTTATTCCCTTCTTCTTTCTAATGTTCAGAAGCCTGGTTATGAAGCTACAAATTATGTGTAATTTCAAAGAATGATGTAAAAATGATATATGCCATTGATATACTGATTGAACTGACACCATCTGAGAGGATAAAAGACCATAAATCTTTCACACTTTCAGTTTGGTCCCAATTCAGCTTGGTCCTGAAAGGTTATGAGGCAGAAACACAAGCAATCACTGTCCAGCAATCTGCAGTCCTGCTTCACCTTCACTGATGATGTCACTTCCACTCCTACGTGCTCGAGCTGGCCTGATTGTCTTTCTGTTCAATATCAGATGAAGGGGGGCTCAAGGGAAAGGCTGTTTCTGCAGTGGTAAGTTTATCTTGTTTGGCCTCTTCTCTCAAAACCATGCTGAGATCCATCTCATGAAAGTCCAAATCGAACGGAGGAAGAATCGAGGAATCTGGGGGAGATTCACATCCTGTGCAAGACTGGGAAGAAAAGTAATAACTTATAACTTCCATGCAAGGTATGTAAAATTGTGTGAAGCACATCCGACAGGTGCTAAGCTAACAACAAGCACAAACAGAAATATTGGGTAAAATAGTCATTTTTTTAAACCAGATTTAAGTACTGAACACTATATATTCAGAGCCGACATTCTTTCGTCCACCATCTTGATTTAAAATGTTAACAGAGCTTGTTGCAAGGCATTCTGGGTAATTATCTAATTTTCTAATTTTGTACTTTATAAAGATACATGCAGTGAGTACTGCATCAGAGCAAAATGTTGGTTCAGACTTTGTGTCATTTTTATTAAGAGCTACTCACTGTAATGTTGATGGCTTTTGGTAGGCATCCGGTTTGAATCCATGGGTGGACCTGAGTTAACTCTCTCCTCTGCTCTTCAGTAAAGTGAGGCTGATGTTTCTGAACAGCTTTCAGGGCATCTCTGTCTTCTTTCAGTACCGAATCTCTGTCTCTGTACACATAGACATACAAATTAATGTATTCTATCTTCAGGAAGAGTTTAAAGTACGCTTGATAATACCAAAATGTTTCAGGTATTTGTCAGGAAGTGAAAAAAGGAGAAAAAATATGAAATTGCCCAGTGAGTCCTCCAAATTTGCATTGTAATTATAATATCCCAACCCAGAATTAGTTTTACCTCAATCAAATACACTAGAACTAGCAAATCAAGGTCTTTGGACAAATTTTTTGTTATTTGTAAATAACAGGCAAAGGTGTAAGAACATGTTTGGAACTAAAATCTGCAGGAAGGTTGTGGTCAAAACAAAACAAATATACCTTTTGGTTAGCCTAATACGGAACTAGATAATAAGAAATCTGAACTTTGATAAAATGGCCTTACTTGATGGGAATCTGGTATGTCATCATGACCTTGTCATCTGTGTTGGCCATGAGGAGCCAGATGGGGTCCTGCAGAACAAACTTTATGAACTGTTCCCCTTCCAGATCTCCAGATGCTGGTTTATGAGTGTGATCATTCTCTGACGAGTCAATGCTTCCAAAGTACTTGCTAGTATTACTGCTCCCTGAGATAAAAAAAAAAAATTGCAACTAGTACAATTCTTCATTTTTGTTTCACCACAGAAGGAAAGTCATACAGGTTTGTAATAACATAAGGGTGAGTATTGGTGAGTTTGGGTGATCAATGTCTTTAAGAATGTAGCATATATGAGTAAATTACTCACTTGTGCCACTTCCAGATGTGCCACTTCCAGATGTGCTACACCCATTCGATCCAGAGGCGAATGACCCAGACCCAGACCCAGACGACCCAGAGCCTGAGGCGGCGGAGCCAGTGCCTGAGCGGGAATCCTCTTGCAGCAGTAGGTCCAGCATGTCACTGGAGGTCGACATGGCATCCTGGTTGGACTCACTGACTTCATGCTAAAAGAAGTTCAATCACAGTTAGCCAGGAAAGAAGGTAATGGAAAACAAGCGAGTTTAAAACTGTTCTTAATACTCACGCTGTTGTTTAGTTTGGCATCTTTGGTGTTGCTGCGATTGCTGGAATTCTGCACCATAATCCCACCCCCTTGTGTTGCACCACCTCCTGGGGGTGGAGTCTGTTGCGTAGCATCTGTTCTGTTGCTAGGCAATTCCTCAAGTTGTAGAAGATTGAGTGGGGAGGAGCATCGGGACTGAAACAGAGGGGATCCTGCCCCTTCCCTCTCACCAGCCTGTTGCCCAGTGGACTGGGGTGTGCTAGAACGAGACTGTCCATTCTGTGCTGTATTGTTGGCATTTCCTGCTGGCATTGATGGAGAGTTGGGGAAAATGAACGGAGGATTTGGGTTGTAGAACTGCTGGGGAATCACTGCAGGCATAGTGGGATTCATTTGAGAGCCCAATGGATTGAATTGCCCTATTGCAGGATTGAACGATTGATCACCAGGGTTCATTTGAACAATAGAGCAAGGGAACTGGCCCAAGGGGTTCATCTGGGTGGGCATTTGCCCACTGAGCTGCAAGTTGGCTGGATTCAACTGTGGTCCTGGATTACCAAGTTGTGGAAACATATAGTTGGGCATCATGAAGGTCATGACTGGTGGCATCACTGGAGGAAAGCCTTGCATGGGGAATCTAGGGACTCCTGCTTGCAAGGAAGGATCCGTTCCCATCTGAGGTATTAAGAAGGGTGACGAAATGGGAAACATGGGCATGTAGCCTGGTGGAAAGGAGGTCATCATGGGAGCACCACTGGTCTGGGATGCTGCAGGTGGTGGCCAAGATGTGGAAGAGTGCTGGACTGAGGGGATGTTGGGTCTGATTGCTGCAGGATTAGATCCTCTGTAGGGACCAGATCCAGAGAGGGAGGGAATGTCCGGAATGTTGGCATCTACTTGGTGTTTCCGCCTTTTTCCACCTCTGCCATGCCGACGACTGTTGCCGTTACCCACAGAAGGATAGTTCTTGGAGCTATTCACAACTAGACATAACAAGCCAAATAATAAGGGCATAAGTAAAGGAAGTCAGACAGACAAATACAACCTATGAACAACTATACAATGCTGTTACCTTTTGTCCCAGGTGTAGATGTGCTTCTGAGCTGTGGTGGCCCGC
Organism: Chanodichthys erythropterus; assembly: GCF_024489055.1. Lineage (NCBI taxonomy): Eukaryota > Metazoa > Chordata > Actinopteri > Cypriniformes > Xenocyprididae > Chanodichthys > Chanodichthys erythropterus. The sequence continues at coordinate 48,202,863 of NC_090230.1, read as the reverse complement.
TGGGTTGGACCATCCGCAGCTGCCTGACGTCTCTAAAACGGTTGAGGAAGGCTTGCTCTTCTTGCTGGGTATGTGTGGATAACACCGCCTTTGTAAGGCCCTTTCCTGCACTTGCTCCACCTCTTCTCTCCTTCTCCTTTTCTTTCTCAGGAACAGCAGCAGTGGGGGACGAGGTCTGCTGAGGGTTCACGGGTATGGGAGAGGCAACAGCAGTGAGTGGAGCTGATGTGGAAGGTGTTGGGGTAGTTGGCGGCTCCTCCATCATAACAATGTCTGGATGTAGATCAAACAGAGGAGATTGATTGCTTTTGCACGGTCTGACGTTTAATGGAATACAAGACATACCATGTATAGAGTGGATGACAAGAATAGCCTGGAAAAAGTGATCAGACCTGATTCAGGTGGCTTCTTGTCACCAACATGAACGATGGTGCTGCTGAAACTGCACTGGGAAGTGGCCGAGACAACGCTTTCTGCCTTGCAGTGCAGAGCCAGAGGGGTTAGGGGGTGTCCTGGTGCTGCAGGGACAACCTTTGATCCCTCAGTCACCACACGAGTCTCTGCTATGTCTAAAGAGAAGAGTAAACTTCAATTCTGTACAGCTACACACAGAACATACACAAACATCAGTTGATACTGAAGGAATACCAACAGCGATTGTATGAGTCTGCTTCTCCGTCCCTGACTTTCTGAATACCAATAGGATGTGTTGGGTGAATATTACCCTTTAGCAATCCTTTACTGACCTTCGGTTGCTCCACCTCCATCCCTATCCCTTTGCTTATCATCGTCAGATGTAGAAGAGGTTGTACAGGAAGATGAGCCACACTTCCTCTTCACTGTACCAGGGACATTAAAGCTCTCCAGATATCTGAACAACACAGTGAAAAACATGAGACCACCACATATCCAATACACATACTTCACATACAACCTATAAAACATATTTTGTCTCTTAAAATAAGATAAAATGGGAGAAATAAAAATAAATCCACACAAAACAAAAAGGCGAGAGAATCACCGTATAATGCTGTCCAGACAGTTGATCTGCTGGTATGAGTAGGTGGTGGGCAGCTCCATCCTGGGTGGACTGGACAGTGCTAAACCTGCCAGACCTTCTCTAGTAGAGGCCTCCGCTGTATCTGCTGCCTTTGCCAGTGCTTCTTAAATATGACAGCAATCATGTCACTTAAAATGTGATAACAATCTAAAGAGTGACCGCAATCTAAAGAAGTAAAGTCAGTACATTATTATTGACATATTAGCAAGGTTTACCTAAGCTACCCTGTTTGAGAGCTGGCGGTCGGTTTCGGGATTCAATGAAGACCTGCTGTCCGCTGGCCTTTACCATGTGCATGTCTTGACAAATCTGCTCAAATGTCATCTAGGAAGAAATAAATGAGGGAAATATTAAAGGTTGACTTTGCACATTCTATACATGGGTATATAATAACATTCATACAAATGAAAATTATAAGGAATTTCACAAGTCCAAATACTTTGTGTTTACACTAATTTTCCAAGGTTTGCGATCAGTAAGGTTTTTTTTTTTTTTTTAAAGTAATGAATACTTTTATTCAGCAAGGATGCATTAAATTGATCAAAAAGAGAAAAAAAAAAATTATAATGATACAAAAGTTTTCTATTTCAAATAAATGCTGTTCTTTTGAACTTTCTAATAATCAAAGAATCCTGAAAAGGATGTATCATAGTTTCAACAAAAATATTAAGCAGTACAACTGTTCTCAATATTGATAATAATAATAAATATTTCTTGAGCTGAAAATCAGCATATTAGGACCATGTAACACTGAGGTAATGGCTGCTGAAAATACAGCTTTGGGGTTACAGGAATAAATTACATTTAAAATATATTTATATGGAAAACAGTTTTTTTAAATTCAAATAATATTTCACAATATTACAGTTTTACTGTACAATTTACTGTATTTTTGATGAGCATAAAAGATTTCTTTCAAAAACATTAAAACAATTGTACAGACCCCAACCTCTTAAATGGTAGTGTATGTTTGTTTTTATTTCATTATGTAATGTTAAATGCTGTAATGTGTACATCTGGATTGATAATGATAAAGGCCCTCACTGGTTTGCTAGGCTTGATCTGGTCCTCAGAAGCATGTCCGTTACTCTCAGAGGAGGAAGCGGCACTTTGGTGGTGCTCGTGTGAGCCGCTGCTGCCCAGGCTTCCGTACCCCTGTGAGCTGCCACCGTGAATGGGCTGCACCAAGAACCTGTGGATCAGCTCGTTCAGCTGCGGCACATCTGGGGACATTGTTTTCACCTCCTCGCCCTCCGGGGCAGTGAACACGTCCTCGTTCAATGGACTACTACAGAAAGGAAGTGATGGTAGACAAGCTTTGTGAGACCACTTATCAGTAGATAGGCTCACTACCATCATACTAGAATGGCTGCCAGGGCGTTGCTATGTGGTTGATTTTTCTTTTAGTGCTGTATGTTTGCTATATTATGGAGAAAAACTGCAGCCACTTACGTTCGAACTTTGTGCCGCCCCACTATGAAAGCCACCTTCCTGCTCCAGGGGTTGATAAAGGATGACCAGCTGGTGTCGAGGGTCAGGTACTCCCCACTTCGCGCACGCATACGCAGGGGCGAGTGGTCAAACGGCTGCCCTGCAAACTGGAGAACTGATGAAGGAAGGACGAAAACTGGATCAATTAATTCTGCTGCACAAATATTCACCATTGAATTGTGTCTGCGTCTAGAATGACGGACTCACTTTTCTTGTGAATGGCCACCATAAGGAGTCTGTCTTCTGGATGCAGGTAAATAAGCACCGGTTTCCCAACCAAGTCCTGAGGCAAGTAACCAAGTAATGGCACTGCCCTGCAAATGAGAGAAGAGGACATTTATGTAACTGTTCAAATAAGACATGCATGGTAATAATGTGAGATACCTCTAGGCAAAATGCAAACCTTTCATCAATTTCTTGGAACAGACAGTTTGGGGTGTGACTGGTGGTAAAAATTCTTTTGTCTGCTGGAATACGAGGTGCTGTTAGGTGAAAAACAGAAAACATAAGAACACGTGTGATTATTCTATTACAGTGTGTCAATATTACACTTGCATAATGGTAATTTTTCAATTAAAGTCATTTGACTAGTAATTACAGAAAGTACATACAGTAATTAAAAAGACACATTTAGAATGTTTAAAGGGATTATGGTAAGTGAATCATACCAGTTTCTTGTCAACATACGCATCATTTATGTGTCAAGATTATACTTTCATAACAGTGAGGTTGGGCTTCATTCAGTAAGTACACTACCATTCAAAAGTTTGGGGTCGGTAAGATTTTTTTATGTTTTTGAAAGAAGTATCTTATGCTCGCCAAGACTGCATTTATTCAATCAATAATACAATAAATATTGTGAAACATTTTTACAATTTCTATTTGAATATATTTTAAAATGTAGTTTATTCCTGTGATGGTAAAACTGAGTTTTCAGCATCATTACTCCACTCTTTAGTGTCAGATAAATTAGAATTTATTCTAATATGCTGATCTGGTGCTTAAGACACATTTCTTATTACAATCAATGTTGAGAACAGTTAATATTTTTGTGGAAACCATGATACATTTTTTCCAGGATTCTTTGATGAATAGGAAGTTCAAAAGAACAGTATTTATTTGAAATAGAAAAAGCATTATATAGCATTATAAATATCTTTACTTGTCCCTGCTGAATGAAAGAATTAATTTCCTTCAAAAAATTAAAATCTTACTGACACCAAACTTCTGAATGGCAGTGTATTTGACATTGACAGTCTCTTGTTTTACCCTCGTAGCCAGAATGAACTTTCTCAGCGATGAGGAGGCAGCATGGCTCAGGTTGGGACGTGTCGGAGACCCTCAGGGTCAGCTGATATGGCGTGAGACGGAAGGGGTAATACTTCACTTCTCCATCACTGTCTCTACCTCTGCTGATGCGACAAAACATCGACTTTTCCTCAGCACAGTCCACCTGTGAGGCTGTACACAGATGGAGCTTTAATAAATACTCAATGTTCCCAGCATACTTTTGGGCAAACTTTACAAAAAATAGAATAAAATTTTACTTTGCATTACCATTACACCTCATCCTAACTAGGTGAATTTTGGTCATTTTTCAGTATCACTTTTAGCTAATCACTGTGTGAAGTAACAAAATTACAGCCAATAAGATCATACTGTTTACAATTATTGATACTTAAAGGTACAGTACTTAATTTCTGAGCTAGTGCAATCTGTTTAGTTGATTTTATAGTATGAAAGTAGGCATATTCATATTCAAAAATACACACCCATATAATCTTTCAAAGTCTGCCAATATTAACTGTACTGGCTGATAAGGATAAAAACATGTGCAATGTGCATGGTAGCTTTATTACAGTTTATGACGAATACAACTGTCTGTAACCAGTGCCTAGTTTGAGCCTACTAGATCCTGCCAGAACAAGCCAAACAATAAGGGCATAACCGTATCCTGCTTAAATAGATCTTGCCAGAATGTAAGATTTTGGATTTGTGCATTCAGGCATTTGTTTTTGAACGATCCGCCATGAGAGACAGAGCACGTGTGGGTTTGTTTTGCACGCAGTGAGTAGCGGAAAATTTGGAGAGAGTGTACAAGACGAATTATTCTATTAAAAATACGTTAAATAAATAAAGTTAATTGCCAAAATGTCAAAAAGACAGTCAAGCTTATTTTAATTTTTCAGATCCGCGAGTAAAGCTGATGGTGTTTCTGATCAGCTGAATGATATTTGGTCTTTGAGCCGTGCAGAAACTTCTGAATGATTGGTGAACGATCTGTAAATGATTTAAAAAAAAGTTTCTCTACTCTCTGCTTTGTCACTATATTCACACAGTTTAAAAACTTCGACATACTGGTGCCTGCGCAGGAGGACCATGGCGGCAGGCGGCTGGGCGCGGTGCTGCTGTAAAAGGTGCTGACATCCTGAGGCGCGAGCAGCTCTGAAAACAGAGCCCCTTGCAGCCTTTCAGGTTTACAGCGCAGCAGAGAGGCCGCCTGGGATGAGATGTACACAACTTTACCAGAGAGGAACGACACTGCCACAGAGAAAGTGTCCTAAGATGGAATAGAGAAAGAAATAAAAGACATTCATGTGTTAGATTCTTCTAAAAAGTGTCACAGCCTGATGTGTACGAAGTAACCTGTCTAATCATACCGTGTTTTGAAGGGTGTACTCCGATGTAATGTTGTCTAGCTCTTCAATAGTAAATGACGACAGGTCCAAACAACACCCATGGCTCTCTTCCACACTCCACTGATGGTAGTACTCTTGATTAGCTACAGAAGAAGACAACACACCCTTTTATTGGTACACGCATGCCAGTACAAGGAAATGCAATTCAAGTTTGTTTTCTTACTCACCCCGCACTTGTTTGACACAGCTAAGCGCATACTGCAGGGAGGCTAGGGTGCTAGATCGGCCCTTCCTACGCCGTTCCGCCGGCATGCGGAGCTTTAGCTCACGCAGGGCATTCAGCAGCTCTCTCTGAGTCTGCAGCCGAGCCGGCTGGTCACCACTGGCTGCTTGGGAGGTCAGATGATCCTGCTCCGAGCTGCCACTCAAAAGACTGTATGACACCGAGCTGCTAGGAGGGGATGGACTGTTTCCATTTGAGCTGAGGAGAGACATTTTAATCAGGGAGATTAGCCAACATTTTCAATGCAATTTTCATTATTACAATACATAATTTCACATTTCAGCAATGAACATTTCTAAAATGAAATTAGCAAAGACCTCCACAACATTTACTCACAATTCACACAAAAATATGATTTTGAAGATTTGGGAACTGATACTAGTTTTGACCACTGGCTGATAATTTCAAAATGAGCCTGACCAAAACCAGTCTATTACTAAAAGTTATATAAAATTGTGCCTAGACCAGTTCTAAATGAATAGTTTTAATAAGCAATTAGCTTATTAAACTGAATGTGTGAGCTAATTATATGTCAAACCTCCTCCCCCATACACAATTTTCTCTTTGCTGACTCAAGTGGTTCAAAGAGAAGTAAAATAGTCTTACACATATACATTTGGCTAAGACGCAATCTAATTACAATTTAAAATAACTTTTCTATTGGGCTTAATTTTCAGCATCATTACTCCAGTCTTCAGTGTCACATGATCTGCTGATTTGGTGCTCAAGAAACATTTCTTCTTATTATAAACGCTGAAAACATTGTGCTGCTTAATGTTTTTGTGGAAACCTTTATATTTTTTTCCCCTAGAATTCTTTGATGAATAAAAAGTTCAAAAGACAGTATTTACTTAAAATAGAACTTAAAAAAATCCTTCAACCATGTAAAAGTCATTTTGAACAAATCACATACCTCTTGCTTTCCGTAGTCTCTGTGGTTGAACCCTTGCCATTGTGAGAGCTGCAGGTGGATGCGTCTCTTCCCATGTGTCCTTCGCTCTCCCTTTCGGCCGAGTCATTCCCGCTGGAATGAGCATCAGTGTCGTCTGAGTGTGTCGGCTCAGGCACTGTTGAGATGTCCAGCCCAGGACGGACAGACTGGCTGTCAGTCATTCCGGGAGAAGCATTCCTGTAGGTTTCCCTTTCATCCTTATGTGTTGCTCCCTTCTCAGTACTAGTGACACAGCTCACAGGTGTTTGAAAATTGTCATTACTCATAATGAAGCAGAATAACTGTATATATCACATCTGTTTTGTGCATCTGTAAGGAATGTCTGACAAAGCAGGGTATGTGAACTCTTAGGTTATCCTAGATATCTGCTGCGCTTGTCCAGGATGTATCCACTTAATAGTCCATAAAGTTGCAAACCGTCTGGTGGGAAATAATAATGAAAACAGGATAAGCAACAACAGCACACTGAGAGATATGAATTTCAACTTTGATTTCAAGATGCATATAGAGAACAGTGAATAAAGCAGAGGTCTTCAGCATTTAACCCCTTGGTGGATAGAGAGACGGAGTAGTTCTTTTAAATTCTTTAACAACTGTATAAAATTAACCCCTGGTTTCACAGACAAGGCTTAAGCCTAGTTCCAGACTAAAATGCATGTTTGAGCTGTTTTAACTGAAAGCAACTTGCACTGACATATCTTAAAATATGTCAGTGTCATTGTTTTGTCTCAAGATGCACACCAGTAAAGTTGTTTTTTAAGGGCATGTTTATAAAAGCTACTTAAATAAGCCCTGTTTGTGAAAAAAGGCTTGAGAGTATCATTTTAAGCCTGCCCTATTAATGAGTAAAGTGCCATATGTATTTACATGCATTAACATTACTTTGTCATTATGATTCAGTGATCCTTAAAATAATTATTATTGATGTTATTGATATTTAAAGCTATATATTTGACATTAAATTGTAATCTTAACACATTTTTAAAGTGGAAGGGTTAATGAAATGTTTGGCAGAATTTTGACTTATTACATGTACTATACATATTATATTGCACACAACATACTTTAATATTTTTTGCCTTATTTTCACATTATATATTTTTTTACTTTTAAATGCATATTTATGTTTATTTATATTTTTAACCTTAACTTAAGAAGTATTTATATCTCTCATTTGTTTCTCTGGATCATGCAGAAACTATTTTGTTGCCAACACTGTGCATCTTAAATGAAAACGTAAGAAGTTTTCAGTTTACAATTCATTTTAATTTGTAAATAAATAAATAAATATTTAAAACATTTTATTTAATATTTATTTAAATTCAAGTTAATATGAAATATAGTGATTTTCTCACTGATTACCATTTCTAGGATTAGGATTTGTTTAAAGGCTATAATAATATATAATAAAAAAATTATTTAAAATATGCTATGGAAACATATTATTGATTTAAATCATTAGCGATAAAATTGTATAAACCATGAAGCTTCTGTATGGTATAAAAGAAAGATAAAGTTTACACATTGTTTTATGTGTAACCTAAAAACAACGTGGTCTGGTTTCACAGACAGGGTTTGATTAAGCCAGGATTGGACCTTAGTTAAATTTGGACAGTTCAACTTTCTTTTATAAACGTGCCTTAGAAAAAAACATTACTGATGTGCATCTTGAGACAAAACAATGACACTGACGTATTTTAAGATATGTCTGTACAATTGCTTTCAGATAAAACAGCTCATCATGCATTTCTGGGACTAGGCTTAAGCCTAGTCTGTGAAACTAGTGGTACATGTGTGGGAAGATGCATGTGTCTGAGTTGTTTACAACTATTCAGCATGAAACTAGGGTTTCCCCTCCTTATGTACTGTTTTTTTTTTTTAATGTTCTCATCTGTTTCCTCACCATGGCAAGTTTCAGTTTTCAGTGCATTTTGCACTTCTGTTCATTGTGCATCTTTTTAGAATGACACTATAAAAACAACTATATTATATGGGTGGAGCAATTGGAAATACAATATTTAAAGTTATCATAGTTATATTTTTGAGACTCAGTTTCCTCAGCTTTCCTTAACAAATTTAAATATATTCGCTTAGATGAATGGGTAACACTTTATAACAAGGTTCATTAGTTAAACATTAGTTAATGTATTAACTAACATGAACTAACCATGAGCGATACATTTGTTACTGTATTTACTAATCTTTGTTAATGTTAGTTAATGAAAATACAGTTGTTCACTGTTCATGTTAGTTCACAGTGCATTAACTAATGTTAACAAGATTTTAATAATGCATTAGTAAATGTTGAAATTAACATGAACAAGGATTAATAAATGCTGTATAAGTGCAGTTCACTGTTAGTTAATGTTAATTAATTAACCTTACTGTAAAGTGTTACCGATAAATGTGAGCCCTCTATCTGCAGACCTGTAGAATTACTGATATAAACAATTACTTTAAATGAGAATTATTTTGATACAGCCAAGCACATTAAAACCATGCAAACTAAATCTTTCAAACAGATAATCAAGTTATTAAAATAAACTGGAATATAACGAAGTCAAATGATAAATGATAAATCAACTGGATTTATATACACTGGTCATCCGAAGAGCACATCCCAAAATCACCAAAAACATATTTACCAATGATCAGAGATCCACAGTGACATCAGGAAATGCCAATAATATAGACATACTACATGTTGAAGGGTTAAACGCTTTTCTTTATCAAATGCAGATTAAACTGTCACATCAATACAATAAACAAAATATTATGACAACAAAACGAAGCTTTTCTTACCTTATGAAATTATATGTTCATCCGAATTGAAGTTTATGCTGCTTTTCAGAGCTTGTAAACGAATAGACGCCTGTGCAACATAGTACTTTAGAGCAGTAACTCCCCGTCTTGTCAGATTTCAACCCGTGTGAGGACACAACCATCATTCTTGCTTTGGAACAAATTTCACGTGTAACCAGCAACTCTCTAAACTATCTCTCATTGGCTCCTAAATTATCATAACTCCGCCTGCTGTGCGTAAACCCTGCCCATCGACTTGAATCTCGCGCTGCTATTGGACACGTGGCGGGGACTTGATTGTTCGGCTCTCCTTTGTCACGTTGTAGCAGAGCTTCCCTCTGAATGTGTGGACGTGAGGGAGCGTCAAGACGGAATTCACACTTTCCCCCAACCGTATTAACCGCTGTAGAGGCGCATAGGGGCTTTTTGCTAATGCGATACATGGCAAATACATTTCCATTTTTTATGAATGTCAAATAAATAGCCATGTTAGTCTGTGAGTAATTCTGTATGCATCGCTGACATTTTTCATCGCGTTCTACCGTTTGTAATTTCGCGTCTTTTATGGTGATTACAGCATCAACATCAACTCGCGCGGAGCCGTATGCTTTGCTCCTCGTGTCCGTGCGAACTTAGCGTGTCTGTCCACCTGCCGTCGACACATGTGGGCGTGTGAGGGCCATGCCAGCTATTACTGTGCAAAGTCTGACTGCATTCCCTTCGTTTGCGGCTCAAATACACGGTGCGAGTAAGTAAATCACAACTGGACACATTTGTGGACAATGTGCTTAAAGGGTTAATTCACCCAAAAATGAAAATTCTGTCATTTATTACTTACCCTCATGCCGTTCCACACCCGTAAAACCTTCGTTAATCTTCGGAACACAAATTAAAATATTTTAGTTCAAATTCGATGGCTCCGTGAGGCTGCATATAGGGAGCAATGACGTTTCCTCTCTCAAGATCCATAAAGGTACTAAAAAGATATTTAAATCAGTTCATGTGAGTACAGTGGTTCAATATTAACATTATAAAGAGACGTGAATATTGTTGGTGCGCCAAAAAATAAAACAAAATAACGACTTATTTAGTGATGGCTGATTTCAAAACACTGCTTCATGAAGCATCGGGGCATAAATGAATCAGTGTATAGAGTCATGATTCAGATCGCGTGTCAAACTGCCAACGGCTGAAATCGCGTGACTTTGGCGCTCCGAACAGCTGATTCGACACGCTGATTCCTTTGTGCCCCGAAGCTTCCTGAAGCAGTGTTTTGAAATCGGCCATCACTAAATAAGTCATTATTTTGGGTTTTTTGGCACTCCAAAAATATTCTTGTTGCTTTATAATGTTAATATTGAACCACTGTACTCACATGAACCGATATAAATATGTTTTTTGTACCTTTACGGATCTTGAGAGAGGAAATGTCATTGATCTCTATGGAGGCCTCACGGAGCCATTAAATCATCATTGTATTATACATTTTAATTATTAATAATTTCTAATTTGGCCAGTGTTTAAGCTGACTTCATAAACCAGAAATCCTTTTCAAAATATGATGCCAAAGTTTTGTAATGGTATCAGATGGTAATACCTCAGTACAGGAGGTCATTATCACAAAATTGATCCTGACAGGATGATAAAAGTTTTTTTTATCACCCTGAAGGGGTTATTTTACGATAATAAAAGGATGACTCTGTGCATTAGTGGTGGGGATTTTTCAGTGACAGGTTATTTACACAAGTAGGTGGCGAAAAATTACTTTTGTGTATCAGTGAGTCATTAAATCACTTTTAAAGGGATAGTTCACCCAAAAATGAAAAATTGCTGTTAATTTACTCACCCTCAGGCCATCCAAGATGTGGGTGTCTTTTTTTTCTAAAGTAGAAATGTGAAGAAGATTTTTAGCTAAAACCATTGTTGTCCTTGGTGATTCATATAATGCCAGTCAATGGCTACTGTCATTTTGAGTGTTAAAAAAAAACATGTACAGGCGAAAAAAAAATAATACTCTTGGCTCCTGACGATACATTTAGGTCTTATGAAGCGAAGCGAAACGATCGGCCTGTGCAAGAAACTGAACATTATGTACAGCATTACTACTTGTAATCATTATATGAATCACCAAGCATCATGGTTTCAGCTAAAAATCTCCTTTACTGTTCCACTGAAAGAAAAAAGACACCTACATCTTGGATGGCCTGAGGGCGAGTAAATTAACAGCAAATTTTCATTTTCATATTGGGTGCACTAACCCTTTAACTAATTTATTCAAAACAGGAACACACAACTGTTGCTTGGAGACGCTCAACAGTTCATTCTGCATTGGCCGAGTTTTAAAATGGAGATAAAATTTGAATATATAGGAATAATAAGGAATAAAAAGGAATAATAATGACAAAAAATTGCATTTAGAACCGCATACTAGCATACCATAGAAAGATATTGTAAAAGTAGCATGAGTAGTACACTAGTATGCGGTTCTGATTTCAGCATTAGTGTGTCATAATGTTGATCTTTCAAAATTATGACATTTCGTCATATATTTCAATTTTTTATCTCATACTTTTGACTTTTTGTCAAAGTTTCAACTTTACCATAATTATAGTTTTTACAAATTTACTAAATGATAATGTAACAAAACATACAAAATTACTGTTAATATTGTGTAAAAGGTAAGTTAATGCTTCCACCATGGAACATGACAACTATCCCAGACAACTATCTTTGTTTACAATCTTTGTCTCCAATATCTTAGCTGCTTTTATGCTATGCAGAAATACTTTCATTAAATGCTCTGAGGGTGGTATAATAGTGAATAGTCACTTACTTGCATTTTTACAGTATAAACATTTTACCTCAGGATTCATTCTGTGGATGAACAGAGCCTCTGCTGTGCTTATTCACATTTTCTCCACACCAATTTCTCTTTATAATTAAGTCTGTTGACCAGTACTGTGTGATCATGACCAGTACTGACCAGTACTGTGTGATCTACAAATAAAAGGTAGTGTAAACATCGTCTCCAAATGCAGGAGCTGGCCTTGTTTTATAGTTAACAAAAACACATCTTATATGTTCTTAAAAATTAATCTTAATCTACAATTAAGAAATAATATCTTACAAATAAAAAATCAACACAGACCCACTTTTATTATATATTTATTTTTTTATGTTGTCATTGTTTTCAAACACACACACATTTTAATTTCTAACTTTGAACAATAAACACAGGTCATCATAACTGTCATTTTTTGCAATATATATATGTATATTTATATATATATATTTTCCCAAGATGTTCATCCATATAATAGACATTAACAGATTTACTCTACAATTGAATTCATGTATGTCTGGTTACCAAATGGTTTCCTGTTACAATGTACTTCGTTCTGTTTAATATGCAGTCCACTATAACTTATGACACAAATAAATAAAAAATAAAAATAAAATAACAACATAAAATCAGATTGTGAAGATCATATTACCCATGATCCTCCAGCCTAGTCCCTCCAAAGAGGCCAGACAAAAAGGGGTAATACTGATCTTAAACCTTTCCTCCCCAAACAAACCTCTATAAATCAAATAAATAAACAAATGAAACACAAATTGTTATCAATACAGCAACTTGGCTCTTGGTTCAATGCGTTTCTAGACCTCCACGTAGCTCTATGGAATCGACCCTTTGGAATTCTGCTTCATGCAGTTTTTTATTCAATCCCAAAAACCTTCAAAAATGATTAAAACTCCATAACTTTTCATTTAAAACATCAACTAATTGCAACTGATTAAAGTTGATATTTCAGTCTGTACAAGCTTTCCGAAAAACTCTTGACACGCAAACCTATAATAAGGCAGGGTTCAATTTCCAGTATTACTCTGATATCTTAGGTCACTGTTCTTGTATTTAAACTTAAATAATAGAAAAAAAATCACCCTCTCCTGACTAAGCACAATGAAGCTGTGCCAAAGAGCACCACTGTGAAGCCTTAACTAATTTCTGCTTAAAATAAAGTAAACAACTGAAGACTAAACAACTGCATGATGTGAGTAATGGAGAAATCACTGTCCAGTAAAGTTCTGCATCTTCATTGGTTCCCTCCCAATAAAAAGAAGACGCAGCATCTTTAACAGGCTGGTGTGACAAAACTACTCCCACCATCCCTCTCAACCCACACGGTTTTGAACAAAACATACAGTAAGTGCCAAGACAAAAGAAAATGTCTTCATACACTCACACAAAGAAAAACAGAATAGCACATACATTATTTGTAGTAGTCTCCTATTAGAATCCTTTAAATTTGTGAAGTGTTTTCAAACGCTTTGATTAATTTGTCATGTCAAGTCCTACCCCAATGTGTGTTGTTTATTAGTTACAGATCCCTTTAAAATGTTTACAACCCCCGGGAGAAAAATCTTTATATTTGCCTAATATAATATAGAGATTCTCTATTTTGATATTATCATTATCTTATTCTAATTCCAGATTGTTTATGCCTTAAATGTAAAATCTAAAAAAAGGACCCCCTTCCCCCAGATGAAGCCCACACTACAACACGAAACGATACAGTTTTTTTTTTGTCTTTTTTCTTCTTAAACAGCTACAAAGAAATAGTTTCATTTTTCATACTCAGCATTACATATACAGATCTAAAGGAGAAGTTGTGCTATCACTGTTTCAGATATCAGGCCTAGGGATTTCTCCATCGGATTGTGGTTTCAAATTCCTTATCCTGTTAGCAATTGCTGCCACATGTTTATCGATACTAAGTATTCAAGTAAAATAAACACAGACCTGAAAAATATGCAGAGAGATAGGGATTTCTTGATTACTTTTGCTGGATGAGGCTTTTAAAAACCAGAGATCTGGGGAAATGCTGTCTCTTAACCTGTTTTTGATGGCAGTTGGCAGTATAAGCGAGATATAATATGGTCTTTGGTCATTTTTCATTAAAATATCTCAACATGAGTGGGACAAAGGAGTGAATGATCATGCAGAAATGGAAAAAATTGAAATGAACTAAGGCTATCTCCTTTTTAAAGAAGAAAATGAATGAAATGAAAATGAAACAAGCAGTTTGTTTGATTAGAAATCTTAAATATTATAGATAATTCTACTCTAATCATCAGGCTTTTCTATACAGATGATTAACACGAAATGTAAAAACACACCAGTGGAATAATTTCTCAAGCCCCACCCCCTCAACCCAGTGGCTCCGCCTCCTGTCACAATCAATCAGCTAATCTATGCCATCCCCCCTAAGTTGCTATGGGAACAGCCTTTCTTTACCTGCAGAGGTCTAAGCAGCCTAATCTGTCAGGATGAAGCCAAAATACTCCACACACACAAACTCTACTAACAGCGACGGGCAGCTAGAGGCAGAATTAAAGTGTGAAAGGAGGAACACTAATGGCGCTAACTGGGAAACAAGATGGGGGGTGTTCACGTGCAGACGCACACTTCACGCCTGGCTTGCTTTTTGTCGACAGATTGGGCGGATGAGACTGAAGGGTGATGCTGATGGAGGCGTATATATACGCTAGAGCAAACCGGGAAGGGCACGGTGAAAAAAAAAAAAAAAAGTCCCCTCAGGTGCTTGGCAGTGTGTAAACTACAGCTGAACTCAAACAGGCACACAGAGAGGTGGATAATAGCGAGGGACACAAAGGTGCTCGCTGTGCACACGGCAGCAGCGTCAAGTCCTGAAACAACTTGGTCCCTTTCCTGCCTGCTTCACACACAAAAATATAATTTACAAATCTATTTTTAAAATTAAAAGGCTAAATAAAAAGGCAGTATCTAGATATAAGAGAGAGAACCAACAACTGTTGAAACTAGCTCACGCTGAAGTAGTAAAATCAACCTGTGTGCTTTCAGACAGATGAACTCGTGCATCGGATTGGCAGTAGTTCTGCTGCGAGGAAGTAACACAGCGTATGGTTCTCTCACAGTCGGACCTGCAGTCTAATCGGTTAAAAAGCGACATCGAAAACAAGCTTTTTGTGCATGATACTATTTCCCCTTTTCAATCAGTCCCACCCCCACACTTTGTATGGAGACTCTCTGGCCTTGAAAATCTTTACCAGCAGAATGAATCAGGCAGTTTTTCGTTTTGTTTCGTATCACTTACAGCGCAATTGAACTATGATTTTTTTTTTTTTTTTGTGCGATTAATTACTTCGTCATCCGTGTCAAAACATAGTTTGACTGCGTTACAAGTACTTGAGGTTGTTTAAGACCTGTTTTGGAATTCTTTAAGATAAATACACTTACTCTGTTTGATAGACAGCATAACTCTACACTGCTATTAAGGAATGTTTAAGAGATAAGACACTAAAGACATCAAATTAAGATAAACATCTACAGTCATTGGTCCAGTCTGTTGTGGCAGTTCACTAATAGAGTAGGTACAGTTGGTAAGAAAGAAAGAAAGAAAGAAAGAAAGCAAGAAAGAGAAAGAAAGAAAGAAAGAAAGAAAGAGAAAGAAAGAAAGAAAGAAAGAAAGAAAGAAAGAAAGAAAGAAAGAAAGAAAGAGAGAAAGAAAGAAAGAAAGGGGTTTGAGAGGGGCAACGTGTAGGTCTGAGATAGAGTGTATGTGACAAAGGGAAAATTTGGGGATATTGATTTAGTGCCTCGGTTAAGGGAGTCTATCGCTTGTGCAAAAATACACTAATACTCAGTGAGCAAGAAAGAGTGTAATAGAGCGTGCAAGATACAAACATCCAGTTTAAGAGGCAGTAGTTTAAACCTGAAGCAAAATAAGTCTTACAAAACTTAAAAAAATATACAAATGCACACTCACACACAAACTACAAAAAACCATTATATCAGAATAAAACTCTACAAAGAACATTTGTAATATATACTGTATAATCTTATCATATTTTAAGGGTTGTAATTTCTTTTTATTTATCGGTTGTCATTGCCACAAGTAGTCAGGAGTTTCGAGTATGAACAGTATTTCAGAAAAGCCGGAGGTATTTACAGAGGATACATGGCCACACACTCACAGACAGGACGAACGAGGAGTGACAGGGGCCCAGCTGTGAGGCAGTGGAGGCAGGGGGCAAGAGGGCTCGGGAAGGGGCGGACTTAGACTCTTTGAGGGCAAATAATTTGATTGTTGTGAGAAGTCGTTTTTCTCATCTTTTTTGGGAGGGATTTCTCTGTGGCTTGGAATTGGGCGTTCATGAGCTCAGAGTGGGGTAGGAACATTGCGCTTTAGGTGCTGAAGTACACTGTGAAGAGAAGGAAATGATTTATCGTCAACACTTGAAAATCACAAAATAATAAGAAATATAATTATATAACATGAGTCACTGTAAGTCTTTCATATTTAAGCCACCTTTTCACCATCTTCGACAAACGACAGACCGGAAGGCATTCATTTTCAATGGAAAGTAGTTTGGAAGCTGCTTAGAGTTCTAAACAGATCTAATTTCAACTTTTGCAGCTAGAATGTTTCCAATAAAACCAATGAAATACTATTTCTGTAAAATGGGCAGTTATTATTTCAGAAATAATTACTTTATAATTGTTAATTATTTAAAACCTATGTTTTTTCATTCATTTTACCATGGTAAATAAGCAGAGGGTAACGGTTGCTTCACAACCAATTTGCAAGTTCTGTCGGACTGCCACTAGATCAACAAAATGTGACAATCGTATGAGAATGTCAGGGATAGTGGAAAGGCAGATTGTGGCTGCGTCTCAATGTGCATACTATCCATCCTAAATATTATGTGACATTAGTAATATTGAATACTATTTAAGGTGGATAGTACGCACACTGGGATGCAGGGTTAGTCTTACAGGAATGTTCTGTGTTCAATGTACCATGTTCTCTCAAAAATATTTTGTACCTCAGCTTGTGAAATCAAACAGAAACTATGTTGAGTGTATAGTGCTTAACAGGCAAGTTCATCGATTTACAAGCAGCTTTGTATAATGTATATTGAATTAGTATATGTAAATTATTAATGTTACCTGCACCCTGTTCTGCCCGTTTATTTGTCAGCTGAAGTCTCACGGATTACAGCTCCTTTTGTTAAAACAACAGATCGTACTTGCGCATTTTTATATCCCAGCCTATGGATAGCCAGATGGAGCCCAGTGCAGTATGGGTGCTGAAGTTGGTAAAAGGGAACCCCATAGCCATTTTCTGTTTTCTCGTTATGTAGCACTGATTTTTTTTTTTTTTTTTTTTTAATTGCCTATTTAGTGCATAGACAGCCACATTTTATTTAAAGGGATAGTTCACCCAAAAATTCTGTCATCATTTATTCACACTCAAGTTGTTCCAAACCTGTTTGAATTTCATTGTTCTGCTGAACACTAAGAAAGATATTTGGAATTATGTCAGTAACCAAACAGATCTCGCCCTCTATTGACTACCATAGTAATTATTTTTCCTACTATGGTAGTCAATGGGGGGCAAGATCTGTTTGGTTACTGACATTCTTCCAAATATCTTTCTTTGTGTTCAGCAGAACAATGAAATTCAAACAGGTTTGGAACAACTTGAGTGTGAATAAATGATGACAGAATTTTCATTTTTGGGTGAACTATCCCTTTAAAGCTCATCTTGCCAGCGGCAAACGTCCTCTTTTAAATGAAAACTATGGAATACTTATATTACTTATTATATATTATTGTATTTCTTATAATACTTATATTTTTTATTACAAACTGTTAGAACTGTGTTGTATTGCACGGAGCCACATGACATGCAAGAAAAAAAAGTAAATCATGCGATTTGCTAAATCGTGCGGATGTTTTACTATTTCGTTCCATCGATTTGCTAAATAGTGCGGACGTTTTACTATTTCATTCCATCGATTTGCTAAATAGTGCGCATGATTTACTATTTCGTTCCCTCGATTTGCTAAATCGTGCTGACGTTTTACTATTTCATTCCCTCGATTTGCTAAATCGTGCTGATGTTTTACTATTTCGTTCCCTCGATTTGCTAAATCGTGCGGACGTTTTACTATTTCGTTCCCTCGATTTGCTAAATCATGTGGACGTTTTACTATTTCGTTCACTCGATTTGCTAAATCGTGCTGACGTTTTACTATTTCGTTCACTCGAATTGCTAAATCGCGCTGACGTTTTACTATTTCGTTCCCTCAATTAGCTAAATCGTGCTGACGTTTTACTATTTCATTCCCTCGAATTGCTAAATCGTGCTGACGTTTTACTATTTCATTCCCTCGATTTGCTAAATCGTGCTGACGTTTTACTATTTCATTCCATCGATTTGCTAAATAGTGCGCATGATTTACTATTTCATTCCCTCAATTTGCTAAATCGTGCTGACGTTTTACTATTTCATTCCCTCGATTTGCTAAATCGTGCTGACGTTTTACTATTTCATTCCATTGATTTGCTAAATAGTGCGCATGATTTACTATTTCATTCCCTCAATTTGCTAAATCGTGCTGACGTTTTACTATTTCATTCCCTCGATTTGCTAAATCGTGCTGACATTTTACTATTTCATTCCCTCGATTTGCTAAATCGTGCTGACGTTTTACTATTTCATTCCATCGATTTGCTAAATAGTGGGCATGATTTACTATTTCGTTCCCTCGATCTGCTAAATCGTGCTGACGTTTTACTATTTCATTCCCTCGATTTGCTAAATCGTGCTGACATTTTACTATTTCATTCCCTCGATTTGCTAAATCGTGCTGACGTTTTACTATTTCATTCCATCGATTTGCTAAATAGTGCGCATGATTTACTATTTCGTTCCCTCGATCTGCTAAATCGCGCTGACGTTTTACTATTTCGTTCCCTCGATTTGCTAAATCGTGCTGACGTTTTACTATTTCATTCCATCGATTTGCTAAATCGTGCTGACGTTTTACTATTTCGTTCTCTCGATTTGCTAAATCGTGCTGACGTTTTACTATTTCATTCCCTCGATTTGCTAAATCGTGCTGACGTTTTACTATTTCATTCCCTCGATTTGCTAAATCGTGCTGACGTTTTACGATTTCATTCCATCGATTTGCTAAATAGTGCGCATGATTTACTATTTCGTTCCCTCGATTTGCTAAATCGTGCTGACGTTTTACTATTTCGTTCCCTCGATTTGCTAAATCGTGCTGACGTTTTACTATTTTGTTCCCTCGATTTGCTAAATCGTGCTGACGTTTTACTATTTTGTTCCCTCGATTTGCTAAATCGTGCTGACGTTTTACTATTTCGTTCCCTCGATTTGCTAAATCGTGCTGACGTTTTACTATTTCGTTCTCTCGATTTGCTAAATCGTGCTGACGTTTTACTATTTCATTCCCTCGATTTGCTAAATCGTGCTGACGTTTTACTATTTCGTTCCCTCGATTTGCTAAATCGTGCGGACGTTTTACTATTTCGTTCCCTCGATTTGCTAAATCGTGCGGACGTTTTACTATTTCGTTCACTCGATTTGCTAAATCGCGCTGATGTTTTACTATTTCGTTCCCTCGATTTGCTAAATCGTGCTGACGTTTTACTATTTCGTTCCCTCGATTTGCTAAATCGTGCGGATGTTTTACTGTTTCGTTCACTCGATTTGCTAAATCGCGCTGATGTTTTACTATTTCGTTCCCTCGATTTGCTAAATCGTGCTGACGTTTTACTATTTCGTTCCCTCGATTTGCTAAATCGTGCGGATGTTTTACTGTTTCGTTCACTCGATTTGCTAAATCGCGCTGACGTTTTACTATTTCGTTCCCTCAATTTGCTAAATCGTGCTGATATTTTACTATTTCGTTCACTCGATTTGCTAAATCGCGCTGACATTTTACTATTTCGTTCCGTCGATTTGCTAAATCGTGCGGACGTTTTACTATTTCGTTCCCTCGATTTGCTAAATCGTGCAGACGTTTTACTATTTCATTCCCTCGATTTGCTAAATCAAGCGGATAATTTACTATTTTGTTCCCTTGATTTGCTGAATCTTGCGTGATTTACTAATTTGTTTCCTCAATATATAAATCGTGTGCACGATTTAGCAAATTGAGGGAACAAATTAGTAAATCGTGCACATACTATTTAGCCTACTGTTTTTTCCTGCATGTCATGTGCAAGGCTCCGTAGCACTGAACCCAGAACATTCCTTTAAAAATGAATGAAAAGATTTTCATTGCTTACCAATGATTATGATGAGGACAATCACACATATCACCCCCAGGATAATCATCATCTGAAGACAAGAGTTAAAAACAGGGAGAATGAGTTAAAAGCAGTAAAACATAGACTATTAAGATCTAACACTTTGTGTGTTATTTACCTTGGCGTTCTTCCACCAGTATTTATTCTTGAGCTTGGCGGCACTGGTCTCGAACTGTGAAGCTCCAGCCTGCAGGGCATCAGCCCGATCATCCAGTTCTGACAGCTTCTGGTCCCTCTCCAGAACCTTGTCCACGTTCACACGCATAATGTCCACCACCTGAAAAACGATAAAGGTGACTCTTAGTAAAATGTGCCATCCCTATATAGGTCTGTTCTGAAAATGCACCTATCGTTGACAGAAAAGAGATGGGGTTCACTCACCTCATCCACCTGAGCCTGTGTCTGCTGTAAGCGACGGTTGCTGGTGAGGTTAGGGGGAGCCTGGTTACCTCCTTCTGCGGCAGGGGCTCCGGCAGGGGCTGGGGCAGACCTGCAAATCAACATACAGTATCTCCTCAATACTACCATATTATAGTATTACTTATACTACATAAAAATACATGTTTGTATTTATTAGTACAATGATTTATAGAACTTACATTTAAGAAAAAGAAGACAAGGAACATTTTTGCATGTACTGTCATTAAAAAAGTGATTTTGCTTGCATTCTTTTTTAGAACAGAGTACCAAATTGCAATTTAAATTTAAATTCATTACTAAATCAGTTACAATAAAGACCTATTTGTACAGGAAATTATATCTTAATCGACATGCCAGCAAGATTACATACAATCACATATTATCATTGCACCCTCAGCTGCTGTTCACTCGCTTGCCATTTTTGTAAACACTAGTGTGAAACAAAATTACATGTATTTTAATAATTGTTGTAGATTACTTTAAAATGTTCTGGCCTTCACTGTCAGAAATGAGAAGTGTAAGTAAACGGATATTTCTGGAAAAACTCTCCTTGCTAATGCCACTCACATCCACCAGAGGAAGACAAAACTCTGTATAAAGGTCACCTCTGAAAGATCCCTGAATCTAATCCCTGTTTGCTTTCCTTGCAGGGAAGGAAATATTCTTTTCTTACTAGGGTCCTCTTCTTCTTCTTTTTTCCATATGTAAAAGGAGTGCATGAGCTGGGAGTAAAGCTTACCATATTTTAGTTCTTATTTACCAGCCATTTTTCTCATTTACTTCTGCTCCTTCTCATTTACAATAGCCTATATTTAGACATTAAGTCTTGGCTCCTCTCACCTTCACTGACAGGAAAAGATTTAATATCAGTATCAGTTGTATGGTGCTTATGGTCAGAAAATCAATGTAACACTCTGGCAACTCAGATTTATTTTAATTTTCACATCTAAAATCCATTAATACAATACAAGATTCTTTGTAATTCAGTTCAACAAATCAAAAGCAAATGTATTACTGTTTTTCTGTTTTATTGCAAATACATTATAGGCTTTAAAAACAAAGAGTCTGTGATTCAGCCAAAGCTAAATTAGCAATAGTTCTAGATCTGGGTGTAGACAAAATTCTCGTAGTTTAATTATCTGATGGTTGTGATCTCATTTAATACATAATGTGTGTTATGCCGTGTCTGATGTTATGTATCATTCCTGAATTTGTACTGTGCTATCAGAAAAATTGCCTTGCATAACCAGGCCTTTTTCTGGAGCTCACTGACAAAATCCAAACGTGTGAGTGAGAAAGCATGCTACATTTACTGTAGTTTTACATGAATGTGAGGTTAATAAATAGTTTCTGTTTCTCGGCTCTTCCTTACACTCAACTGGTAAAGGCAGGGTCATATGAATGATGGGGACAACATCCCCACCCCCACACAAGGCCTTCATTAAGCGCGTACGTGTGTCTGTCATTGTTGCGTCACAATCAACATGCATTTTTTCAAGTAACTGGACCAGATGTTTACACTTATTACCAAATGACATGTATCTATTTTTACATTGTGAGGCAAATGTTAAAACAACAGTAGGGTATTAATCCAAAATGTTATATCAAAATATCACATTCCAGGTCCAGTGATGCCTTGATAAAAGTATCAAATAGGGCAGGGACTGGCAACATATTATTGAAGATGTGCGCCATTAACAGCCTCGGTTATTTAAACCAGTTAAACGAGCGTGCCTAGAAAATATAGTATACACGGCCATCTTTCCTGCAGAGGAACACCTGCGCCCTTTGTGCCAGCCATTTGGCTTCAGTCTAACCAAATATCAATGAATATCAAGGCCTGGTTCCATAGAAACGTGCTGAGTGGATTAGAGAATAATATAATTCAAAAATGTAACACATTGTATCGCCCCCTTTGACTGAACGCGAGCATATGACCGTCCGTTTACCAACCCCCACGACTCGCGTGGAATATCACGCCTCTAGTTTACAGCCTAAAGGATGTTTTTTTTTTTGTTTTTGTTTTTAAACCGTGTGAGGTATATTTTTCATTGCCTTCATCTAAATGTCATTTGTGGAGAAAATTGATAACAGGCCAGGTATGAAATACAGTGGGCCTTGGGCTAATTGAGACAAATTCCTGGTGGTTTTTGATTTGACCTCGAAATTGTCATCTGGAGAGAGATTTGGGAGGAAAAAATATATTAATTTCAATAATGTCAATTCATAAATTATTTTCTTTCTAACAGCGCGCGACCAATTTCAGGCAAACCAGTCAAATCCGGTGTCTAGGCGTGATTCTATCGCTGTCGCTCGTTCAAAACACCACAATAAAGCGAAAAATATCTACGTTATAAATAAACGAGTTCCGTGATAACAATTTAATTTATAAAGGCACATTTAGTATGTGAGTAGTAGCAAATGAAAATGAAAAACATTGGCCATTAGGAGCCTATTTATAGACTATATTATATAGCAAGTGCGAATTCATTTGGTCTCTTTAAATATGTAATAGATGTAGAATAATGCGTATATAATCAAATATAAACACTATAATATGAAGTATGCTTATTCTGTGCATATATGTAGTTAGGTTTATGTTCTATTAGCCATGACAGCTTATCAATAACCGAGCAAAGAATGAGGTTCTGAAACTTAATCAGAAAAAATATATATATAGGCTATTTAAAAAAAAAAAAATTGTACTCACATTTTAAACCTGGTTTTATGTGCGTCTACAAGAAGTGTTTGGATGAACGCGCTGCTTCAGGCGTTTCTCCCCGTCTCCGGGATAGATAATGCACTCTCCAGGTTATTCCAGTAAAGAGGTATTCCTTGTATATTTTTAAGGTTTGTATTTATTTCCTTCCACCGGTGTGCCGCGCCTCGCTATTATTCCTTTTATAATAAGGGCGCTCTACAGCTACTCGCTCCTGTCACTATGTACACATAAAAAATAGATGCTCGGATTAGGGGAACAAAGATGGCTCGTTGACGTCACTCGTCATCCGGGAAGCTGCAGGTTGGAAGCAGTGACCATGAGAGACAGGAGATGGAGGATGCATTGCATGTTGACAGTTTGACTAGATGGGACAGGTCACATTTATGCTATACGTGTGGAACGCATTAAGACGAACATGTAAGAGGACGTGGGATGAGGTCCATGTATTGTATTTGCACAACATGCCCTGTGTTTAATTTATTTATAAGGATTGCTGAAACAAACAAAATGGCGGTCTATGAAGGGATGAATGGGCTTCGAGCTGCGTATGTTCATTTGTTGATTACCTTTTGGGGAAAATGGAAACATTTAGCCTAGATATCACTTAAAAACCTCTGGAGTGATAGTATTATAATGTATTCTTAAAGCACATGGGCCACCAATACAATTTCATAATACTTTTAGCACTATAATTAGTGAATGCTTCTTAATGTTTATAGTGTTATATACTGTATGACATGTATGTCATTAAGAAATAATAGTCCAAGAGAAAAAAAACAAAAGCTGTTTGGCAGCGGTGGGATTCGAACCCACGCCCCCGAAGAGACTGGAGCCTTAATCCAGCGCCTTAGACCGCTCGGCCACGCTACCGTTACATACACTTAATATCATATGAGTAGCAAAAAAGTACTTTGTGACGTGTATCTTGAAAGGTTTAGATATTTGTTTAGTATACAGGCGTATATATAACCGCTATCGTTCATATAATCCATAAAGAAAAGTACTGATAGACGTTGTTTATTATAGCAGTCACATTTTATGATCATGACACGTGATTATCAAAGTGACAACATCGCTCTACAGTTTATATTGCAAAATAGAATGCAATCCCTTAATTTAAAATAAAACACATTTCAATAGCACGATAATATGTTAAGTTATATAAGTTATTCCACCACTAGATGACGCTATACGGATATAGTATTCATCTTATGATTATAATACATTTTTCTGCCTACAAGACAAACGTTATTATAATACAAATTGATGCAACGTGTAATAACATGAATGCACATGTACCATTGTTTTAAGCCTTACAATTATTTTCACATTATATAATGGAATAGAACTGTGCTTCTACACTCACTTCAAAAAGTTAGTCCTTTATCAGTTCTGCTATTTTTTTATTTTTTTTTTTACATTCCTAATATAGTAATTTCATAATTGTCTAAATGGAATTACACTTGAATCGTTAACAGTAACTTGATTTAAATATATTACTAACAGTTCTTGAGAGTAAAGATTCACTCGGCTTCCGCCTGCGTGCCACTTTACCCACAGCCCGTCAGTCAGCCCCTCCTCCCCACTCAAGTCAACTGTTCTTTTTAATTGAATAAACGTACATTTTAAGTGTTTTTATAAAATGATTTCGATTGAAATTTGAAATTCTATGTATGTATGTATTTATTTAACGGGTACATGTAGCTATTTGTGAATAAATAGCGAAAAGACCATCGATTATACAATCTACCAATGGGATCGCGGGAAACACCAGTATGTTAATACGAGAGCGGAAAGAAACTGAATTTAATATATAGTTTACCTTTTAAAAATTACACACACACAAAAAAAACTTCTCTCGTAGTACTCATCAAATATATGTCAAAATTCTTGAGTTTAACTGTAAATCCTTTAACTGAGTTAGAATCACAACCATGGTTGAAAACCCATGCGTGGATTACAAAAGCATCCCAAGACCAAGTCAGTAGTACATCAGTTTGGTATATCCTTACCTGGTACCTTAGAAATAAGGTTTCAGAACATGATGATTGGATTCAATGAGTACGTGATTATAATCCGTATTTGTTAAGGGACAACGACCCCTTAACGAATCCTTTCTGATACTTTTTTTTAAGATTGGTTAAAATAAATTATTTATATGTAAACGTTTCATAGGTATATATTTAAGTTGAGACTTAGTTAATAGTGGTGTCTTGAAATATGTATTGTCACTGTTGTAAGAACTGGGTGATTGTAGTAGATCATTATTTACGAGTAATTATGTGTCTGAGCGGTGTAAGTTTCAAGTTAGCCTTTTAGTGTATGCTGTAATTTTTAACAGGTGTATTTAATTATAGCATGATTTAAGGTGCGCAGGCGTGGAGACGAGGTGGCCGAGTGGTTAAGGCGATGGACTGCTAATCCATTGTGCTCTGCACGCGTGGGTTCGAATCCCATCCTCGTCGAATTATTTTCAGGAAGTTGTCATGCTACATGTAAACATTATCAGCTAACCGGAAAAAGCAACGGATGAGAGTGTCTTCCAGCTAGGTTTGTTCTACTATTATGAAAGGATTGCTGAAAATCCCCTTTGCTCTACACAGAAAATGTTCATGCTTATCTGGTAATCTAGCTGCTTTTGTCATTGACACAACTCAAATACAAATCTAAAAAATAACACAGCTGATTATGTGTTTTCAAAAAAACTACCTTTTACGGAAGTGCTCGCAGGCGCCGTGGCTTAGTTGGTTAAAGCGCCTGTCTAGTAAACAGGAGATCCTGGGTTCGAATCCCAGCGGTGCCTTTTGTATTTCACAAATCTTGTTTCTTGCACAAGTTTACTCAATAAAACACTAGAAAAATACATTAAAAAACGTTTGTTGTGAATGTAAGAAACGTTTGGATTTTGTGAAAATATGACCTGTTAAAAATGTCTGAAGATATATGTAAAGAAAGAGTGACAAAGCTTTGCCGTAGTTGAAGGTCTGCGCTCTTCAACATACGTAATGTTAAAAGCGTTAGGATAGCTTCCTAAATTGGGAAAACATATTTGGCAGCGGTGGGATTCGAACCCACGCCTCCAGAGAGACTGGAGCCTAAATCCAGCGCCTTAGACCGCTCGGCCACGCTACCCTACACGGCCAACCTGAAAACGGTTGTCAAATGGATAAAATATTCTATTCCCTGTTCTTTTTTACGAATTTACGAATGACTAATGTGTTTTTAAAGACGAAATAATTTGTTTTTCTATAAGCGTTTCCTCTCCATTACCTGATGGTGTCAGTGTGCCCATGTACTATCTTTTGAGCTTAAATTGCCCTACATATGCAGCATAGACAAAACGTATAAATAATAAAATAAATTAATTAAATAAACAAATCAAAATCTTTTTTATGTTAATAAAAGACGTGAGCATGTAATAACTGTGTCCAAATCTTTTATTCTGGCCTCCACATATGTTTTATTTAAAGAATTGAAATCTAACATTAGCCACATATTATAAATAAGGCCATGGTTTACTATATGTTACAAATGATACATCTCTTGGATTAAAAAACATGAATGTAAGGGTAAATTATTAAATGCATATTTTTTTAGATTGATGAAAATCAAGAGGCTGGAGCTGCATGGCGGAATGGATCATACAGATCTTGATTGAAGTCATATGGGTCATAGGTCGGAACTGGATCATTTAGGATTACTTTGTTCCCCGTTTCCTTTTTTAAGTTCTCAGCTGGGAGCACTGGTTGTGGTTCGATCATCTTTACTGGCCTGGGAGGATTGTCAATGAGGCAGTCAGGGTCCCAGTAGGGATCACAGTCATACTCCATTCCTTTGATAATCACTGGAGGAGGAGAAGGTGGTGGAGTGGATTTTTGTGGGGGAGGAGGGGCAGACGTCACTGGCTCTGAAGCAGTTACAGGTGGAGAGGGGGACTCCTGGACATGACTGAGTTTACAGTTTGGGTAGTAACGAGGATCGCAAAGTACAGGTACCCCACCGGCAGGCAGGTACACAATATGTGGCTTGCATTGGGGGTCTTTTGAATTACACAGGTACATGACATCCATCTTGGAGACAGGTGGTAAGGTAGGGGGTGGAGGCTGGGTTGTGGGTGGAGGTGTTGACTTCAGTTGAAGACCAAGTGCATTCTGGTATTTGGATGCATCGGGGCCATAAGTGAGCTCCAGATGTCGCATCTGCTGGTAAAGCATTCGAAGTCTGTCTATCTCATAGAGCTAGAAGAGAAAAAGGGAAAGTTGAACCCGAGAAAATATAACTCTTTTGTGGATTTCAGTAGACAATACTTCTGTGTGTTTACTTCTAGTGTATATCGCTGGCTGAGGCAAAAGCTTAAAGGGACAGTTCACCCCAAAATTAAAATTCTGTCATCATTAACTCACCCTCATGTCATTCCAAATCCATAAGACTTTGGTTAATCTTTGAAATCCAACAAGGAAGATCCAAGACTTGGATTAAACTGCTCAATTGTATGGATTCATTTTGTGACGCCTTTATGACCTATTGAATCTTCTATGTTTTGGTTACCTGGACTTTCAATGGATGGACAGAAACTTTTCAGATTTCATTAAAAATATCTTAATTTTTCATTTCGAAGAGTAACCAAAGTCTTATGTGTTTGGAACGACATGAGGGTAAGTAAATGATGACAGCATTTTTCATTTTAACTTTAAAAACAACCCAAACAATACTTTAGCAGTTATCAAAATAATTTAAGGAAGAATTATTAATATTTTATTAAATGAATATAACATTGGACTTATTTGATTAGATTTAGATTTGATCAGGAACAACTATTTCTAATACTACCAGTGGAAAAAAAAGTTATTAATAATAGGATATACTTTTCTTTAAAAAAAAAAAAAAAAAAAAAAAAAAAAAAGCATATATATAATGTTCTTCTTACCCCTTCAGTGTGCCCAATACTGCTGTAGTAACGATAGTAGGACTGAAAATCTGGGTTTTTGCGATGCCAGTTGGGGTCAGCGGATCTCCTCAGACGTGCATGTGCCAGAAAATCATGGGCCTGTTCAGAGTCAATGGTGACGGCTGGATTAGATGCTGCAAGAGAAATCAGTAGTAATGTATAATTCAAAGAGCTATTATGATGGAATAGTCTAGAAGACAAGTTTCATATGCAAATGGTGTTGCACTGGCAAAAGTGAAGGCACTAAATGTTATTTAAGATATTTCAGTCTTACCTTTGTCCTTGGAGACTTTTGTTAGTGATGTGGCCTGCGACACTGCGGAAATAAACAATATTTAGCAATTTATTTAGTTATGAATATTAATTTATTGAATAAAGGTTTTGGATATAAATAATCATACCTGGCAGAATCAACAAGCAGTGCAGAGCCCCAAAAAGGCACAGCAGATATGTCACCTGAAAACAGGTTTTTTTTACTATATTAACAATCCTTATTTTACCATAAAAATATTGAAATATTGAAATAGAGATTTTACAACATTTCCTCAACTGATTAGTCTGATCTGTTGAAATTGACAAGTCGATATTAAACATGAACTACATGTGGCACTGCTACATATTAATTGCTAATTCATATAACAAAATGACAAAAACTGCCTGTAAAATAAGGTTTATACATCTAAGCATTTTATTTTGCATGCAGTTGACTAACTTCTTAACTTTGAGAACTGAAAGACACATAAAATCACTCACCTTCTGTCTCATCTTTGGTCTCTGTCCAGATATGAGAGTTTCAAATGGCAAAGCCTTTAAATACTGGTCTCAATACCAGCAATTGCATCCTTACATTTCATTGGCTGTGGAGATCAAGAAGCACCTCCCTCCTGTTTGACCACCCTGTTCATTTTAACACGCACTTTAAAATCATTTAAAACATTTCACCTACTTTGTGGGTCAAAAAATAATAAAACCTCAACCGACACTAAAGGTCAAAAACCTGTAAAATGTATATTGTGTGTGTTCCCTAATGAGTAGCTTTTCTCTTTTACAGTCTCAGTGACCTAAAGAGGTTTTAACAGTAAGGTTTTGCGGAAACTAGTCAGAACAGAAACATCTGCATTCTTTTTTTTTTTGTTTTTGTTTTTGATTGATTGATCTCATGGCATAAATTACACCATTAAGGGATCTATTATGTATATGACCTGTTGTAAATCTGATCCCTCAGGCATGTTTTTGGTACAGGGACAAGAAGTCATTGCTTCAGCACTACATAGTTTCAACATCTCCGCTGTCTGGTTTGAAAAATAACTCAGATGTGTGTGTTCAGGTGATGATAACATAAGCACCCCTGTCTTTAGAGACGCCGCACAAAATGAAACCTTTACTCCAACAGAAACAGCTGGACTCAAGAACAAAAATACCTCTTGAACCAAATCTTCTGAACTTTTACACTGATGATTTAAAGATGAAGTAAAGGTTAAATATGTTAATCGAGGAAAGGGGCTATAAGGCACAACTATGTTTTTGCATTTAACTGTATTTTTTGCAGGTTTTTTATTATGTTACACATGTGGCGGCAGGAGAGAAGAAGGATCAGAACATTTGAAGGCGGAGAAAACTAGTGAGCAGTTTGCCAAACAGGTGTGATTGAACAGAGCTGGAATCTGAGATATGCAGGAAAACAGAAGGTAGATGATGATAATGATCAAATAACAGCAGGATTCAACATCAAGGTGTTATTGCACAGGTCCTGTTTAGCCTCTGTTCACTCGAAATAGTGAAAAATTATCTGTCAGTAAAGCCTATTCACCCATCTCTTGCATTCACCCTTCAGTGCAGTCATTCAGCAATGACCTGTCTGTATTTGTCAAGCAAATTTCAGATTTCACTTCTGAACATTTTATCTGAAGACAAAAGTAATCAACATTTATAAACTCTTTCTAAGTAAAAACATATTGAGTAGGCTAAGTAAGGCATTTTCCAAAGTGTTTTGTGATTTTACCTGACTGACTGTTCATCCACCATTGTGAGCCAAAGCGACTTCAGAACTTTCCCTCTACACCAATATAAATACGTTCATTAAAAAGATGAACGAACTTCAAGTCGTACTTTACATTCATTTGCTGTTAATGCTATTTTGAGAGTAGCTTTATTAGGCGCAGCTGCCGAGCAGCAGTTCGTCTTCCAGCTCAGTAGATGGCAATAAACGCTACTGTCAAAACGAGTATTCACGAAGAAGAACAACCCGGCTGTTTACAGTCTTGAAGGTAGCAGTAATGAAACATTTGAGCAGCTAAACAGGTTTATGTTGTCTTATTTCGGAATACAAATGACGGCGGAAGAGAAAGCAGACTGATTTTTAATAATATGAAAAAGAATCGTGTGTGCTGAAGAAAATGATCAGTCAAATTTTCATCTTGTCATCAAAGGGAGATCATCTTATATATAAAGACTGTATCCTTACTTATCACTGGCTTACAAATTAACGTGTGAGATTTAATGTGTTTACACTACAACTCAAACGTTTGGAATTATTCAGATTTTTAAATTTTTGAAAGAAGTGTCTTATGTACACCAAGGTAGGATTTGTTTGGTCTAAAATAGAGTAAAACAGTAATAATATTTCACAATATTACTGTTTTACTCTATTTTAGAGTAAAACAACATCATTACTCCAGTCAGTGTCACATGAGCCTACAGAAATCATTCTAATATGATGCTGATTTGCTGCTTAATTATTATCAGTTATTATTAGTGCAAAATTATTAATAATGGTACTTATTATTAACATGTTGAAAATTGGACATTTTTTAAACTTTTTCAGGATTCTGTGATGAACAGAAAGTTCCAAAGAACAACAGTTATTTGAAATAGAAAGCTTTTGTAACATTATAAATGTCTTTATTGTCTGTTTTGATTAATTTAATGTGTTCTTGCTGAATAAAAGTATTCATTAATCCCAAACTGTTGGATGATACACATTACAAACATATTAATCAGCACAACTGTTTTTAGCATTGATAATAATAAGAAATGTTTATTGAGCACCAAATCAGTGTATTAGAATTATTTCTGAAGGATCATGTGACACTCTAGACTGAAAATTCAGCTTTGCGTCACAGGATTTTAAAAATAAGTTAAAATAAAAAACTTCTTTTAAATTATAATAATATTTCACAATAGTACTTTTTTTACAGTATGTCTGATCAAATAAATGCAGCTTTGGTGAGCATAAGAGACTTCTTTCAAAAACATTAAAAATTTAAATCTTAATTATTAGAATTAGAATTGCATCTCTCTGGTTGGTACTAAAATCACATTATAATGAAGCCCGACCTAGTGCTTTTAAGAGTGTAATACTTTCTGCTCATAATTGTTTCTTAATTCTGTGTGTCAGTCCGTGGAGAGGCCAGTAAAGACTCCATCAATGTATTCTATGAGATGGTCACAGCTCTTAGTGGGGATCAGCCTCCGGTTGTCATGGTAACTTCCATGTGTTTGGGCATCTGATGTCTGAATAGATATTTTGAAAATAGACTGATTTTGCAGTGCATTATTTTGACTGTGTACTTACAGATGTTGATCTTGTTCCAGAAACACAAAGATCATCAATTCATCCACGTCAGGCAGGGTGGGCTTTACTGGGTGGCGTCCACCAAGACAAACCCATCCCCTTTTACCATAATTGAGTTCCTCAACAGGTTAACAAATCTTTATTTTATCAGTTATGCCACATTATTTTTATCATTACAGCTATTTGTTACCTGTGATAGCATGATGATAAGCAACTGTTTTATGTCTCACAGATTAGCAGCTCTTACAAAGGACTACTGCGGCAGTTTGTCTGAGAAATCAGTGCGGATGAATTTCGCTCTAATTTATGAGCTGCTGGATGAGATGGTGGTAAATGTTCTCTCTTAAATTTTTATCACACCAATCATCACACCAAACAAATATGTCTTAAAAGCACACCGACTCTATATGTCCGTCCTCTATGTTTCTGATCATCAGGACTTTGGCTACATACAGACGACCTCAACTGACATACTGAAGAACTTTATCCAGACAGAAGCTGTGTCATCCAAACCCTTCAGCCTCTTTGACCTCAGTAATGTTGGTTTGGTAAGTTATCGTTGTGTAATTATGGTCTTTTTGGCATCTTGCTATTCATTTTTTTTCACTCACATGTTTTATTTCTAAATATATTAGTGTTTTTTTGACAAATAGACAGCTGTGGTCTGCATTATTGTAGTTTATCTTACTTGAAAGCTTACTTTTATTTAGAAGCCAGAAGTGGCGATATATTAAATAAAATAATAAATAATTATAAATAATTAAAATCCATAGTTCCAATAGCAATGTTTTATATATATATATATATATATATATATATATATTTTTTTTTTTTTTTTTTAAATAAAATATTTCATTAATATATAAGTATAAACATTTTAATAATTTTCTGTAATAATTTTCATATTTTGTAGTTTGGGGCTGAGACACAACAAAGTAAAGTGGCCCCTAGTGTTGCAGCCAGTCGTCCTATAATGTCCAGTCGAGGAGAGCAGGTGGGTTTCCCTAGATTCTTCAGTTTTACATGTTATCTGTGATGATCTTAGGAAATAAGTATGAATTTTCTCTCTCTGGCTGCAGGGTGGAAAGAATGAGATCTTTGTGGATGTGATAGAGAGGTTGTCGGTTGTTATTGGCTCCAATGTGAGTAAAACTTGAATCACGTTTTGAAATGAAACTGCAAATTGCTTACTTCACTGTAATCACTTACCTTTTACATTTTATTCTTCTTTTAAGGGAGTTTTAATGAAAGCAGATATTCAGGGAGAGATAAGAATAAAATGCTTTCTTCCAACCTGTTCAGGTGAGTTGGCTACATCTTACAGCCCACATTAATGCAGATTGTGAAATGATCTTCCCTTCAATGATTGTATATTTCTTTTGTTCATCCTGTAGAGATGCGGATTGGATTGAACGAAGAGCTCAATATTGGAAAGTCCCAGCTGAAAGGTTAAGTGTGCAACACTGATCAATACACATATGTCTCCAGAGGCCGTATCTTTCATTAAAAGTGTGATTAAATCTGTTTCCTTCTGTTCTTCAGGTTATAGTTCAGCTGTGCGTGTGGATGAATGCAGATTCCACCAGGCTGTTAAACTGGATGAATTTGATACTTTCAGAATATTGAAAGTTTGTCCCAGCCAAGGAGAGGTAAATTTTCGCTACACACACAGAATTGCACTTTAGTATCATTTCTGCATGGATAGTTTGTGATATTTTTTTCTCTTCAGCAAACAGTGATGCAGTATCAGCTGTGTGATGAGCTGCCGTGTGCACCACCATTTCAGTTATTCCCCTCTGTAGAGAAGGATTACGTCAACAGGTCTGTAAACTGTTTCATACATAATGTATACATTTAATTCAAATTAAATGTCATTTTAAATGAATTTAAATGCAATTGTGAATTAACTTAAATGTAATTTTAAATGAATGTAAATTTAATTTTAAATAAATTTAATTTAAATAAACCTTTTAATATTTTTATTTAATTTTAATATTCAGTCATTTATTTTCATTGTGAGTTTTAAAACAGCATGAGTGACAGAGGTTGAACTGATTATTACTCTATTTATTGAATATTAGTGACTTTATTATTATGCATAAACACCTCTCAATTGTAGTACAATCACTGTAATTATCGCTTTAATAGATTTTTTTTTTCAGGGTGTTGATCTTTCTTAAACTTCGCTGTGATCTACCACCTAAAAGGTCAGTGGACATGCTGCATAGTGCATATATATGAGTCATATGTTAGATGAGAGGTGTAAAAAGGCATAATCAATACACCAAAATATGCCAATAAGTTTACACAGTTACATCACAAGTAATGTTCTTTACTTTTTGCTGCAGTACGGCCCTTAATGTTTCCATTACCGTGCCTGTGCCAAAAGGCTCTGTAAGGTCAGATTATGCAATGCATCTCCATGATTATTAGTGTAATTAAGTTTTATGGACCACGTATAACGTCTTATGCTTATCCATCCTGTACAGTATGTCTCAGGAGCTCAGCAGTCCTGACCAGACCGCGGAACTGCAGCCAAAGAACAAAGCCCTGCTCTGGGAGATTCCACGTTTTCCCGGAGGAGCGCAGTTGTCGGCACTGTTCAAGGTGATGTTATAATACGATTATTTGCTTGATGCAAGTTGACATC
This sequence comes from Chanodichthys erythropterus, assembly GCF_024489055.1. Classification (NCBI taxonomy): domain Eukaryota; kingdom Metazoa; phylum Chordata; class Actinopteri; order Cypriniformes; family Xenocyprididae; genus Chanodichthys; species Chanodichthys erythropterus. The sequence goes on along the minus strand of NC_090230.1, from coordinate 48,168,152 downwards.
CGTCACTGATAATGTATAATCTGATCCCACAGGTGGACGTACCTGGTTTAAGCTCTGCCTCTTTACTGGAGGTCGGCCCTGTCAGTATGTCATTCGAACTGCCCAAACAAACCTGCACGGGCCTTCAGATCCGCTTCCTCCGACTCTCTCCAACTCAGACAGGATTGTCACAACGTTGGGTTCGATATGTCACTCATTCTGACTCCTACACCATACGGATCTGACCCAACCAGATGGAACAATCATTTAATGTGTACAGCACATCACTAAGCGTTGAACAAACCACTTTGTACCTCACCCATCCACAGACGTTTTTTTTTTTAATTATTATTATTATTATTATTTTGTTGGGAAATCTGAGATAATCTATGCATATGAACAAATTTACAGGTTTGATCCTTTTATTTTTTTATTTTATAGAAAGTGAACCAAGAGATCTTTGAGATACAACAGTATTTTGTCCAGAATAACTGTCAAAAAAGTGTTATCTCTATGCAACACTGTCTGTTCCTGCGTTTTCAGTCAAATAAAATAAGGCCATCGGTGTATAAATATTAAATAAATGACTTGTAATTAAAAAACGTTTAGTTTTGTTGTCGTATTTTTATTTAAACTAACATCATGCAAAAGCAGGTAAGTGTATTCATCATGTTTAGAAGCTAAAAAGTCTAAATTATGAGATAAATTTTCTTCTCATCTCTTAGCATTTCATAATGTTGACTTTTTCTCATAAATTGATAGTCAGTTTTTGCTTTTTAGCTCACTTATGACTTAGTGTCTTATGATTTTATCTTTTTATTTCCATTTCATCTTTTTGTCATAATTACTTTTGTAAAAAAAAAAAAAAACTATACCAAAATCAATTTAAAATGCATTTATTTCAAATTAAGTATACTTCAAATCCATTAACATATTTATTGACACATCACTTCAAATTTACTGATATAAAATTATAATTAAAATTTTATTTGGGGTATTTCTTTATTGCACAATGCACATTTCTTAATATTATGCCTAAGAAATGTTTTAATATCACTGTTAATAAGGATTGTATGATCATTGTATAATATCAGTCTTTAAATGCAATATATTTAAAGTGTACTTGCAATAGTTCCACTGTAGCACAGTCAAAATGTACACTTAAGTATATCTTTAGTTGTACTTCCGCACAATTAAAGTGCATTAAGTACAAAATTAGTTGTTCCAGTTTAGCAGACTTTAAGTATACCAGTTTAGTATACCAAAAGTACAATTGCAGGGTATTTTTTATTTAGAACATAAATATGTAAATGTATTTGTAGTATACTTAGCACAAAATAAATATTTAAAATACATTTTAGTGTTTTTCACTAGGGTATGACTTAGTATGTCATAATTTTGACTTTTTATATCATAATTACGATTTACATGTCTTATGTGGCAGAAATGGGCTTTCATAGGTTATGGTGAAACAGGAGATGGCTTGTTTTAGGCCTCTTCAGTTAGGCCTAAAATGCAGTCTGATATCTCATCTGATGTGTGCAGATCTGTCAAATTCCCTCATTAGTTTAAAGCAGTGTAATGTGAAACCTTTGCAGTGTTCTGTGAAGCTACTACCTTCAAAGCTATAATCATAAAGAAGACACAATCATCTTCTACATAAATGGTCCACCGAGTCAATGATTGTGGAGATATTACACTGTTGGATACATGGACCCTCTCAGAGAAAATATCACTCCTTTGATGCTCACTCCTAGTAGCACTTCACACTGCTGCTAGATAAAAATACATCAAAAGGTACAGTATGACATAATTGACCCCTTGTGTTATCAAAGCATAGATGAGCTCACCATTCTCACTTTTCTGTATATTTTAGTTTGGTAAAAAAAAAAAAAAAAAGATATGGTGTGACTTATAAAATAATTATATAATACTAAATGTACCATAAATAATATATTAGTAAACTATACTATAATTATAATTAAATAGTATAATTGATAAATAACATTCTTAATATAATCAATAAAAATAAGTAGATCAGTATAATTCAATAAGTATGTTAATAGATAAATAAATAATGCAATTTTTACTGTGATTCTGAGGCGCCACTTGGTTGTTGTTGTATCTACGGCTGTCTGCTGCAACTTTTGTGGGTGGAAGATCACGTGACTGTAGCCCCGCCCACCGCCAGCTACCAGGGAGTGATTGAACACCTAGGAGCTTCTGTTTACACTCTGTGCCATAGCTGTATTTTCCTCCACAAAAATTCCCACAGCCAATTCTTCCCTCATTATGGGGGACAAGGCAGGCACCCGGTGAGTATTTTTTAAAGCCTCAGACATCAAATAAATGTTTTTTTGTTATTATTGTTCAAAATATGAAGCGAACAGTAGAAAAGCTAATAACGTTACAAGCTGAATTTTAAAGGGACGTGGCTGGCTGGGTAACCTGACTGAGCATGATGGAGAAATAGCACCTAATAATCGCGTTTATTATATTAAAAAATGTTCAGTCTTCGTAATTTTATTAGAAATGTATTGTAGCATTTCCAACGGCTTTACTGGAAATCAGTTCATCCTTTAACTTAGCAGGCATTTAGCCTGGCAGCTAACAGCTACTCATGTAGGGTCTATGCAAAATTCTCATACTGCTCTTTTTAATTATTTCATGAAAAAATATTATTATTTTGTCAAGCATGATCGTAGTATTACTGGACATTGCAAGAAAACAAGTTCTCCCATCATGCCATTTGTTGCTCTTCACCATTTGTTTGCTCTTTTGGTTCTTGCCATCTGCTTCACTTTAAAACGTTCCCACCTATTTTTACTAAACGATCAGCTCTGATAATGTCTGTGATTATTCATGTAAGTTACACATTTCTATTGTTCTAAAGGGTTTTCAAGAAGTCTAGTCCCAATTGCAAGGTAAAAACTTTCTCTATCACACTATCACAGTCTTAGTTTCCACAAGTTGTAGTTACAACCCTGTCTGTTTTCACAGCTTACAGTATACCTGGGAAAAAGAGATTTTGTGGATCATCTTGATCACGTAGATCCTGTTGGTCAGTGATTTAAGACAATCAGTTAAATTGTATTTAAATGGAGAAGTAAGAATTTTCTATTTAAAGTTCACTGACATACAACATATAATTCTGCTACAGATGGTGTGATCCTGATCGAACCTGAATATCTCAAAGAAAGAAAAGGTGAGCAGGAAAGCATCTTTGACTTTGTTTTTTGGTATTAATGACAATTGAAATTTGAAAACTGAAAGACACTGAAATTACAATCCTGACTGATACCGATAAGCCAGTAATTATTTTCCTGTCATGGCCATTAACCGATAAATCGAAGATAGTAAAACTCTATATGTTTTCTCTAAATAAAAATCAATAAATAATTGCTTCAAGTGAATTAAGCATCTCAAACATTATAAAGTGCAGTATAAAATTGTATATACATTTTGAAATTTGTTGTCTAAAGATTGCATTAACAGTGTTATTAAGTTAGTAGTGTTTTAAGGATTTAAGTGAGCATTAGATGAAGGCAGAAGGTAATCTAAATGTAAATGCATGGAAATGAGCATACACAATTAAATTATATGGTACTGATATGTTGTGTATCCCTACTGTTTATTTTTCCAGTTTATAATTTTGTAAAACGGTTTTTCCATACTTATCTCATGTTGCTTCACATCAAATGCAAATGATGTCCCACTTGTGGTGTTTCTGTTATAATCCCTAATACTTTATCCAATCTTTCTTCCAGTGTTTGTGACTTTAACCTGTGCTTTCCGGTATGGCCGCGAGGACCTTGACGTTTTAGGGCTGTCCTTCCGGAAAGACCTTTACATCTTCACTTTTCAAGCCTATCCTCCCATTCCAGAGGAATCCAAGCCCCACAGTCGTCTGCAGGAAAGACTTTTAAAGAAACTGGGCCAGAATGCTTATCCTTTTCATTTCACTGTGAGTTTCTTCCTACCTTTTAAAGGGTTAGTTCACCCAAAAATGAAAATTGTGCGCGACACGTCAAAAGACAATAGAACCCATTATAATCTGTGATATTGTCTACACTGGATGCACAAATTCCCGACAGTAAACAGATTCTTCGTTCTATTTCTGGCGTAGTCCAAGGGCTTTCCATAGGTCATCTTGTCGCGTTCAGTGTAGACAGCTTTTAGCTGTTGCGGCACGACACGATAAAAGTCGCATCTGGTGTAGACACGGTGTTAATGTTATGTTGATATAAAGACTTTATTCAACAATTTCTTGTCTTCCATGTCAGTCTCCTACGCAGTCTCTAATGAGACCTTATTGTAAAGTGGTACCCTTTTAATATTGGCCATTTATCAACTGTAACATGAAGATAATTATCACTTTGTATTGGCTGGGAATTTTAATATTGGTACATCTCTTCAAAATAGGATGTACTTGATGAGATATTAGGGTGTGTGTAGTGTATGTTTAAGTGGAAATATTCTTCTGTTTTCCAGATACCTCAAAACTTGCCATGTTCGGTTACCCTGCAGCCTGGGCCTGAGGACACAGGAAAGGTATTATCACTTATTCACAGCTCCTTTTAACACAAGAAGTTCCATCTAACACTTTTAAATTTGTCACCCAATTTTACACACATCCTGTTTGTGAAGGTTGAGCAAACTTGTCATTTGTTTACCTCTGGCTTTCTCGCTCCAGGCCTGTGGGGTGGATTTTGAGATAAGGGCTTTCTGTGCCAAATCGATGGACGACAAGAATCACAAAAGGTTTGATTCTTTACAATTTCCTGCCTTTTTTGACCCATAATCATTTGTTTTCAATGTTTTTTGCAACAAAATAAAAAAATAAAAGGGGTGATTGCGACTTTTTATCTCACAGTTCTGACTTTTTTTCTTACAATTGCGCATTTGTCACAGTTCAGACTCCCAATCTCAAGGTATAAGTTTGTAATTGCAAGTAGGGCTGGGCGATGTATCGAATGCTTTTGTCACGCGCATTTCTTCAGTAAAGCCGGTTCCCTGATTACCGCTAAATCGCCATCACCTGCTTTCAAATGAAGCGGCATTTAATAGACAGAGCCGTAGTTCACTGATAAGACACGCAATATCGCGTTCAATATCGATATGTATCGCCGTCGATATTGAACGCGATATTGCGTGTCTTATCAGTGAACTACGGCTCTGTCTATTAAATGCCGCTTCATTTGAAAGCAGGTGATGGCGATTTAGCGGTAATCAGGGAACCGGCTTTACTGAAGAAATGCGCGTGACAAAAGCATTCGATACATCGCCCAGCCCTACTTGCAAGTTTATATCTCGAACTAGTGACTTTTTTCCTCAGAATTGCGAGTTTGTTTGTTTTTTGGAATTCTTATTTTATATCTCGCAATTTTTTCCCCACCTCAGAATAACTAAATAACATAGGTCATTGTGAATTCTTATCTTACAATTTTGATTAATTTTAATTTTTTTCACAATTGCAAGTATATAACTCGTAATTTCAAGGTATAAATGACTTTTTTCCCCTCAGAATTACCAGGTTTTTTGAGTTTTGTGTTGTTTTGTTTTGTTTTGTTTTGTTTTTATGCAATGCTTAGTTTACATCTCACAGTTCTGTTTGTTTTTTTTCTTTCTCCCATGGAATAACAAAATAAAAATAGTCATTGTGAATTTTTATCTCCCAATTCAGACCTTTTTTTTCACGGCTCGTAATTATAACTCGTAATTGCGAGTTTACATCTTGAAATTCAGATTTTTTTTCCCCTCAGAACTGTGAGTTTACATTTTGCAATTTTTTTATTCTGTGCCGGAAACAAGCTTCCATAGTTTTCAGTTTAAATAATTTTTGGAAGGAAAGTTTAGATATTATTTGAAGATTATTTCTTTCTGGAAAGGAATTCAGTGCGACTAGTGATTCGTAAAGTCCAGTACGCCCCTGAGAAACCTGGCCCACAGCCAATGGTGGAGACAACGAGGAGTTTCCTCATGTCAGACCGGTCTTTACACCTAGAGGCTTCATTGGATAAAGAGGTAACATACTGTTTAACATATATCAGCGCTAGTTAGAAATAATTAACCTATTATAACCTTGATCATCTCACACAGCTGTATTACCATGGAGAACCCATCAGTGTTAACGTCCATGTCACCAATAACTCAACCAAGACCGTCAAAAGGGTTAAAATATCAGGTGAGTCACAGCCATCGGCCTTTCTGTTTGTAGTTTGTGACATTATTTTCATATCAGTGTCATCATCTATGATCTGTTTACATATTATTACTGTATTGTTTGCATTTTTGTCTCTACAGTCCGACAGTATGCTGATATCTGTCTCTTCAGTACAGCACAGTACAGATGTCTAGTGGCTCAGATAGAGGCTGAGTAAGCATATTTTATTTACACAGTATAGATGTTGGTGTTTTGAAATGATTACCTGAACTTTTAGTTCTCATTTATTCGAGATTTATGATTAAGATGTCATTAGGAGAACAGACCTTCCCAAAAGTGGCACAAAACATGTCTTCTTCTGTCTGTTTGCTGACTTTCTAATGATGTGTACATGGGAAACAAAGTGTATTTGTTCCATCTGTGTTCTGCAGCGATCAAGTGGCATCCAGCTCTACTTTCTGTAAAGTGTACACACTCACGCCAACTCTCAACAACAATCGAGAGAAGAGAGGGCTGGCGCTGGATGGAAAACTCAAACATGAGGACACCAACCTGGCGTCCAGTACCATGTGAGTATTACTGTGCTTAACCAGCACATTTTACCTATTTGCACACTAGTTACTATGAAAAAGACACATTTTTGTCTTATAAAATTTTAATGTTGTAGACCTACAAACATGCAACATTTTGTTAACATATACAGGCATTTGTGCAAAGCTCAGGTTAGTTAATAAAATGTTTACAAAATGGAAAGTTTCCTACTTTAAATTCTAAAGTAAATGAGAGGTAAGAAATCAACTTGTGGTTAAAGTCTACTCTACCGTTCAAATGTTTTTGAAAGAAGACTTTTATTCTCACCAAGGGTGCATTTATTTGATTAAAAAAATACACTAAAAACAGTAATATTGTAAAATATTATTACTGTTTAAAATAACTATTTTCGAATGTATTTTTAAAATGTAATTTATTCCTATGATGACAAAGTTGATTTTTCAGCACCATTACTCCAGTCTACAATGTCAAATGATCCTTCAGAAATCATGCTGATTTAGTGCTCAAGAAACATCTATTATTATCAGTGTTGTGGAAACTGTGATCCTTTTTTATTCAGAATTATTTGATTATTAGAAAGTACAATCACACTTTATATTAGGTGGCATTGACTACTATGTACTTACATCAAAAAATAAGTACAATGTACTTATTGTGATCATGTTGTATTGTAAAACACTTTTCCTGCTCTTAAGGTGGGACAGGGGTTAAGGTTAGGAACAGTTTTGGTGGTATGGTTCTTTTAAGGGTGAGTTAAGCTGTAAGGGAAGAGTCAACAGTGTAATTATAGATGTAATTACAGAAATTAATTACATATGTAATTATAAGCAGGTATTTTTTTAAACATAATGTAATTTTACAGTTAAAGACACAAAAGACCAGATATGATGAATGAAGAACAGGAGTCAGAGTTTAAAAAAAAATAAACTTAAGAATAGTTTGCAGAAGCCAGCTTCAAGTCTCACATTTCCACACCAATTATACTCTTACAGTCTACTAACTACATCATTCTTTAGGTTAAACGATTCTGATTGGCTAAGAAAAATAGACATAATCAGTAATCTTCCACACATGGACTGATAGTTAGAAGTATATCTCCATCCATCGCGCTTCTGATGCTCAGACTATGAATTTAGGCACATGGTAATCTGTTAAGTCATGACAGGTTTCTAGTAGAATGCCAGGTGTCCACCAGCACCAATACTAGACCTGCACACAGCACACAGAATTCACAGCTTCTTCAAGGTTAAAGGTTTAACTATAAACAGGAAAGATTCAGAACATACTGATAAGTTGTACTTTTCTCTCAGTGAGTGGTAGAGACAATATTCATCATTATTCTCTAGTGTTTGAAGATGAAGAGAAAAATAAATGCTTTAAAATAAGATGAAGTCATGCAAATAATTTAATATTTAGAAAAATAAATGTTGATTAATAACTCAAAAGATATATATTGATGCGGCAGTGGATTCCAGAATCCAACCCTTCAATAAATACATTGTAAAAACATGTATGTGCATAATAAGTGCATTTTATCAAATGTTTGTACATAGTAGAGACCTAATATATAAATGTATAAGTGGGACCGAAAGTCTTTTTTTTTTAACATTATAAATGTCTTTACTGTCACTTTTGATCAATTTAATGCATCTTTGCAGAATAACATTTCTTAATTTAAAAAAAAAAAAGTCCTTACTGACCCCAAACCTTTTAACAGTTTTGGAATCAAAATTGACCCTATTCACTTTCTTAATACACCTTCCTGGTCTTTGTGTATACAATTCATCAGTCCACTCCAGGTGTCTTTGTAATTGTTCATAAATGTAAAGACAGGTGATTTCCTTTTTTCAAAAAAGTATTTTTTTTGTTGAATTCTTTGTAGGATATAAAGCCGTCTGACTGATTCTGTTTGTGTGTTTGACTGCAGTGTGAAGGATGTGAGTTATAAGGAAGTTCTGGGTGTCCTGGTGTCCTATCGGGTCAAAGTCAAACTGGTGGTCTCCCGTGGAGGGTGAGTCATGTGTCACACCTGCTTCCTCTATATACAGTCACACACTGGGGAGCAGTTTTGATAGGTCTGTAGTCCTCCACACATTAAGGACTGTTACATGTTGCTGTTGTTTTCGAAATAATAATAATAATAATAATCAGATTTGATCTCACATGTATGTGCGTTTGACTAGTGTAGGTTGACTAGTTTATCTAGACATTTTTGTCTTATATAATTTTCTTGGATTTGATATTTTCAGCGGTGGTGCTTTAATTAGCGTGCTGTGCTTTAGCTGTTAAAACTCTTTTGCAGGATGCTGTGCGAGCTTTATATTTCCTCCCTGAACTCTTGCCTGCCTGTGCTGCTTCGTTGTAGTTATTGAATCATTTTGTCACTCTCCCATTGTTTTATGTATCTCTCTCTGTCTGTTTCCTTCCCCTCCATCTGTCTGTCACGTTAGGCTTTTAAGCAGCTTGCTGGAGAGGTAAATACATTCATTGTGCATTCTGGTGGCTTGCTGTAGTGTCTCTAGGTTTGCCATAAAAAGGAGATCTGCATGGTGTTCAATGATCTGCTCAACTTGACCCTGATGTTTCCTGTCTGATAGTGTTAGAGCAGCACTAATCTCAACACACACATGAAACCGCATGAATGGATGAATCTCACTAAGAAATGTCTAGGTCATATTTTACCTTTAAATCTAAAGAATTGCATGTTGTAATGTAAAAAAAAAAGAAAGAAAAAAGGCCTATTTTGTCTGTAAAGTACTTAATTTTTTTTTTTTAAAAGAAAATTACTAATATTACAAATATTTAAAAATCAACTTGTCCCTTGAGGATTACACTTGCAGTATGACATTTTCAATGGAAGTGAATGGCTTAGTTGTCATGAAAATATTAGAATCCCAAAAAAATCATTAAATCATATTGTACAATATATATATATATATATATATTTATTTTTTTTTTTTTTTTGCAAAATACAGTGCCATCCACAATTATTGGCACCCTTAGTAATTATGAGCAAAGGCGGCTGTGAAAATAAATCTGCATTGTTTATCCTTTTGATCTTTCATTCAAAAAATTCACAAAAATCTAACCTTTCATTGAAGGAAAACAGTTGAAAGTGGGGGAAACTCACATTATGAAATAAATGTTTTTCTCCAATACACGTTGGCCACAATTATTGGCACCCCTACAAATTCTTATGAGTAAAATATCTCTGAAATATATTCCCATTCATATTTACATTTTTTAGCACACCAGGGTGATCATGAACATAAAACTGTCCAGCCATGATTTCCTGTTCCACAGGAATAAACATGAGGAAACACAAAGGCCAAATTCCCGTAATCATTCATCACAATGAGTAAAACCAAAGAATATAGTTATGATGTGTAGCAAAAGATTGTTGAGCTTCACAAAATAGAAAGTGGCTGTAAGAAAACAGCTAAAGCATTGAAAATCCCCATTTCCACCATCAGGGCAATAATTAAGAAGTTCCAATCAACTAAAGATGTTACAAATCTACCTGGAAGAGGACATGTGTCTAAATCGTCCTAATGTAAAGTGAGGAGGAAAGGTTGAGGGGCCAAAGACTCTCCAAGGATCACAGCTGGAGAACTGCAGAGATTATTTGAGTCTTGAGTCTCAGAAAGCCTAAAAAAAAATGATCAAACAGCACCTACATCCCCACAAGTTGTTCAGGAGGGTTTCAAGAAAAATCCTCTGCTCTCATCCAGAAACAATCTCCAGCATATTCAGTTGTCAGACACGACTGGAACTTCAAACGGGACCGGCTTCTATGGTCAGATGAAACTAAAACAAGAGCTTTTTGGCAGCAAACCCACCAGATGGATTTTGGTGCACACATGGATAAAAAGTACCCCAAGTACCCCATGCCCACGGTTAAATATACTGCTGGATCTTTAATGTTGTGGGCCTATTTTTCTGCTGGAGGTCCTGGACATCTTGTTCAGATACACGGTATCATGGATTCTATCAAATACCAACAGATAAAAAAATCAAAACCTGACCGCTTCTGCTAGAAATCCAATAATGGGCCATGGTTGGATCTTCCATCAGGACAATGATCCAAAACAAACATCAAAACCAACACAAAAATGGGTCACTGAGCACAAAATGAAGCTTCTGCCATGGCCATCCCAGTCCCCTGACCTGAACCCTAAAGAAAATGAGTGGAGTGAACTGAAGAGAAGAAGCACCAACATGGAGCTGGGAATCTGAAGGATCTGGAGAGATTCTGTATGAAGGAATGGTCTCTGATCTCTTGTCAGGTGTTCTCCAAACTCATCAGGCATTATAGAAGAAGAGTCAGAGCTGTTATTTTGGCAAAAGGAGGTTGCAAAACGTTTTGAATACAAGGTTGCCAATAATTGTGGCCAACGTGTTTGAGAAAAATATTTATTTCATAATGTGAGTTTCCCCCCACTTTCAATTATTTTCCTTAAATGAAAGGTTATAATTTTGTGAATTTTTTGAATGAAAGATCAAAAGTATAAACAATGCAGATTTATTTTCACAGCTGCTTTTGCTCATAATTACTAAGGTTGCCAATATTTGTGGAGGGCACTGTATACACTACTGTTCAAATGTTTGGGTCGGTAAGATTTTTGCAATGTTTTGAAAGGTTCTTATGCTCATTAAGTCTGCATTTACTTGCTCAAAAATACAGTTAAAATAGTAATATTGTGAAATATCATTACCATTTAAAATAAGTGTTTTCTATTTTAGTATATATTAAAATGCTATTTATTCCTGTGATGTCAAAACTGAATTTTCGGCATCATTACTCCAGTCTTCAGTGTCACATGGTCTTTCAGAATAAGCTTTTTTCATGATTCTTGAACAGCATTCATCTGAAATAGAAATGTCTTTACTGTCACATTTTTGATCAATTTAATGCATCCTTGCCGAATAAAAGCATTCATTTCCTTTACAAAAAAAATCTTACCGACCCAAATGAGTATATACATTACACACATTATATATTAGTTTTGATTTTGTAGTGAAATATGACCCAGTCAGTTCTTGAGAGATTTGCCCTCTTAAGAACTCTTGCACAAGTATTTGCTCAAGTATTTCAAATAATGGCAGTGTTGTTTTTGTGTTGTTTTTCTCTCTCTCTCATTCAGGGATGTTTCAGTGGAACTGCCTTTTGTCTTAATGCATCCAAAACCCACAGACTCCACCCTTTTCCATTCGACCTCAGGTTTGTGATCAAACAAAAAGCACCTCATTAATTGCACTGAAATAGGCCATGTCTAACTGTCAATGTAATAACACCTTCATTAATCATTAATCAATAATAATAATACTTTTTCTGTTTAACAGCTGCTCCAATTTTGGATCCACCAATTGACACCAATTTGATAGAGTTTGACACAAAGTAAGCAAGAATTTTTAATATCAACATCAAACAATGATTAGATTTCCCTCTTGTTTAAAGCTTTGTTTTCCATGTTATTCTTTCTCACAGCAGTTTAACTGCAGATGATGACATTGTATTTGAGGACTTTGCTCGCTTGCGGTTAAAAGGAATGATCGACAAGGAGGAGGACTGCTAAATTTGTATCATCTCATTCACCAAGAACAGAAGCGCTTCACATCAAATTGTGCATCTTTTATCTCCTTAAGGGTGTAACAAAGAAATAATTCTTTTCATCTCATTACAATTAAAGTAGTATTTGGATATTTTATTGGGGAAAAAAGTGGAGAAAAGTAAAGGACTTCATTAATATACCTGTCAAAAGCTAATGAAGGAGGGGATTCCAGGGAATTTCATACATTTTTTTTTCATAGGCATGTGATAATTATACTCTCATATTGTGCCAACTGTTATGTTATGAACGGCAAGCTCATCTGTAAAGATGGCCAAATTGCTTCATATTTATTCCTTTACAAAGACGCTCTTGATTTTCCTGTGATCTGTGTACAAAACCCCCTGTGCATTACACAAAGATGGACAGAATCAGTGACAGGGGCTGTGCATGTTTCTCTGTGCTGCTGTGAGGATCATATGTGATTGAGCACATGTTGTCTTTCTGCAGGTTGTAAATGTATGAAAGTGCTGCTTTTAATTTGTTGGGCTGCTGCATTTGGTTAAAAAAAAAAAAAAAAAAAAAAAAAAAAAAACAGCTAATGGATGTACAGAGATTTAACATCCCTCAGGAGAAAGGAAATTTGTTGTGTTAACAATTTTCATAATCACAGGATACACTGTTTGCCATTTTATTTTAAAACGTTTTATTTAATTTTTTTAAAACAAATAAAACATGGCTGTTATTAAATTTGGAAAGCTTTATTACTAACCTTTGAATTCAGCAATTTGCTGAGAAAAGTCAAGGTGTTCGATCTCACACTTCAAAAAAATGATTTCCTTATTCAGTATTTTTTTTTCTTGTTTTCCAGCACATAAACATTCTTTAAATTAAGACATTTACTAGAGAAGCCAAATTACTTAATATTAAAATTAAGAGAGTTTATGCTTAAAACAGGAAAATATGTCAATAGGGTCAGAAAAATCTTTTTGTCAGAAAACAAGACTTAAGTCATTTTGCTTCTCAAGTAAATGTATTTTGATTTAAGAAGATATTTGTACTGGAAAACGACATAAAAATGAGTAAGAAAATCATTTTTTGAAGTGCTTAAATGCTTGTTATAAAACAATATAAAAGTGTGGAAAAAATCATCAGAAACATAATCAAATTCACTTTCCTAGATAAATACGTTTGTTTTAAGAAGGAGGAGGCTAAATTTTAGGCTCTGTCGGTTTGATATCTGAGCTGCTGTTAGCGGCACACGGTGTTGGGCGAGACCTGCCACGATACCGCTTCTTCAGTCGACCAGCTAAACGTTGCCACCTAGTGGACGATATAATGAATGGCAAGTCACTTATGTGTAAAACCATTGAGGAAGCAATAATAAAATATTATGGTATAACATTCACCTTTCTTGTGTTGCATTGTGCTTATTAATCCTCTCAGCCTCCTCTTTTTTCTCCTCTAACCAGCGGTCTAGGAGCTGCTCTTTCTGGTGTTTTGTGGCAGTCAGTTCCTCTCTCAGTGTGTTGTGCTCCAATCTCAGTGCTGTCAGTTCCTTTGACTGACACTCCAGCCGATACTCATATTCCTCCAGATCAGACTTCAGACAGGAAGCCCCCTGGGCCAACAAAACCGCTTCTGTCCTGTAACGGGCAACTCTACAGCAGGAAGACATGGTAGAACTCTATTAGAACTGCTTGTCTTCATGATTATCATCTTTTTCAAGATGTGACTGGCTGTTTGACCTACTGTGAGTGACAGTATTGTAACTCCGCCTCCTTCAGGTATATATTGCTGGTCAGATCTGATATTTTCTGTTTGAGCTTGAAAAAGACAGATGTGGAAGGGTATTGCATGGTTAGTAGTAGCAGTAAGAGACTGATATGTCAGACACACATTGATTAAAAAAAAAAAAAAAAATCATAAAGATAAAGCACAACCCAAACCTTAGTAAAACCTACAAACGACAACTAATATGCATAAAATCTCTAGATCTGGTGGAGAATAACATTAGGTTTAGCAATAAGGCAGTTTATCACTGATGTTTATTGATATGAATATTTCTCTCACCTGTTGATTAAGAAACTCCACCTCATTCACTCTCAAATAAAGTGTGCCTCCTTTATCTGGACATTTTGAGCTTCCATTTTCTTTGGAACTGAGTCAAATATAACAGTAAACAAAACATAGTACATTCCAATGTATGGCAAGTACATACATCAGGATATATGCATAATGTTTGGAAAGCAAAGAAGAAACCAAATCAGTACAACAATAAGATGTCACGCATGGTGTTACCTGCCTTGCCAGAGTTTGATGTGAAAGTCCAGCATCTCCTCCAGCCTGGACACTGTCAGAGCATCCAGTCATTACTGAAGCACAGCAGTACTTATAACCTGTTTATGTACATTTGCCAGCATCTGTGTTAAACTCACCCTTGTCAAAAAGGCCAGAGAAAGGGTCTTTCTGCCTGCTGTCTCGGTGAAACAGCTCCGCTCGCACGTGACTCTTCCAAGACTCCATGATCTGCAGCTTTGGAGCTCAGATGGACAATTCGCCTATTTCACACTTTCGAATCTCGTATAATGTATTTTAACAGCGCTTTTCACATTGGATATCACGGGCAGATCTATACAACCACTTTCCGTGGCAGATTTTCTCCAGATGTTGCGCAAATCGCTTTAAATACTAGTTAAACCTGATCCATGTTTAGTTTTCCCTACGGTAGTCGGCAGATTTCGCGTTTCTATTATTTTTGTTCTTCTGCGGCTTCCGTACTTCGCAACATACTGAAAGCGCTTTGTGTACTACATTTAGTGGTTAAATATCGCGTCAAATTTAGCTTTCGGTGCTTAAATATACATGTAAGTAGACTTAAAGTTATTTACAAACATATAGATTTATGAAGTGCGTTTTTCATTTTTTAATTATTCATCTCGTATAGCTAATGTGTGTTGGTGTTTTCTGCTGCAGTTGAAGTCTTTTTTATGTTTACGCGTGTTTTCTCTGTAGGTTGTGTGGTCGGGATGGCTAATGACAGGCTGAGAGCATTAGAAGATGTGGAGAAGGAGATTGCTTTAGTGCTGCAGAGCGCAGGTTCGTGTTGTCAGTAATCCCTGCATATTAATTCATACACTTTTTCAGCTTTTGGTCTTTGGATTCTGATTGTAATTTCCTTTGTAAATAATGACGTAATCGTATTAAATATGACAACGTATAGAACTGACGTTCTAATACGTTCTCTGAAGAAAAAAAAAAAGTTAAGATTTAAACCAGCTTAAGATAGTTTGCTGGTTTAGGCTAGTTTCCTAGTCTGGCCAAGCTGGTTTTAGCTGGTCATACAAGGAAAACTCATTTAAAACCAGTGAACAGACCAGCATGGCCAGACCGGGAGTACAGCTTTGACCGATAGAAGTTTTTTTTGTTTTTAATTAGGGGTTTTGTAACTGATATTATAAATATACCTGTTAAAACCTCATCATTACAGCATTACAGTGTTAGTATTTTTCTTTTTGTGTACAAACTGAATAACAATCTGTCTATCAGGAACTATCGTGCTGGAGCTTTCTAAAGAGAAGGCCAATGCCAGTTTATTAGACCGACAGCTGAATCAGTTCCAGACCTCCATCAACAGAGTTGAGAATGAACTGAGTGCACAGATCCGATATCTGACACAGGTGTGTATGTGAATTCACATCTATCTATCTATCTATCTATCTATCTATCTATCTATCTATCTATCTATCTATCTATCTATCTATCTATCTATCTATCTGTCTATCTATCTATCTATCTATCTATCTATCTATCCATATCCACCGTTCCATGCATCTATCTTTTGTTCTTTCCATCCATCTATCATTTTATCTCCATCATTCCATCCATCCATATTCTATCTATACATCCATCCATTTATCATGATCTGTCTAATCATTCTATGTGTAACAGACGTAGGCTAGTAGGCTCCTTGTTAGAGCGCCCGACTCCCATGCAGATGGGTTTGGGTTCGCGTCCCACTTGGAGCAGTCAGTTGTGAACAGGAGGGGCTACATTGGTGCTGTGACCCGGATGGGAGCGAGGTTTAGGGGCGTGAGTGTAACAGGCGTAGACTAGTAAGACCCTGTCCCAAATGGCACCCTAAACACTCCGGCCTTCCTATAAGTCCGCACTTTAGTGACGTAACATCACTTTGACTGTCGGGAAGAAGTCTGCCGTGGTGTGCATCGAGTACCGTTATTGGCCACACTATGGTACACACCATATTGGCCGCAAATGGGGCGCTTGCGAGCACCCTTCTGAAGCCTAAAATTGACAAATGGGACACCCTACGGTCTTGTGGACTTAACGTACATGTGTACGCGGCAGCCATTGTAAGTCCAAAAGTGCATAGAAGTGAGCCATTTGGGACAGGGCCTAAGAGCTGTGCGTGTAAACCTCACTCCCCGGATCTCAAGAGATGCTCTAGCGACTGACGCTAGGGGTTGCAGCCTTTAGCTTCCTTGTTAGAGTGTCCGACTCCCATGCGTAAGGGCCCAGGTTCGCATCCCACTTGGAGCGGGCAGGTGCGAACGGGAGGGGCTACATATATGCATTGTGCCACGCATCCATCCATCCACCCATCTATCCTACGAAAACATTGCGTTGGAGAAAAACTTTGCATCTGTGCTGCACTAACTTTACTTCTTCTTTTCTGAGTGAAGGTGGCAACAGGTCAGCCTCATGAGGGATCGACATACTCAGCCAGAAAGGACTGTCAGATGGCCTTAAACCGTGCAGAATATGCCCGTGTCAAACTGGGAGAGTTGGGACGTACCTGTGAGATGATGCTTGATCCACAGACGTAAAGACTTATTAAATGGACTATTTCTTTGTAATATCTGCCAGCCGACTTCATAAATGTCTACATGTTTCAAGACCTGTCTGAATACCATCCACAAACAACACTTTTTTATTCTCCATAGTCTAAGGAAATCTTATATGACAAACCCAGTGATTTGCTTTGAATATGATCCCTGTCTTGTAATAGCATCAACTTTTGTCTTGTTAAGAAATGTTACATATTTTCTGTTATTGCTTTAAATAGTTGTGACAAAAACAAAACAACAATAAAATATTTTTTTTCACTAGTAATTTATTGAAGTGAACATAAGACTTATCTTGCATTGTTCATTACTGTTGTGATATCAAGTACACAGCACAAGGTTTGCAGGGTGTACATCAATAAAATAATAGACATTTATATTACCACACAAACATTTAAATATCGGAATTCAAAAAATGTCCACCATACACACACATTCAACATAAACACAAGCTACTAACATCTGGACCTATATTGTCTTATAGCTTATTCATCAGAAGACAACCATTAAAGTGAAGACCTTCGGCTTGTTATGCTTATTTATATGATGGAAAATGTGGAGTCAAAGTTCCTTCCCATAATTTTCTGAATATTTCTGGAATTTAACAACACATGACATGCATATATATGCACACAGCATGTATTTGTGGCTATTTACTGTATGTTTTGGACACATTTTCTTCATTACATCATCAATATATCTAGTATTTAAATTTTGAGCCAAAGATGAACTGGCAAATATATCAATTTCAGACAATATAACAAAGCAAAATCTCCTTCTAGATTGTTGAGAAGTCTTTTAAAAATAAATAATTAGGAGTAATTGGACTTGAATTTGGAAATTGTCTGGGTTTATGTGACCATGTACTCCTGGCGCTTGTTAAGGCGAACTTGACACAGAGACACTGCGCCAACACCTACGTAGATGGCAGCAGCAATGAAGCAGTTGATCCCAACTTGGTTGTAGAGTCCATAAATTGTCTGTGGTGGATTCTTGCTGTTGAAGGGAAGACAAATTCAGGAGTAAACATTTGCATGTAAAAATGCCATAATCTCAGGATATGCCAGTTCTCATTTTACACATGCAGCCTATTCGAAATGTTTGAAGCAAATTATTATTTGAGCAAAAACACAGAAAAAAAAATAATTTTGTGAAATATTATTACAATTTAAACTCTATTCTATTTAAATATATTTTAAAATGTAATTTATTCCTGTGATGCAAAGCCTAGTTGTCAGCATCATTACTCCAGTCTTCGGTGTCACATGATCCTTCAGAAATCATTCTAATATGCTGATTTGATGCTCAAGAAAAATTTCTTATTATTATCAATGCTGAAAACAGTTGCGCTGCTTAATATTTTTGTGGAAACCACAATACATTTTTTATTTAGGATTCTTTGATGAATAGAAAGCTCAAAAGAACAGCATGCATTTGAAGTAGAAATCTTGCAACATTATAAATGTCTGTCACTTTTGATCAATTTAATGCATCCTTGTTGAATAAAAGTATTAATTTCTTATCTTAAAATATCTATTCAGATGTCTGGAAGATTATATGGGGGAAAGTAACTCACTCATCACGGATGTCTTCCTCAGTAAAGGGAACATCTTC
Organism: Chanodichthys erythropterus; assembly: GCF_024489055.1. Classification (NCBI taxonomy): domain Eukaryota; kingdom Metazoa; phylum Chordata; class Actinopteri; order Cypriniformes; family Xenocyprididae; genus Chanodichthys; species Chanodichthys erythropterus. Next base: position 48,149,430 of record NC_090230.1, on the reverse strand, counting down.
GATCAGCACAGCAGATTTTGCACTGAAGAAGATTCCCAACATTGACTGAAAACAAAAGTGAATAATTAACAAGGTTTGTTGTGAATATTTAAAATTAGTACATAGAGGTGGAATTAATTATGGAAGAGCACCCAATATATATCTATGGAAATACACAAAAAATACACAAAAAAAGACCCTCAAGTCAGTGAAGAATAGCTATTCAGGCCTTCACATCCTATGATCCCAACACCTGCTGTTATATTCCTCATATCAGGCTCCTAGTATATTCTGCTGATAAATAGGTGATAGAACATATCTTTTTGTGCAGATTTGTTACAAATGTACGCATTTATCTATCAGTTAAAATCCAAATACACCAACATTTAGTATTATTATGTGAATTATTCCTGTCGTTGGGGATGAATCCCATTAGCTACAACTAGCAAGCGATGACACGAAGAAGACTATAATCCTTACCAGCATAACGACACCCCAGATGCTTAACACGATCCCACAGGCTGCCAATTTGGGCCCACAGAATAAAAGCGACGGCATTTTATCCGAGATCGCCCGCAGATTCTTCCTCTCAAAACAGGGAAAAGGTTGCTACATCCAGTCGGGATGACAGCCTGCCTCTATCCTTCTCTCGACCCAATCGACCGGATATACATCGGCGGCACTCGGGTTTTTTAGACTAGTTCCGTAATCTTACTCGGCAACGCTCGGCTGTTTTCGTGTGGATGTTGCGCAGATCGTGTTCAATCATTTGATTGGCTATGGACTGACCAATTACACGCCTCGTTTTCGAAGCGCATTGTACTCTGGGAATTTTTAGTTCGAACTATTATGTTGCGTTCATGCTGATTATAGAGACTTTTTTGTTAGATATATAATAAAGTTAGCATTATTTTTGTCGTACAGAAGGTCGCTGAATGACTGCAACAGTCATTTTAAACCGGTTTGATAGTTTTATCTTTTCAGCGCCGCTGATTGAGACTCGACTGGACTGTTGTTGTATTTGTGTCAGTTCTTTTTATTGCAGCTCATCACTCCAGCATGACTTCAGCTTCCACAAAGGTAAAACACTAGCAATTCTTCATTTCGACTTATTCATTATTAATGTTCTTACGTAACTGATAAATAAATAAATAAAAAACCACATATAAATGCCAATCAGGTGGGCGAGATCTTCTCGGCTGCAGGCGCGGCATTCTCTAAACTGGGTGAACTGACCATGCAGCTGCATCCAGTGGCAGACTCATCTCCTGCAGGGTGAGATGCTGAAACTGCATCTGCAGTATTTCAAATGCATTCTTTGCGTCTCTCCCGGTAAATGTTAGATGTTCTAATTAGTTTTGTCCTATTGTTTATGTATAGTCAGTAATTTGTAAATTACTCATTTTCCCTTTGCACACTCGTTCTCTCAGAGCCAAATGGACCGACACGGAGATTGAGATGCTGCGATCTGCAGTTCGCCGCTTCGGTGAAGATTTGAACAGCATCAGCTCAGTCATAAAGGAGCGCACAGTGTAAGTGTGTATTAAGTTATAGTTAGCTGTCATTTTTTCAAATTAAAATAAATATTCAAGTCGTTATATTCTCATTTTAATATATTGAATAATATATAATATGTTTTAAAAATATATATATTTTTGTGCTGTGATGAATTAATGTTAGAGCAAATAATAAATACGCTGGGGGTAAAAAAATTGAAATAATTAAGATTTTTAATTATTTTCATAATCTTCTCTCCTCTTATGCTCAACAAGGCAGTAAAAACAGTAATACTGGGAAACATTACATTTTACAATAACTGTTTTTTTTTTTGTTTTTTTTTGAATATGTAATTTATTCCTGTGATGCAAAGCTTAATTTTCGGCATCATTACTCCAGTCTTCAGTATCACATGATCCTTCAGAAATCATTCTAATATAATGTTTTAGAGCTCAATTATTAATAATTGTTCTTCTTCTTCTTATCTATTATCAATGTTAAAAAATACCTTTGTGGAAACTGATACTTTCTGAATGGAAAGTTCAAAAGAACAACATTTATTTGAAATATAAATCTATTGTAACAATAATAAATGTATTTACATAATTATTTACGTCATTTGTATCAATTTAAAGGGTTAGTTCACCCGAAAATGAAAATGATGTCATTAATGACTCAACCTCATGTCGTTCCAAACCCGTAAGACCTTCATTCATCTTCGTAACACAGTTTAAGATATTTTAGATTTGGTCCGAGAGCTTTCTGTCCTTCCATTGAAAATGTATGTACAGTAGACTGTCCATGTCCAGAAAGGTAATAAAAACATCATCAAAGTAGTCCATGTGACATCAGTGGGTTAGTTAGAAGTTTTTGAAGCATCTAAAATGCATTTTGCTCCAAAAATAACAAAAACTACGACTTTATTCAGCATTGTCTTCTCTTCCGGGTCTGTTGTATATCCGCTTTCAATCCACAGTGACGCTGCTTCTTTTTCTTTCCTGTTTTACGGCGGTTGGCATCCAGGTTATTGGTGCATTACCGCCCCCTTCTGCTCCGGACAGTGACGCGATTAGGACATCCGTGACATGCACACCTACGCACCATTTTAAAAAATATAGCAATACCAAAATACAAACAATGTCTCCTTCAGACTGTAAATGAAGCTCGAGCGCACCAGATAACACGTCATCAGCGTCACTGTCCGGAGCAGAAGGGTAATGCACCAATAAGTCAAACTATTTTGAACATTAATAATAAGAAATGTTTCTTGAGCAGCAAATGATTTCTGAAGGATCATGTGACAATGAAGTAATTACATTTTAGAGTTTTTTCTAGGTTTATATTTCACAATATTCCTGTTTTTTAATGTATTTTTGATCAAATAAAAGCATAATATTGCATCTGTTTTTCTTGTCATCTTGTAGTGCCCAGATTAAGACCACAGTGAAAAGGAAGCTGTATGAGGACAGCAGGGTTCCTCTCACTGCAGAGTCGCCTAAAAAAACTATGAAGAAAACCACAGTGACACTGCCACCGCCTCCTGCATCAGTGGCCCCCACTGTTATTGCTGTTCCAACCTCACAGGTTGTCGTCACAACTGGATTGCAGAGTTCTTCATCTTTACAACCAGCAATAAAAAACCCTAAACCAGCAGGTGACTCACTTTCCAATTACAAGGGATAAAAAATGAAAACATTTTTCATTAATAATGTCAGTTGACAAAATGTGGTTATATGTCTGTAAATGAACTGGCTCTCTGTTATCAGATGTGACTCTGAGTGCTCTCAATGACTCTGATGTGAACAGTGATTTGGTGGATATCGAGGGGCTTGGAGAGGGCTCCACTAAAAAACCAAACTTTGACCAAGGTGAGTCCCATTTTTAAATGCATTGAAAGGAATGATTACCCAAAAATGAACGTTCTGTCATAATTTATTCACCCTCTTTTCATTCCAAACCCCTTTATGGTGCTTTTTGCAACAGTTTTGAAGCTTGAAACATAGTGACTGTATTAAAAAAAAATCTCAAAATTTCACCGTAGAAAGTCATACAGGTTTGGAAGGAAATGAAGGTTGAATAAATGATGACAATTTTTATTTGGGGGTAAATGAATCCTTTAAAGGTGAAGTTTGTAGTTTCTGCGACACTAGTGCCACTTTGCGGAATTACAAAACTAAAGCATATTTTCAACCACTCGTTTCACACGTCGTGCCTCCACACCCCAAATGTATACTATAGATTGAGCTGGAAAGAGATTGACAGATTTTGTGTACGCACAAAAGTTTTCAGATTTGTAAAACCATGCATACGCCAGAACCTGCGCATAATTCCCTTTTTAAAACTCAGCGGAAGATTGTGTGTACATGCATCTCCACCCCGTCTCCTCCCCGAAATAACCATAGATGGAGCTTATAATGCCAAGTTTTACTATGCATAACCTCATCTGCATATCATTTCCATATGAATATTCCCATCCACGTGATACTATGTTGAACGATACAAGACATTAGGAAAATATGACTCTAAATGCCATTCGTGCCATCACATTACATTGCTAAAAATCATTCCCTGTCCTTGTTTTGTCTTAGAATAAATAAATCAAGAGTAAGTTATTTTCTAAGCCAAATAGTATTTTTAATTGTTTTAAATGCATTAAATTGATCAAATTTTGCCTATAAGGTAAACATATATGTTAGGATGTTTATATTTTTGTAATGGAAACAGATAGGCCTTATTTTTGCAGTGTAAATAATTGTCTGACTCAGTGTGTCACTGACAAAACATTTTAAATTTAAAACATGTATATGAAAATGGTTATCATTAGGCTACTGTGTCTGCACATGACACCAACTGCACCTGCGTGCTGCAGAGGTTGTACAATACTGTGTCATCAGACCAAGTCAAACGGGACAGTGGACCATTTGATCATCAAAAACAATGCATCCACTTCAAAATATTTAAATTCATATAAAATATGTTATCAATTCTGGATAAAGATTTCATGTATTTTCAATGCTTAACTACATTAATGAGAGTGGAATATTAATTTATTCTAAGTGTGTATATCAAAATAAAAACAGTTTTTAAATCTTTGTTTACTTCATAATTTGCTCACTCCCGTAAAAGAGTGAGTACACACTCTTGTTTCGATCTAATGAGCTAAATAAGCTCACACAATTTACACACACAGAAAACATATGGAGGGCAGCGGCTTTCGTTTAGATTACGCCGAACACTGTAAGTGTGTGTTAGAAATCAGGAATGGTGAGAGAATTGTGCTTGGTACATTTTCCATCTTCAAACCAATCTTGTGTTTTCAGCTGACAAAGTTAAAATCCCATCTGGCTAGTTGCTACACTGCTTTCCATAATGTTTACGTATTAGGCGGAGAGTAGGCGTTCTTTTGCGGCTGTTTGAATGAATTCGACCTCATGAGTGTTTACACTACGAATGCAATCCAGTCTAATGCTTTCTTGACTACCTCTAGAAGTGGTCTAAAGTGGAGAAGCTCAAAACATTTTACACCCCGTTTACACCTTTATTTAGCTTCATCCACTTTTGATCCGATCGACCAAAACACATCTTAATACCAGGTGTAAACGGGGCCAGTGTATTAATGATGCCTGTAGGGGCCCAATATTTACATTTTTTTGGGGGAGATTAACACATGAATTGCATACTAATAGTAGTCAATGTACAATAAAATGGATTAAGATTATGGTTTTTAACATAAAACTCTTGTTAGTTCACCCAAAAATGAAAATTCTGTCATTAATTACTCACCCTCATGTCATTCTTATGTCATCCCGCAAGACTTTCGTTCATCTTTGGAACACAAATGAAGATCTTTTTGATGAAATCCTGAACCTAACTGGCGCGTGAGAACAAACCTCTTGCGGAAACTCAAACATGCTGCGTAACACAGGAGAATGCATCAAGCACATCAAGCAAACAATGCATGAGCTTCCAATTGCCACAACTGATGTGTGGGCTGATGAATGTTTATATGTGAATAAAAGCCTAAATTCAATCTGTTCATCATATAAAGCAATTGTGTCTCTTCAGAAAATTTGGACTAAACTGCTCAATTCATATGGGTTAGTTTTACGATCTCTTTATGAACTTTTGGAAGTGTCAAAGTTTGTTGCGTAGCTGTCTATGGAGGGTCAGAAAGCTCTCAGATTTCATCAAAAAGATCTTCATTTGCATTCCGAAGATGAACAAAAGTCTTATGGGTGTGGAACGACATGAGGGTGAGTAATTAATGACAGAATTTTCATTTTTGGTGAACTAACCGTTCATCAAGTGGAAAAGCATGCTAACTTTGTTGCTGTTGATAAACTTTTTTCTGACAGAGAGCTTGAATCTGGACTCCAGTCTTATAATGAACTCCAGTGATTTGCCCCTGCTGTCCCGCTGATCTTCATTGCTCAGTCAAAGTGATATTCATGGAAATGGGGACAAAGATTATTAAGGACATCACATGTAAAGATTCTGCAGTTTGATCATGAGATACAAAAATGGAGAAGGCAGCATTTGGCACCTGTTAAATCTCTTCCACCGTGGGTCCAAATAACACCAGTCCAAACCTCTACTACATCACCAACCTTTATCTGCCCATTTCATTGACAAAGTATTACATCTTTAGTTCTTATGCAGAAAAAATGAAGTTTTTTTAATCTTATGGAAAGGAATCTAATGGAAGATGGAAAATGTTTTTTTTTTTTTTTTTTGTGGTTCATGTTTTGTGATCTACTTTGCCCAGTTGAAAAGGGGTTTATAGGACAATAGGACAGTGGTGCAGGGGTCAAACTACTTGTAAAAATACTTTTTATTTTTTGTATTTTTAATAGGCCCTTTTGGCTAAAGTAAGTCTTTGTGAAGTGACATAAGATGCTGACTGTAATGGAAAAGTGGCAGCATGCAATCAAAAAATAGTTACAGAATTTTACCATTTTTTTCACTGTATGTTAGGTGCAGCTTCTATTGTATGTATATATATTATTTTAACATGACATAATTAAACAGGTCATTTCAACCGTAAACAAGACATGCCTGTTTACATTTCATATGAACAAATCAGCTTGACATTGTCTTCGCTCAGAACAAAAAGACAGCATGCAAATCAATAAAATGAGTTTTTATTATGATCTTGTTCATAATAAGAATATATGGTATCATATACATTTCATTTATGGTAAATGATATTTCTTCTCTGATAATTGGACATTCATTTTGTGTGACAGAGGGAAAAAATGTACTTTTGCTACCAATACATCAAAAAATATCCATCTTTCACTTTAATTTTTTCTGGCTTTTAGAATATATTTACAACTTAAACAATTGATAGGCAGAATCTATCAGCTTTGGCATTTCTTTACAATGTTTTTTGTGCGCTCGCAATCCATTTAGTAACACAGTCATTTGAGGAGAACAAAAGACAAATCGTGACCATCTCTGACGCACAGACACAACAGATCTAATATTAAGTGTATGGCAAATCTGGAAAATAAATGACATGGTACATATTGTAGGTAATAGTGGGAAATGAATAAAAACAACTGGTTATACGACTGATCCAGAACAACAGAGCTCAAGTCTTCCATTCAGGTTCTTGATAAGTACATGGACCTGATTATCCCGGTCAATGTAACAAATACTAATTCCAGCAACTTTAATGCATATTGCACATACGTAATCACTTTTACAGACCCATAAACATTGGTATCAATCTTTGAAATTTCAAGGACCTCAAATGGAAATGGCAAAATTACAAACAGTGCAAGAAACTTTGGAATTCAAACTTAAACATTTAAAACCTATAAGGCATTGTCATCACTGTGAATGAAAAACTAAATGAGTAAAAATTAAAGGCAACGACTATAGGGAAGAATGAGCCATATTCCTCTTAATACGTGAATATGGAAACAGGAACAGCTTCAAATGTCCGACATGCAGCTTTACAGACCAACAAGCTGCCGGTGTTGATAAAGACTGGGAATCAAGAATGGTGACATATCTTTACATTGATATTAAAGTATGTACTGCAACCAGAGCCTTTATACATTCATAAATAACAATATTACAGACGCCACAGTCAACAAAATTTGCATAATGTTGTGAAGTATCATGGGCAACTTGCTTTAGGAGGGCTTCCAGTCAATTAACTGCAGCATGTGACTTTTCTGGATAATAATAACGAGCCTAATAAAATCCATCCAGCTCAAACACCAGAATTAAAGCCTCAATCCAGAAGTACTGCATCCGATACTTTACGTAAAACGTAGCTCGAGCGAGAGGAGAGTAAAATAAATGAGTTAAATCCATCTTATGAAGGGTAAGATGAAACTCTTGACTGTTTTTCGGCTCACTGAAAGAACTGAACATTTCCCAAGTGAAAGGATTTAAAAAAATAAACCATACAAAATAAGATCCTTTACAATAAAAGTAAATATGATCCCACTCATGTAACAGCAACATTGATATCTAACACTGTGCAAATAGTACAAGAGGAAGAGTACGATATCCGCTGAAACTGTGATTGTATCAATGTAGAAATTATTTATCGTGTTTGTAATGCAACAACCCACCCCTTGCGTCTTAAGTCCTTGGTTTCTGTACATAATTCAAAACCTAAGGGTCTTGTTTAGGGTTTCATTAGGTGGAAAAACAGTTTGACCAAAGGTTTTCACACTGTGGCCTCAGACGGAATACATTCTCAGGCTCTAGGTCAGTTTTCGATGTGGACTTTTCACTGAAAGTGCTTTGCCTATACTCCAACACTTGATTCTAGACAAGATGCGAGACGTCTTGTCTTTACAGTACTTGTTTTAAGTAAGCGTTAAGAGAATCAAAATGTGGGAGTTGCCTAAATGCGCTGGTATCATTTCCAATGATTTAAAGAATATTTTCGAACTTAAAAAGTTCAGTCCGAGCTAAAAGCTATATGGAAAAATAAACATATTTACAGATCATATCAGACCCCTCGGATAAACGAAAAAAGAAACATAGGATTAATACCTACCAAAATAATATTCGATTATTCACATATTTATACACATTTATACAAAACGTTATGGCCAACTGATTTTAATACTCTCTATCCTTAGTTTTTTTCAATGCATTCTGGACATTTTACCAGACCGTTGGACCCCGTTAATGGAAGCTGAAGATGTACCAAAATACAAAAGTGTTTTGCCACAACTCGAGGAAAGCAAAGAAGAGCAAAACTGGTCTTTTTCTTGAGTCTGTACACTGAGGAATGGGTCTGTGTGTCCAGATTTGCCAGGTGGAAATCACCTGAACACTTTCATCGTGTTATTGCAGATACTATTTCAAATGTACAACACAATATTCTGTAGGCACCATGATTATTCACAAAATTATATGATGGCCTGCAGTGTCCATGTTGTCGTGTCAAATACATCCAGAAGATTTTGTCTTCTTATATTGCCTCTTGATTTCCTCTGAAGTCAAAGTCACAACTAGGACGAATTTCCTTCAGAAGTGATTGAGCTGAAAGACTCATCAAAGCACCAAAATAAAAAGCAGGAAAACATAGACAGAACTGAGTTTAAGTCAAAGTTTGGTCTTCATTTAACAACACCATGAGTCCAAAGCTCTACATGTTGGTGATCTGGACTCTGGTGTGATGAATACTGGGGTTTAGATGCTGGGGTGGTGAGAGGTGAAGGGGGGCGGTGGGGAGAGGGACAGGGGGCTGGCTGGGGTGTTTGAACCGACAGGAGCGGTCCCAGAGGAAGAGTCCACTGACTGGGAAACACTGTATGTGTAAAGAGATTCATTAAGTGCTGACATTGATACTCATGAGGTGTGAGAGTCTGTTCGGTTTATTACTGAAGCATCTTTATAAGACTCACCTGACTGTGTAACTGGTTATGTGAGCAGGGTCTGTGACTCCAGCAACAAATAGCTTTTTAGGCGGACCATCCGATTCCACTCCACCTGAGTGGAAAAGATGGGGGGGGGGACAAAAAATGTAATATGACACCTAAAAACTGATTAAAGAATGAGAATGGAAAAAATCCTTTTTTTAAATACTGGAGTTGATAAGTGTCACCAGTAGTAGTTCACTTCACAAACTAATTGATTTTTTTTAATAAATCAGTCAAAATACACTCAAGTTGTTCATCATGTCCAACTTGAAAATAACCAAGAACTGTTACTATGCATTTTTGAATACATAGTATATGTCATTATCACAATTACTTACACTACTGTTCAAAAGTTTGGGGTCAGTAAGGTTTTTTAAAGAAATTAATATTCAGCAAGTATGCATTAAATTGATCAAAAATGGCAGTAAAGACTTTTTCATTGTTACAAAAGGTTTCTATTTCAAATGCTGTTCTTTTAAACATTCCATTCATCAATAGTCAATAATCCTGGAAATATATTTAAAATTTCCACAAATATATTTACCATCACAAGAAATGTTTCTTGAGCAGCAAATAAGTATATTAGAATGATTTCTGAAGGATCATGTGACACTGAAGACTGGAGTAATGATGCTGAAAATTCAGCTTTGCATCACAGGAATAAATTACATATTAAAATATATTAGAACAGAAAGCAGACATTTTAAATTTTAATAATGTTTCACAATAGTTCACTGTATTTTAATAAATGCAGTGGTGAGCATAAGAGACTTCTTTCAAAACATTAAATAGTGTAACTGACCCCAAACTTCTGAATAGTGATGTAGTTAGTTCAAGCAAAGAAAATATTGCTAATAAAACAGTCCAAAGTGCTAATAAATTGCAATTCTTTCATTATATATTTATTAAATTTCCATCCCTTGTGATAACTGATTCAAATGCCTTTAGAAGAAACAACAGGCTACAATATCACTACCTTTCCTTTTCAAAGGTGCAACTGATGGCCATCTCACTCCAGAGCTCACAGACCCTCTGTTCAATCAAAAAACATCAAAAACTTTGTTCAGTAGGGATATTTGTATATCTTACATTTTGAAAAGAATAATTATGAGACCAAATTCTGAAGAAGAAGAAAAAAAAAAAAATCCTGGTGCTCTTGACATCTGAAGGATATACATTATAATACTGTAGTTTTATTCATGAACTTACCCTCGAAACCTTCGTGTTGGACTGGGTGAGGAATTAGGAGTGACACCACTGTCCTGGGAATGGAATCCCTGTGTGGGATGTACAGGCAGAGATGAATAAAAAGAATGACAATGGATTGACTTATGAACTGAAACCCGAAGAGAGTGAAATACTCACTGGAGACAGATGGCCATGCCAATGACTCACAGGAGGAAGGGGAACAGCAGACGAGGCACTTAGATGAAGGGGGGAGAGACAAAATAAGTTAAAAAAAATTTGATAACATAAACTGTTCATTTATGTATATCTAGCTACCTTAGTCTCTGTAAACTCCCTCTCAAAGTGAGCTCCATGTTCTCAATCTGAAAGAAAAGCATTGTACAATTATACCTCACTTGACTGAATTAATATTTCTCATACTTTAAAAACTTCAAATGCTTATGTTTTTAATGCTGGAAATTAGTTTTGTAGACATGTATATATTTTATACTGATGAATCTCTTTACAAAACCCAAGTATATATAAAGGTTATGATGAATCAGGGCATCAATTTTTGGTCAAGATCTTCTATTGACAATGCAAGAGGTGAGCACTCTGTAAAGTCTCCTCCAGCACATCCCAAAGACTTTCAGTGAAATTAAGGTCTGGACTCAGAGGTACCAATTCATGTGTGAAAATGATTCTTCATGCTCCCTCCTAACCATTCTTTCACAATTTTAACCTTGATGAATATTGGCATTTTCATCCTGGAATATGGCCATGATTCATCTTCCGACATGGCTGTTTAAGAAATGAAAAGCTACACAATCTGTTAGGGTTAAAAGAACCGTTGCCAAACATAAAACATGCTAGAAACATAATAATCATTGTAAAAATGCTCCATTCATAGATTCTTAAGTATTTGCCTATTAAAATCCAAACAGCAACTTTTTTTTTTGGCCAGGCAGTGTACATGTGAACTTCGCTAATGTTTAAAGGAGTTGCAGTATCAATTCTTTAGTTCTCACCTGTCTCTTGTGTTCGGATCTCTCACATGACAGGGAGAATGGGGACAGAGGGAGGGTCTGCAACACAAAGGTAATGTGTTATTTACTTCTTTTAAGTTTTTTCTTAAATAAATGTCCAATACTGATATTTACAGACCACCTGAGAACTCACCCGGGAGGGAAAGCTCGGATTTACAGACACGCTGCTCCGACGATACCGAGCTGAACTATTAGAGCTGAACACTGTCGTCCCATCACTGTTGTGCCAGCAAATAAAAGTTGGAAATTTAAAAGAATAAATTTGTTTTGGGATCAATTTGTTTTTTAGCAAATATTAGTTTTTAAATGTAATGGCAGAGTTTCACAGACAGGGCTTAGATTAAGCCAGGATTAATCCTTAGTTCAATTAGGGCATTTAAGTAGCTTTTATAAAAGAAAAAAACATTACTGGTGTGCAAAACAATGGTACTGACATATTTTAAGATATTTTGTAAGATATGCATGCATTTTAGTCTGGGACTAGGTTTAAACCATGGTTTAAACCTTGTCTGTGAAACTTGGGGAATATATGGTTCCATTCACTTATCGATGGGTGCAGTTCCCTCACCTGACGTTCGTGATCATGGGGGCGCTGTTCGACCTTCGGAGGGCTCCTCCTGCGCCTGCGCACTGGTCCACCTCCATCCTCTCCATAGCTCGTCCTCTGGCACCGAGGCTGTGCGTCACTCACGGCCGGGCTGAACGCCCCCTGGCGCGGCCAGAGCACCAACTCTCACCCGGCAAAAGCCCGACCAGCAGGCCTCACGCCAAAATACCCGATCCAATTTAACTGTTTGACTGCTTTCCCGTGTCTATCGCATTTTGATGAAGTTTTAAATGAAATACTGTCAGCTTGATACAGTAATTTGATGAACAGCTGTGAGCTCGCGCTACAGCTGGTTTATCGGTTCGCGCACAAACTTGGTATAAACTCCTCAGGTTGATTTCATCGGCGTAAACATGAAGTAAATACAGTTATTTCTGTGCATTAAGGAGGTGTTTCGTATTCAGACAATCAATTATGTATATTCAGTGCTATTTCCAATGCACAGCCAATAACTCGACAAGGTCCTTTGGCTTTTTAATCCAATCCAACTTATCCAAACAGAGTAAATAAAACATCAAAAAGCGCAAACAGCACATAAGCGAATCAACACTGATCAAAGTGGTCCGAAAATACGCTTTCGGGTCTTTTTGGTCAAATGTCGTGATAAAGGTGAAGCTTAATGCCACGGCTTATTTTTCAAGTTTACCTGCTAGTTTAAGCAGTCGGAAAAATGACATAACACAATCCCGATCAAACGTGATCGTCGGCTCTGTCGGTGAAAGCATCCTCATCTGAAAGTGTCTGCTGATACAGTCTGAAACACGGGATACATTAAAAGTTTTCCGGTCATTTCTTAATTTAGAAAATAAAACATATTTCCCGCAACCAAATAAGATTGTGCATCCCCTTGTACAACAGCGCCTCGCTTTGGTAGACAAGAGAATTGCACATAGAGATAAAGCACTGTGCTCAAGAGAAGTGAATATGTGGCTTACAACTGTTTACTAACTGCATATTCTATTGCCAATTATTCTGGCCTTGTTGTAAAATATGTAGAGTTTGCTTGTCAGATTAATCTCTTTTTTTTTAAAGTAATACGATTAAGGAGCAAATGCAAACATTTAATGTTATTTTCATTGAGGATTAATCCAAAAGAGTCACCTTCGGATGCATGATTCATGCCAATCCATAATACATTAGTACTGCTCTACAAAACTGTATGTAAACTATATTTTAACTGTACTGAACTTAAATTAAGCTATTGATGTATGCTCAAGTACTATTTTCAAATAAGATTGGTAAATGGATTATGCATTAGGTATTGTGTACGATTAGTATTTTTACACTATTTAATCTAGGTTAATGCTGATTTATAAATGTATTCATTTTCATAATACATGCACTAATGTTCATTGTAAAATGTTAAACATGTATTGTGAATGCTGTAAAAAATATTTTTCATTGATGGTTCATGATACCTATATGCATTAACTAATTTTAACAAATCAAAGTGTTCCCAAGTAAATTCTGCCAATGTGAATTATATTCATAACATATAGTGTTTTCATTTCATTACACTCTTACATATTCCATATTAACCGTTTACAATGAAAGTGTGTGTGTATTTCTTTCAAATCTGCATTTAAGGCAAACATGTATTTACTGTCTGGTATTGCTAATGAATTAGTGAATGCTTAGGAATTACACATTCAAGCATAAATGATGCATAATAAATTACAAGGAGCTGAAAGTGTTTGTACTTTTAAGGTTTCGTTTGGAAAAAGTGTGCGATTTTATCTTTGAGATGCATTAAAATGTCTTTTTATTCACTACAGGCCTTAAATTTTAAAAACTAAGGATGTGCAATTGAACAGTTTCAGGATCTCTACAACATACAGGGCATGCCTTGCTAATAGTGTTAGCGAATCGGTTTAATTGTGACAAGATGTAAATTAGTAACTTTTTGCTTCCTGTTTCTTTTGTATATTATTTTGGCCTGTTAACAGTACTTTACTTCTAGTCACTCAGCAATTAATAACTTATTTTGTGCTTAAGAAATGCCAATTTTATACTTTGATGAATTATTATTTTATTATTATTCATTGATTTTAAATGACTCCCCAAATATCCATCACAAACAAACAAACACAAAAACATAATGTTTAAAAGAGGTGGGTGGATATAACTGCTTCATCACATACTGGCATAAAACATGCTGCAATACTCAAAATTGTGTGAAATTACTCAGTAATATTAATGAATAATAAATAATATGAAATCTGGAGCATTTAAAGTAGGCCTGTCCCTTTGTGCATTCCCAACCTCATCTATGTTATTCCTGATGATTTTGAGTCACTTTCATGAGCTTCGTCTGCTTTATGTGAATTGCCTTGCTCTTGTTCCTCAGCCTCTTTCTGTCCTCCAAGAATCTGTAAAGGCCAGAGAAGGTGGGTGTTATGACCGGCGTTGGACCGTCCACAGCAGGCTAAGCTTTTGTCTCCTGTTAAGAAATAAAGGAGCGCATTGAGCCACGAATTGCAGGAAGCCAACGGCCGAGTGATCTTGTAGCAAATGGAAACCATCCGCATGGTTTGGCACTCGACGGCCTTTGTTTCTTTGAGGACGAGGAAGAGCGTGCGCGTTATGTGGAAGGGCAAAAAACACAGTGCGAATAGGATGGTGATGGCGACGATGGTTTTGATGGACTTGCGTCGCCTGTTGAGGTACGGCGCGTGTTGAGAGCCCGAAATGGACACGGACATCCTGTCCTTGACCACTTCCACCCCTCCACACATTCCCCCCTCCTCCTGCACCTGTGGCTGGGAGTGTAGCGTCTGGAAGATGGTCCTCACTACCTGCGAATAGCACCACGCAATGATGATGAAAGGAAAAAAGAAGCCCAGAAGGTGCAGAACGATTCCATAAGGCACGTATTCGGAAAACTCTGTGTCTATTGCGTCATCCCAACAGTTCCTGTACACCTCCACCTCGGCTTTTCCAGCATCACTGCTACTTTCCGACCAAGAATCAACTCCTTCAGTCGCTCCACCTCCTATTTTCCTCAAAACATCCCCTGTTTTGGCAAACCGGACGATGGGGCACGTAAGTATGAACACCACAACCCAAACGGCAGCGCAAATGCCTCTAACCGCCCGCTTGCTCTCAAGAGCGATGGTTCTGATCGGATGGCAGATGCCCATGTAGCGATGGACGGATATACAGGTGAGGAAGAAGATGCTGCAGTACAGGTTGAAGTAAAACAAGAAACGCACCAGCCTGCACATGAAGTCTCCGAAAACCCAGTGGTCACGCATCACGTAGCTAGCCACGAGGAACGGCAGTGAGAAGCTGTACATCAGATCCGTGGAGGCCAGATTGACCATGTAGATCAGCGAAGTGTTCCACTGACGGCCACTCTTGCACCGGTAGGACCGCAGAAGGACGGTGGAGTTCAGGACGAGGCTGAGCAAGAAGGTCAAGGAGTAGCACAGAGGCAAGATGACGTACTTGTAGGACTCGTCGATGCTACAGCTGTGCTGTGCACTGTGGTTGAGAACATCTGCCGGCATTGATGCATTGGAGACTGAAACCTTGGTCTTCATGATCAGCTGTCCTTGATCTTGTAACTGCAAAGCCACATCACTCTTTGCCTCTTCAACTCAATCTAGAAGCACCACATTCTTCAACCTTCAGGATATCCTGTGAGGACATCGCTCCGAGATAGAGAAAACAGATGAACGTTACATATTTTTACTGTGATTGCACTGTAAATCTGAACTTTCGTGTTTGCTGTCCGTCCTATGGTTTATTTCCAAGCAAACTGCAGGTTGACCAATGTCTCAGCCCTTCAACTTTATCTGTCTATAGTGCTGATTCGGCCACTTCTGGTCTATTACCCCATCAATCAGTAACAAACCATTCCGTAAACCCTTCATTCATCTTTCCATCCCCCATTTTTTTGTGTCCCATGTATTAGACAAGATCTTTTGCATTGCAGTTTTGCTTTGCACCAATTGAGAGGTATCAACATGCGTCACTTCCTGACCTAACTGACCTCGTTTGCAAAGAAAACTGTGAAGCGTGTGCGTTAAGATGCCTAATTTATGTCAAGACATGGCTGATGCATTCATCTATATGCATAGTACCTACATAACATGAAGCACTAATGACAATGTCTCAGTGTTTGTTCATGATATTCTTGAGTTTGTTTCTTAATGAATATTCCTGTGTACTACAGAGACAGCTTTGGTATTACAATATCATGTGTCCTTGCAGGTATGTTCCAGTAAATAATTAATACCCATTCATTCAGACAAGAAATGCTGAGCGGAAACCCAATCCAGCGTACAGTTCAACACAAAACTGTGCATATCAATTATAAACACCATGATTTGATTATTAAAAGTTTCAAAATGTAAACTAGAAAAATTTGATAGTGATATCGAGATTGAAAAAGACTTTATAGGTCATCTTTATTAATTTAAAGCAATTTTCTTTTTTCTTTTTCCACCACTTAGTATTAAAGCTTGTTTGCTTTCTGTTAGTTCTGATAGATCTAGATGAAATATCTTACCTGTTTAAAGGTCAAGGAAAAAGGGTAACTCCAGTGTGCAGCCAAAATGCATTCATTTCTTCACACATCTGATAAAAGGTCAGGATGAAAAGTTCAGTGCCGTGCCGTGTTTTGCTGCACTGCAACTACAGTCTCTGTTTACAAATTACTTTCTCAATTTACTATCCAAATCTGCAAGATTTTACTAATCATGTCTCAATCACTAATTCTGTGTGCTTCCTTCTTTTCTGTCTCGCCTCTATGCCCTCTCTCTCTCTCGCCATCCACTGTGCTTGAATGGTCAGTCAGCTGAGCTGCATGCAGTTGAGTACATTTATGTTCAACAACCCTACAGAACACACAAGGTTCATTATTTAAAAAATACCAGGGGTAAACAAGTCTGTATACAAATCATTTTAACAACCAGTGTTTTCCAACATTTTCGTTTTATGAACCCCCTCAAACCTTATCAGTACCACTCAATTGGCCTGTCATTCACATCAAACCAAATATGTGTTCTTAACTTATTTTACTGGATATAATTTTGCATCACCTTTAATATTATTAAAGTCACCTCAAAAAATACAATTGATACTGCGGCTGGGGTGGGGGGTGGATCCATCTGTCACGGTGTGGCTGTATAAAGAAGCACACGACGAAGGAGATCCTTTGGAAGACTTTTAATAAAATGAAAACACAACCAGGAGAATAACTTGGAGAATAACTACAACCAAAAGACCATAAAACAACATCAATGCAAGACAAAGAACAGACTGAAACTGAGGGCTTATATACAAAGGAAACAGAGGACTAAACAAGACTAATTAAAAAGACACACCTGAACTGAGGACACTAATCATAGACTCAAAGAATAACAAAGAAATTTAAAGGGTTAGTTCACCCAAAAATGAAAATGACTAATATCAATGACTCACCCTCATTTCGTTCCAAACCCGTAAGACCTCCGTTCATCTTCGGAACACAGTTTAAGATATTTTAGATTTAGTCCGAGAGCTTTCTGTCCCTCCATTGAAAATGTATACGGTAGACTGTCCATGTCCAGAAAGGTAATAAAAACATCATCAAAGTAGTCCATGTGACATCAGTGGGTTAGTTAGAAGTTTTTGAAGCATGTAAAATACATTTTGCTCCAAAAATAACAAAAACTACGACTTTATTCAGCATTGTCTTCTCTTCCGGGTCTGTTGTATATCCGCTTTCACTCCACAGTGACGCTGCTTCTTCTTCTTCTTTCCTGTTTTACGGCGGTTGGCATCCAGCTTATTGGTGCATTACCGCCCCCTTCTGCTCCGGACAGTGACACTGATGACGTGTTATCTAGTGCGCCCGAGCTCCTGAGGGAGACGCACACTGTATTCAATGTATTCTACATTGTTTGTATTTTGGTATTGCTATATTTTTAAAAATTGTGCGTAGGTGTGCTGTGACGAGCAGGGCGGGCGAGAGCCGTGAGGGGCCGGTGGCGCGAGTGTTAATGAGCTTTACCTGGGAGGCTCACCGGCCTTGAGTCCCTCACGGAGGAGCTCCGGGAGCATAAAAGGAGGAGCGACTACAGTGAAGGACGAGAGAGGACCAGGCCTGGACTTTATTTTATGTTTTATTATGTTTGTGTGGCCGGTAGACGTCCGCGAGGGTCTGCCGGCATTACTTTCGTTTTGTTTGTGTATTTTGAGATTAAAGTTTACGTTGAATGTTCGCCGGTTCCCGCCTCCTTCTTCCCACAACTACTAACCATGTTACATGTGCATGTCGCGGATGTCCTAATCGCGTCACTGTCCGGTGCAGAAGTGGGCGGTAATGCACCAATAAGCTGGATGCCAAACAGTGTAAAACAGGAAAGAAGAAAAAGAAGCAGCGTCACTGTGGAGTGAAAGCGGATATACAACAGACCCGGAAGAGAAGACAATGCTGAATAAAGTCGTGGTTTTTGTTATTTTTGGACAAAAATTTATTTTAGATGCTTCAAAAAATTCTAACTAACCCACTGATGTCACATGGACTACTTTGATGATGTTTTTATTACCTTTCTGGACATGGACAGTCTACCGTATACATTTTCAATGGAGGGACAGAAAGCTCTCGGACTAAATCTAAAATATCTTAAACTGTGTTCCGAAGATGAACGGAGGTCTTACGGGTTTGGAATGACATGAGGGTGAGTCATTAATGACATCATTTTCATTTTTGGGTGAACTAACCCTTTAAACATGTACAGGAAGGAGAAACAGCTCAAAAGACAAACTTACAATGTGACACCACCAAATTACACATTTATTCTTCCGTACAAATTAATTTTTGCATGTATTCATACACATATACATACATATATATTACTTTAATTAAAAAGAAACTTAAACAACAACAACAACATAAATCACAAGTGTAATTTACAATTTCTTCTAGAATTCTTGAGGCACCTTGAGAGGTTCTCCAAAAGGTTCTTCTAACCCGAGGAACCCCAAAACGACAGCAAGGTCACCATGAAATCAAAACTGATTAATATTTTTTGTGTATTTATTATTATCATCATTATTTTTTTCTTAAATTAATGTGCCCTTGTAATTTTTAATCAAAATAACTGCCCCTCCCTCTTGCAGCGACATCTCTTCTCTTCTCTGACAACGTGTTTATTGGCATGAGGGCGGGACAACCTGTCACTCACATGAGATCGACCAATAGCAAACCACAACCATCCAATCAATACCCAATGGACAAAATCAAGCCCCGCCCTACATTTTTTCTTGTTCAAGAAGCCGTTTCATTTGGATATACATCACAATAAAGAAAAGACTATTGCAACTTCCGTTTCATGATGATACTTTAAATATCAATTTTTTTAATTTTTAAGTATTACTTTTTATGAATAGCATAATAAACCTTTTTCACAGACTGTGATGGCGCGTTTTAACGGTCATCAATATCGTTAATCCTGCAAAGTTTTTTATATTTTCATTTTTAAAAAAACGTATGAACATTTGAAGAGTTCAGATGCAAAAGCCTCTAAGTGCAATCTGAAATTTTCTTCTAAAATGAGCATTTTTATCAAGCTTGTATGTTTAGGTTCAGCAATTTCAGTTTAATGGCAATTAATAGGTAATTTTCATTGCCATTAAAGTGAAATTAATGAACATAAACATAAAAATGCTAATTTTAGAAGAAAATTTTAGATGGCACTTCATCAACTCTTCATTTATAACACTATACTTAGTATTATATTACCTTTGCATCCAATCACAAAAAACTAGTTAACTGACTGCCGTTATCAGTTGCTTTCTATTTTATTTCCTGTTTTTGAAAGTTGTGAAAACACTGTTGTGGAGTTTTTCTCTTGCTATTTGAACAAATGGAAACACGAAAAAATATATTTAATGAACTTTCTCCTGCTTCTGAGAAACCTGGAAATGTGAAAAGGGTCTATTGTCATAGTTCCACTACTTGCATTTCCAATTCCACAAAAAAAGGCTGACGACTGTGTATAAAATATAAAATAAATGCTTTATTAAATTATTGTGAATATTTAGCACTGAGATATTCATTCTCATGTATAAGTATGATACACAGGAAAGTTGTAAGGCACATTCATATGACAGCATAATTCACACTGTTTATATTCTTATGACGATTACATATACTGTATTTCAATGGAATGCTTAATGTAACGGATGATTAATACATCACAGTTATTGATCACATATGGCTTTAACAGCAGCTTATTATATTCTCTATTAACAGATGCAAAATTAAACCATAAGTGACGAGACATGAATCAGAGCCATTAGGGTTCGTTGTTAAGGCACTTTTTTTCACAATAAAACTTGTGACTATAATCAATGACTCACATTTTAGCAAAAGTTTCTTTGAGGGCTACATTTCTTCAAGAACAAACAGGATATTCTGGCCTTGTTAGTCCACAGGATGAGTAACAGTAAATGACTGCTTTCAGAAAGTGCCAACGTTGAACTGCATCTACGCAGTTGTTGCAAACAACAATTGTTCACAATGATGTCATATCCTGTACATCCAGGAGCAAAGCATCTTGCTTAGTCCGAAGGTGGTCTCGTACTACAAGATGTTTCACCAGTTCTGAGCTCAAATCTAAAAGCACAAATCAAATTAGTGTATGAGTAAAAATCTATGTCATTTTAAAAGTGTAAAAACATTTTGGATATGAGTTTAAAGAAGCATGGAAATTAGGTAACACCTTATTTTTAAGGTGACGTCTACATGTACTTACTACAGTAATAACAGTAAATTACACAAAATTTCAAGTAACTAACCCTAAACCAAACCCTAACCCTAACCGTAACTCTATAGTAAGTACATGTAGTTAATGAATATTACTCAGTACTAATATAATAAGTACAATGTAACTACATCGCCTCAAAGTGTAACCAGAAATTATAACACATTTGTGAGTCTCATTTTTGATTGAAAATGTTGTTGTTGCAGTTAAACGATTGCAGATTGTATCTTTGAGGAAAAAGATACCTTGAATGTCTTCATTCAATGAGGCCCTGAGCGCATTCAGCTGCAGTAAAGAGCATGTCTGCAGATCACTAAGGCTAAGAATCTTTCTTCTTATGTTGATGTTACTGTGGGTGGCTTCTTGCTGAAAATAAAACAAAAATATGCAAAAAATAAATACCAGAGAAATGAATGACCACCAAGACAGTCACATAAAAAAAACACAAACTGGATTAAGTTCAAATAACACAGAAATCTTACACTCACAGAGTACAACAGCAACATTCCTGAAGTAAAACTCCCATTTATTTTCTCCATAGAGAAACAGATTTTCAATGATTCTGTATAAACCTTTAAATAAATTAATACTTTTTTCAGCAAGGCAGGTTCTCAACCTTTTTGACTCCAAAGCCCCTTAATAATGATTGAAGGATTAATGATTATAATTCAAAAAAAAAAAAAAAAGTTTTACACACAATTCCTGCCTGATGAATTTACTATCTGATCAGACAAGCAGTTTGGAAAACGAATGGAGGGAAATTCCAATGGCGTTTTATGATTTTATAAATTTACATGACTTTCCCCATGTCTAGAAATCACACATTTATTAAAAAATAATTATTTAAATATAAATAATTTTAAATCATCTTGAGGCCCCCTAGTGGCCCCCGGGTTATGAACCGCTGCATTAAATTCATCAAAAGAGACAGTATGTTCCAGAAGATTCTATTTCAAATATATGCTTTCTATTAGTCAAACTAATGTATCACAGTTTCCACAAAAATATTAAGCAGCACAACTGTTTCGAAATGTTTCTTGAGCACAAAATCAGTATATTAGAATGATTTCTGAAGGATCACGTGACACTGAAGACTGAAGTAATGATGCTGACAATTCATCTTTGCATCACAGGAATAAATTATATCTTAAAATAGATTACAAAATAGAAAACAGATATTTGAAATAAAATAATATTTCGCAATAATACTCTTTTTATTGTAATTTTGATCAAATAAATGCAGCCGTAGTGAGCGACTTTCACAAAATATAGATATAATATAGAATTCAAATGAAACTTTGTAATGTGAATCATCCCAGAGCTGGTTGATTTGATTCATGACAGGAACTCTTTGTTGAAGATTTCTTAAAAAGAAAATTAAAGGGAAAAATAGTTCTGGAAACAAGGCCACTTTTCTGTAATCATTTACTCACCTGTAAGTCATCCTGTCTAGTGGAACACAAAAGCAAATATCTTGAATGATACTTTTATGGTGCTTGAAATTTTCAGTACCCATTACAAGCTCCATTTTTTAAAAAAACATTTCCTTTTGTGTTCCACAGAAGAAAGACAGACCATACTCTTGGGTGAACTATGCCTTTGAAACCTCTCACCTCTTTCTCTTTCTGTTCGGCCCATAGCTTGTCTCTGAGAGCCCTGAGTGCTGCTTTCACTTCCTGTTTTAGCCCCGGAGAGCAACTCCCACGTACCTCCACCTCACATGAGCTCTGAGGATGACAAAAACATAATACCTTTTGCAACCTCATAAATCATGACCTGAGATAGAACTTGAAAAACTCAGGGATCACGACTCTCAGCACCCACCTCCTTGCTAGATGCCCCTTCGTCATCCTCCCCCTCACTCTCACTGTTGTTGATGAAACAGAGCTGAAGATTTTTAGGGCTATTAAATCTGTTTAAAACACAGTGCACATTTGAATAGAAACATCAGAACAATGTATCTCAACATTATGAACCTGCACATGCGTAATACCGTGACGTTATGACTGGAACACGACAGGGACTGTAGTCGTTCTCATCTGCCCATGGCTCCCGGTGGAGTGAATGGTGTTTTGACCCTGTCCAGCATCCAAGTATTCTGTCTCGCTCTGATAAACCTAGACCCTAAAACACAAGGAGGTCTCTTTTCTCAATAGTTGCATACATATATGTATATATATAAAGATTAGATTAAGATTTTTTAATGTTTCTGAAAGAAGTCTCTTATGTTTGTTCACCATGGCTGCATTTATTTAATCCAGAATACAATAATACAGTCATATTTAAAATATTATTACAATTTAAAATAACTGTTTTCTATTTTAATATATTTTAAAATGTAATTTATTCCTGTGATGGAATAGCAGATCCTTTATATGCTGATTTGGTAATCAAGAAATATTTCTTATTATTATCAGACAGTTTCTTCATTTTGAAACCATCATATTCAGGAGTTTGGGGTAAGTAAGATAAAAAAAAAGAAGAAATTAGAATTTTATTTAACAAGTATGCATTAAATTGATCAAAAGTGACAGTAAAGATATTTATAATGTTACGCAAGTTTTCTATTTCAAATAATTGCTGTCCTTTTGAAATATTCATTAAAGAATCCTAAAAAAATGCATCACAGTTTCCAGAAAAATATAAATATTATAAAGTCCAGATAAAATGTTACCTCTGCTTTTTTTCTTCTTTCCTCTTCCTGCCTTTCTAGCTCTGCAATCCGTAAACTTAAATCCTCCCACTGCATGATGGGTAGGTCGTGATCACCCAGGGGGGGCTCTTCACTGTTCTGTTTGGTCCCCTGGCCAGAGGGTGAGGGGTCATCTGTGGTCCTCTCATAATGCCTGTCGCTGTCTGGATTCTCCTCCATCCGTTGGAGAGTGGTGCTAGTCCAGCACAGACAGGCTAAAAGCACAAAACAATAAATATAATCAAGTAAAAAGAATTAAGATCATTTCCAAAACCTTTCCAAATCTTTCATAAAGCTAAATTATTTTGAAAGATTTTTGGGTCAGTAAGAGTAATGTTTTTTTTTAAAGTCTTTTATGCTCAACTATGCCACATTTATTTGATCAAAAATACAGTTCATAAAGTAATATTGTGAAATATATATATATATATATATATATATATATATATATATATATATATATATATATATATATACACAACCTAAATAATGGTTTTCTATTTTAATATATTTTAAAATGTTTTATTCCTGTGATGCAAAGCTGAATTTTCTGATCCTTCAGAAATCATTCTAATATGCAGATTTGCTGCTCAAGAAACATTATTATCAATGTTGAAAACAGTTGTGCTGCTTAATATTTTTGTGAAACCATTATACATTTTTTTCAGGATTATTTGATGAATATAAATTCATAAGAACAACATTTATTTGAAATAGAAATCTTTTGTAACATTATAAATGTCTTTACTGTCACTTTTGATATTGTGTCCTAAAAAAAGTATCTGATCCCAATGGTCTTGTGTATGTTGAGATAGAGTTAAGACGAATTAGAGTTACAACAGGGTTGACAGTTTTATAGCAAAATTGACATTTAGCAATCAAACTGAGCATATTTCCTAACACAGCTAGGAGAATTTGGAAACATGGCTGGGAACAAGCCAAAAGACGTCCTCGTGAAGACAAAAGAAAAAATACATTTACCACACTTTTGTTTATGTATAAAGTTACATAGGCTACAAGAGAAAATGCCTGCAATAACACATAGCCTACTAAAAGTGGCTATCTGTTCATTGTTCGTGTCATTGTTTACACACCACGATGGACAAAATGAAAAGACCCTCCAAATAAGACACTAGGGTATTTAATTTCATTTCAGGCCTTTAAAGGAAAACCATGCTACATTAAAATTCTTGTTTTCAGAGAAAACAACTTAGTTGCCCAGTCAGTCACATTAAAGCAGCTTTTCCGTTTGCTTCGTGACGCATGACTAATACGTGCATCTTTACAAACAAATCATCAAGATATTTTTTTTTCTATCAATCACACACTTTATACTTAATATTACAAGTGACAAAGTTGGATCGTATTGCGGCTGAGCCCCTCCAGTTCCTGTTTTCTTTTCTGGAAGATGTTGATGACATTAATTCACTCACCTTTTATCGGAAAACTGAGGTCGACATCGCGACTGTCACCTAAACTTCAATGTATTTACACATTACGCTCAGTTTAATGAATTATTTCTCACTACTTCAATCCTTCCTCTGCTGGAGAGGAAACACCCCTTTGGCGTTCCCTTTCCTCCCGCCCTCCGTCCGTGCTTCTTCTCCTGTTTTCTTAAACCGCAAGTTAAAGGCGACTTTTTATCGAAGTCAATCTTCTGAACTTGTGGAGTCAGTTGCTTCTGTTAAAGTTTGAATTGCGCGAATGTTTTGTATACTGTTATAGTGACAGCTGGAAGTGCAGATAAGACTGTTTGGGAAAGTGTTGAGAAAGACGGTGTCCGATTTCACATGTTGGGAGATGAGGACTGCGAGCAGATGGGAAAGTCTGCGGGACAGTGTCGTGTTCACACTGCTGATGAAAGCTGTGATGCAATGCTTCAATTATGTAGAAAATCACATCCCCTTAAACCCTAACAGAAACTTCACATCGCATCGCTATGTAAATATTTAAAAATTCTGGAGGAGATGGAGGTTGTTGATTCGCCACGATACAGTGTGAAAGCAGTGAACTAAACATTGAAAAAACATCAGAAATAATTTTATTTTGCAGGATCATACAGTAAAAAAGAAAATTAAATGGAATATTTAAAAAAAAAAAAAAAAAAAAATCTTAAAAGGCTTAATGACTAAAATGTCAAGTTACCATCAAGTAAACAGTAAATATTTTACACTATCAACAAAATGGTTTCACTACTTATGCCAACATTTCTTTTCTAGCAATACTGGCCCTTTAATGAGACCAAATTATTTTTTATAATCTCTGGAGATACCTATAGACAGAAAAAAAGGAGTGTTATGTCATTAACCCATTTACGTACATATTCCCCCTAATGATTTTTTATTTATTTTTTTAGTCAGGATCTATTAAGTGAAGATAGTGTATTACCCGTGAAGTTCATGCAGCTTTATTGCTGTCATTAAAGCAAAAGAAAAATATAAGATTTTCAAATCAAATGTTTCAATTTAACTTCAGTCAATGCTATTATTTTATTTTTCTGTTTGTTATGCTAATAATAAAGGAAAAATATGACACATACACACACACCGGCCACTTTATTAGGTACACCTTGCTTGTACAAGGTTGGAGACCATTTTGCCTTCAAAACTGCCTTAATTCTTTGTGGCATAGATTCATCAAGGTGGTGAAAACATTCCTCAAAGATTTTGATCCATATTGACATGATGAAACCAGCTTGAGATGATTTGAGCTTTGAGACATAGCACATTATCCTGCTAGAAGTAGCCATTAAGAGTCATTAAGGGTCATAAAGAGATGGACATGGTCAACAACAATACTCAGGAAGGCTGTGGCATTTAAACAATGCTTAATTGGTACTAGGGGCCCAAAGTGTGGCACAAGCCTGAACCGCTGATACAACCGTTATGACAAACTCTGAATGTTGCAACAGAAATCAAGAATGATCAGGCCAGGCAATGTTTTTCCAATCTTCTATTGTCCAAATATGTTGAGCCCGTGCCAGTTGTAGCCTCAATTTCCTGTTCTTAGCTGGCAGGAGTGGTACCCGGTGTAGTCTTCTGCTGCTGTAGCCCATCTGCTTCAAGGTTTGATGTGTTTGCATTCAGAGATGCTCTTCTGCAGACCTCGGTTGTAACGAGTGGTTATTTGAGTTAGTGATGCCTTTCTATCAGCTCTAACCAGTCTGGCCGTTCTCCTCTGACCTCTGGCATCAACAAGACATTTTTGTCCACAGAACTGCCGCTCACTGGATATTTTCTCTTTTTCAGACCATTCTCTGTAAACCCTATAGATGGTTGTGCACTGAAATTCCAGTCGATCAGCAGTTTCTGAAATACTCAGACCAGCCCATCTGGCTCCAACAACCATGCCACATTCAGAGTCACTTAAATCACTTTTCTTCACCATTCTGATGTTCAGTTTGAACTTCAGCAGATCATCTTGAGCTTGCCTTATTAGATATTTGCATTATGAAGCAGCTGAACAGGTGTACCTAATAAAGTGGCCAGTGAGTGTATATTAACTTTGATCGCTATAATTAAGAATTATTAAGAGAATTTTCTTCATTCAGTTTTTATACAGACTTTCTTTTCCTACAAAAAGAAAGCCTCTCAGATGTGACAGCAAAACGGTAATGCATTTCATTTGTCCTCAAACTAGCTAAACTCAATCAGTCTGTTCTGGTGAAGCTTCCAAAAGCTCCCACTGTGTGGCATCAATGAGCCTATAGTTGATCTGTCTGTATTTCTGTGGGTCTTTCTTCCTCTGCCTGCCCACCTCTTCATATAGACTCTCAAACACTGGCTGAGGGGGTGTGAATCGGGCTACCCTGGCCAGATCCAGGTAATAATCCCACTGATCCTTGTCCAAATTGAGCAAGTGCTTCACCTGCACACCTGTGTCTAGTTTTTTTTGCATCTCTCTCTGCACCTCCTTCTCCATCTCTTCCTGAGTTGGCAGCTTTACCGAACCCTCCAGGACAGCTAGAGCAAACTGAACCTATGGATAAAAATGATAATGTTTGAGTGGGAATGAATCACATTCACTATTCAAACAATTCAAACCAAACCGTTTGTTTCTCTCTGCTCACCTGACAGTCAAAATGTATGAAAGGGCAAATAATTTTGCAAATGCCAATAAAAAAAATCGACGGGAAGCCAGGAGGCAGCAAGTACTTATAGAGCGGAGTCACAAAAAGATCCTGTACGTCCAGGCCTAGCTCTGATGGACAAAGGAAAGGGAAGTTAAAGTTGTATCCTGTACAGAACAGAAGAATATCAGCCTGGCTCACTGATCCATCCTGGAACTGTAAAGATCCATCCTCCAAGACCCCAACAACAGAGGTAGCCTGCCGGATACCCAGAGGCAGAGGTAGGGACATAGTTGGTGTGTTATGACTTAGAATCACCTAAAATGAGAAAAAAAAAAAATTGTGGATGAGAAAGAGAGAAAACAGATTCATTCAAACTCTCACTTGGTAGCAACGAGGCCAGCTTCATTTTTTTTTTATTCCTTACAGATACTAAGGCCAGTTGAAAGTAGATGGATAGGATTGACAAATGAAAAACTAAATTTGATTTAAAGGGATACGGCAATTAAAAATAACATTTCTGTCATTATTTATTGACCCACAAGTTGTTCAAATTTTCCTTTGTGAAACTCAAAAGAAGAAGTCATGCTGATGCAATAAAAATGCACGGGGGAAGATTTAAAGTAACAATGAAATGGATGCTGTGACAGATCTTTTCTTTTTGTGACACATCAGAGTGTAACAGATTTTTTTTTTTAAATGTAGGGTGGGGAATTGGTTCTATAGCAATCAGTTGTTGATTGGATGTTGAGATGTTGGCATTGCACTCCAAAGTGAAGGCAGATAAACAGGAGCTTACAGTATAGTGGGGTTTAAGTGGATTAAATGGTTGGAGAAGTCCTGCATACATCACTAGAGAGAAGTCTGATTTTCACAGCAAGGTTGAGTTATGAAATTTTGATTAAAAATTATGATTAATAATTAAAAAAAAAATTGAAACAAAGCAAATAAATTGTTCACTATAATCTAAATTTAGAAAATAGTGTGAATTTTCATGTTGACTTTATAACTTGTTAAATATGGATATTTTTCTCACACAAACGCATCACTTCGCTTCAGAAGGCCTTTATTAATCCCCCGGAGCCGTGTGGAGTACGTTTATGATGGATGGATGCACTTTCTTGAGCTTCATACTCGTTGGCCCCCTTCACTGCCATTATAAAGCTTTGATGTGTCAGGATATTTATTAATATAACTCAAGATTATGTTCATCAGAAAGAAGAGTCATACACACTTAGGATGGCTTGAAGGGGAGTACATTTTTGGGGTAATTTTAATTTTAAAGTGAACTAATTCTTTAAGCCCTGATTTCAAAGACAAGGTTTAAGCTAGTCCTAGTCTAAAATCCATGTTTGAGCTGTTTTAACTAAAAGCAACTTGCACTGACATATCTTAAAATAAGTCAGTGCCATCATTTTGTCCCAAGATGCACACCAGTAATGTTTTTTAAACATTAAAAGACATATTTAATAAAAGACACTTAAAAGTCCTAATTGAACTAAGGCCTAGTCTAAGCCCTGTCTGTGAAACCAAGCCTAAAATCAGGGTTTATCAATCAGGGTTATTATTGTTATCTAAAAATAAAAACATTTTTGTTAC
This sequence comes from Chanodichthys erythropterus, assembly GCF_024489055.1. Classification (NCBI taxonomy): domain Eukaryota; kingdom Metazoa; phylum Chordata; class Actinopteri; order Cypriniformes; family Xenocyprididae; genus Chanodichthys; species Chanodichthys erythropterus. The sequence goes on along the minus strand of NC_090230.1, from coordinate 48,120,123 downwards.
TTGAAATAAAATAAACGTTAACTAAAATAAAATATAATATAAGAAAAATTAAACTTTTTTCAGCTAGTTGCCAAGGCAACATTTTTCATTTTTAAAATTGAAATAAAAATACTAAAAAATTATATTGATATTTAAAAAAAAAAGCAACTAATAAAAATGCCCAAAATGCCAGAATTAAATTGAAAACAGAAAATTAAATTTAAGACAGAACATATAAAAAAGAAAACAAAAAATTCTAAATATTACTTAATTAAAACTATAATAGAATATCAATGATACTAAAATAACACTGCTTTAACAGACTGCTTTTATGGTGCTTTTGGTCATGTTTTGGAGCACAGCATCTGTCATCATTCAGAGCTGCATGAACTGACATCTTTTGTGTTCCACAGATGAAAAGAAAAAAAAAAATGGCTTTGAAATGACATGAGGGGTGAGTGGATAGTGACAAATATTCATTTTTGTGAGACCAACCCTCCAATTCCCAACCAAATAAAGCTGCGCCATTTTGGTATATGTGATACTGTAAAAAAAAAAAAAAAAAAAAGAAGTTAAGCCACAAACCTGGGCATTAACTTGGACTAACTCAATGGAAATGTCCACACCAGATGCTCTGGCCCCCAAGACCACGACGGACTTGTTGGCAAAGGCCTCTGGACAGCGGTACGAGTGGCTGTGTAAGAATTTCCCTGCAAAACAGCAGCGGAAGAAGTCAAAGATAAATGTAAGAAGATGAGAGACAGAGAGAAAAAGAGGAGATGCAGGGGTGTAATGAGACTAATGGTTGGGGCTTTCAGGGTTATGCATTTGTAGTGATCAGTGATCATTTGTTGTACCTTTAAAATGCTCTATTCCAGGAATGTAGGGCAGGTGGGGGTCGGAGTAATGCCTGCAGAAAGAGGAAGGAAATATGAGTCAGTGCTGAGACGCTAAAGGGCTCCTGTGGTCTTCTGAATTCCCTCACAGAAATGCCACATGAATGCATAACATAATACCCATTCACATCACCTCTGAGAGAATTCAGCAAGATAAAAGCCTCCGGGAATATTATAGGGTAAATGAACATGCCACTATTTGAATAATGCTATGCATTTAGAACATCACTGCGAAGCTGCAATTGGAGATTAGATGCAATTGTGTCCATTTGAGCATGTCTGGGAGATAAAAGGACTCTTTAAAATGGCATTCCTCACCCATTGCAGACGAACACTGAGTCGAATGTCTGCGTGTTCCGGTCTCCACATGTGCGGTGCGAAATTACCTCCCACGTCACAGCTCCCCCCGTCTCCGTCTCCATGGAGACGGGCTTCACCTTTTCCACCGCGGTGTTGAACTGTGAGGGACAAAGCAGTCTGTCATAAGCAATATTCTTGCTTCTGTTGGTAAGAAAAATACTAATACTGAGAACATTTCTACTGTGGCTTTGAAGCACACGGGTCCTTCGATTTTTGTAGTGATGCTGATGTCTTTGACTGACAAGCAGAGAGGTCAGTGGCCCCTACAACCCTGATCAATAGGCAGTCCGTAATGATCGCAAGTTTCTGGCCACTAGTTGATGAACAATTTTACCCTAATATAGCTTATTCAGAGTTTTATGTAGGTGGACTATGATCATGTTCCAGCAATTGTGGGAAGAGACATCAGTAAATACCAGACTTTTACCATTACCATTGCTTTCTCAGACTTAGAATACATGGACACATGCCAAATAGCCTCCGTCACCTGATGATTTATTCATATTGTATGTTAAATGTCACATTGTGTGAAGAAACATCACCATTAATTTTGTTAGTACCTTTTTTTACAAAATGTCCTATCAATTTTTCTCATTTTAATGGCGTTTCATCTGCTTACTCAATACTCAAATATCTAGGGACATTATGTTTAGGACTGCAAAATATAGTCATAGGAATGGTGATTGGTTTATAACACTCTGGATGGTTTATCTCCTGGTTTAGGCTTTAATAAATCTAAAAAAATGAATAGTCAAATCCACATTTCTTGCACTGAAAGAATAATTTAGTAGGATTCTGATTAAGTTTCATTACAAACATATTAAAGACAAACACATACCTTGATATGACGGGCAATATCATAACTCTCACAGTATTTTTCCAAATACCGCTGAACCGATGTATGGTGCAAAAAAGAAGGCAGGTGGTCATCAAAGGGAAAATCAGGGAACATCATAACCTCCTTAGGCAAATTGGTTCTTTAAAACAGATATGAGATTTTATAGTACATAATGTTGCATAAAAATTGGACACAAATGAAAAACAAATAAATTCCCTGCTCATATATATATATATATATATATATTATATATATACAGTATCTCCACTCACATTTTTTGTAAATATTACATTTTATCTTTTCGTGTGACAACACTGAAGAAATGACACTTTAAAAGTAGTGAGTGTACAGCTTGTATAACAATGTAAATTTGCTGACCCCTCAGTCATTAATGTCTAAACCGCTGGCCACAAAAGTGTTTACACCCCTAAGTGAAAATGTCCAAATTGGGCCCAAAGTGTCAATATTTTGTGTGGCCACCATCATTTTCCAGCACTGCCTTAACCCTCTTGGGCATGGAGTTCACCAGAGCTTCAGAGGTTGCCACTGGAGTCCTCTTCCACTCCTCCATGATGACATCACGGAGCTGGTGGATGTTAGAGACCTTGCGCTCCTCCACCTTCCGTTTGAGGATGCCCCACAGATGTTCAATAGGGTTTAGGTCTGGAGACCTGCTTGGCCAGTCCATCACCTTTACCCTCAGCTTCTTTAGCAAAGCAGTGGTCATCTTGAAAGTGTGTTTGGGGTCGTTATCATGTTGGAATACTGCCCTGCGGCCCAGTCTCCGAATGGAGGGGATCATGCTTTGCTCATTCATGGTTCCCTCAATGAACTGTAGCTCCCCAGTGCCGGCAGCACTCATGCAGCCCCAGACCATGACACTCCCACCACCATGCTTGACTGTAGGCACACTTGTCATTGTACTCCTCACCTGGTTGCCGCCACACACGCTTGACACCATCTTATCTCGGTCTCATCAGACCACAGGACATGGTTCCATTAATCCATGTCCTTAGTCTGCTTGTCTTCAGCAAACTGTTTGCGGGCTTATTTCTTCCTTCTGGGACGACAGCCATGCAGATCAATTTGATGCAGTGTGCGGCGTATAGTCTGAGGACTGACAGGCTGACCCCCCACCCCTTCAACCTCTGCAGCAATGCTGGTAGCACTCATACGTCTATTTCCCAAACACAACCTCTGGATATGACTCTGAGCACGTGCACTTAGCTTCTTTGGTCGACCATGGCGAGGCCTGTTCTGAGTGGAACTGGTCCTGTTAAACCACTGTATGGTCTTGGCCACTGTGCTGCAGCTCAGTTTCAGGGTCTTGGCAATCTTCTTATAGTCTACACCATCTTTATGTAGAGCAACAATTCTCAGATCCTCAGAGAGTTCTTTGCCATGAGGTGCCATGTTGAACTTCCAGTAACCAGTATAAGAGAATGAGAGCAATAACACCAAATTTAACACACCTGCTCCCCATTCACACCTGAGACCTTGTAACACTAACGAGTCACATGACACTGGGGACAGAAAATGGCTAATTGGGCCCAATTTGGACATTTTCACTTAGGGGTGTACTCACTTTTATGGCCAACGGTTTAGACATTTATGGCTGTGTGTTGAGTTATTTTGAGGGGACAGCAAATTTACACTGTTATACAAGCTGTACACTCACTAATTTACATTGTGTCATTTCTTCAGTGTTGTCACATGAAAAGATAATAAAATATTTACAAAAATGTGAGAGGTGTACTCACTTCTGTAAGATACTGTGTGTATATATATATATATATATATATATATATATATATATATATATATATATATATACACACAGTATCTCAAAAATTGTAATCTTTTTAATCTTTAATCAAAAAACGTCACCCCAAAAACAACAATCCGATGATTCAATCAATTCCCGATGGACAAATTCAAGTCCCACCCTATGTTTAATCTTCTTCGAGAAGTCGTTTCTCTCGGATACACATCACAATAGGGAAGAAAAGCAGAGGAGCTTGACATTCGGCTCCCCTCTGGACATAATGGGTAGAGTTTGAAGGTACAGCCACACCCTGACCCTACCCATAACCCTATCCCTAAACCTAATCCAGAACCAACCATCACATTCAGAAAGGGGGAGCTGACTCTGCAGTAAGCACCAATATCGTAAATCTCACAGTATTTTTCCAAATACCGCTGAACCGATGTATGGTGCAAAAAAGAAGGCAGGTGGTCATCAAAGGGAAAATCAGGGAACATCATAACCTCCTTAGGCAAATTGGTTCTTTAAAACAGATATGAGATTTTATAGTACATAATGTTACATAAAAATTGGACACAAATGAAAAACAAATAAATTCCCTGCTCAATATATATATATATATATATATATATATATATATATATATATATATATATATATATATTACACAAACACACACACACACACACACACACACACACACAGAGTGAAGGAGAGGGGAAGGGCCAACAGAGAGAGAGACTGAGATTCAGAAGTAATATTATATATATATACATACATTATATATATATATATATATATCTCCCCTCACATTTTTTTGTATATATTTTTTTATATCTTTTCATATTAAAACACTGAAGAAATGACACTTTGCTACAATGTAAAGTAGTGAGTGTACAGCTTGTATAACAGTGTAAATTTGCTGTCCCCTCAATTGAAGAAAACACTATTGAAACTTCCATTTCATGGCTACTTTAATAGGTTAGGCTTGTTAGTCTGGGAGATCAGACAAGCTAGACTAACCTAAACCAGCCCAAAAGTCCTAAAAACTACAAGGTTTAAGATGTCTTTATTCTTGGCAGGATTATGGACAACTTATTGCTCTCTACCTGAGGTCCCTATACATACTGCTGTGGATGGGATACCCATTGTCATATGTGCCAACTCTTTCCTCATAGAACCAGGTCCCACCCAAATGATCAGTCATTTCATACACCACGGGTGGATCAAAGGTCTCGGGCCTTGACAGAATGTGTCGAGCGGCGCAAAGCCCTGCCGGCCCAGCCCCTATCACCGCGACACGAGCTCTACTCCTCAGCTCCATTCTCCAGAGCTACACGAAAACTGAAACAGACACGGAAATAAACAGACAATAATTAATAAAGTTTCAGAGTGAAAAAGCCAAAAGTATTCTACCCTCCAATGTTATATAATTTCTCGTCATTTATATGAATAAACAATAATTATATTTTCCTGACATATGTGCGCATGCGCATTGTCGTTCTTTATCAGCATACCTGCAGGTCTCATATGAGTCAGAAGCAATTACCTGTTCTGGATCGGAAACCTCACTGCCGGTAATCACTCACACACACTACACACAAAGCTGTTTACTGCGGAGATTTAGCGAACATAATCCCCCATTTTGAAGGCCTTTCGAAAAGAAATGCTTGGTCACCACAACAGTTGAATAATGTGTCACTAATGTGAACTTCGGTCATGTCTTTGAGTCAGCTGCCTCCAATCAATGTGGATTTCTCCTCTGTTGTTTGCTGTGGGACGGCTGCATTGGCTGAAAGGAAAATCTTCCGGCAAGCTCACTTTATAACTGTCAGTTCTTATCAGTAACGAGACACACACTCTCACTGTATACGCCACTGCCAATTCTTTAACAGTTTCACTATACCAATACCGTTACCAACACATTTCCGTCGTTTCTTTTCCTAAGTAATGATCTGACTGGCTGTAAAAGGGGGGGCGGATGATATAAGCGCGTGAAATGAATTCAAAATAAAGGCACATTCACTTTCACTTTCACTCAGTCACCTTTAAAGCTAATTTATCTAAAAACACGATGAAACAGTTGATGTACAAATCTCTGAAACTAAGAGAGCGGTTTCTTGAAGTACAGAGTTAATATTTTATGAACCACCCAGTTTACTCTTGGGTAGCTATAGTTATTGACATCATGTCAAATTAGTTTATTTGTTTACATCAAGTTTAAGTGTTTTACAGCAAGTGTTCTGATGGTATCAGAATGTTTACATGGTACTTTCAAAGAATACCATGGTGCCTGTTTAATAAAAAAGTACCTTTGTACTTTTTTTGTTAGTTCATATTTGTACAATAAGACACTCTTTGTGAATTTACTGTATACATAGCAAGATGTTGCAGCAGGAGTGTCGCTTGACCCAGTGAAATACTGTGCCCCAGTAAAATATAACTGATAAATTCTTACGATGTACATATTACCATATACTGACCATTCAGTACTGACTGAATAATTTCCCCTGGTAATATTTTGTAAATGAAACACTCTTTTGATGTATCAAGTCAACGAGTTTGCAAAAAGGTAGCAAGTCAGCTTGATTTAGACAGTTCACTCAGGCACCGAATTGTTTGATTCCTCATTCAGAAATAGCAGTGGGATACTTTATACGACAGAAAACGGAAAAAGGATGCTGGATGAGGTGGTTCTTTACCTAATATCCATTATAGGAAACAAAATTTTTCTTCTATCACTTCAACAATGAAGCAGCTCTTTACTGCACACAGTGTCATGGACACTGTACTGCAGGTAAAAAGTATTTACATATCCATAACATTAACAAAAAATAATCTCAAAATACAGGGACAATGTTTTTGATAAGTAGCTTGTCAAAGGCTAGAAACACTCCTGGTTGACAGGACAGTGTAACTCGGATTGCTTTTTGTTGTGGTGGCTGTTGTTGGGCCCTGTTATGAGTGAGACTTATGTTTTATTAGTTTACTTTATAATTCATAATACTCAATTCTTTACTTTATATAAAAATCCCATAATTACAGACTACTGTTAATACTGAATTGGATAAAAGCACTGAGTGGAGCGGAAATACTTGAGGCTAAATTACAAAGAATTGATGTTACATTACATTGCAGATCACCATAAAGATTATGTTCAAGTTAATTATATTTAATTAAGTTTAAATTGCATGATTATAATTATGCAGAATTTACCGCAGGCAGCTAGTCTTTATTTTATTTTTATTTTTTGGAGTATGATAGGCCTATATTATTCAAGGCCTTTATGAAAATGACTTGGTTCTAAACGTCAAAAACCCTATAAACATATCTCTACATTTACTACTTGTTAATATTGATGTAAATGGTCTGAAACTTTACTGGCTATAAATTATGGTAAGGAAAGGTTGTAGATACAACATCAAACACTAGTTTTGTATACTTTTTGCATTATCTTTTCTGTCAAGTACAGAGTGCTTCTGTTTGCTGCCTCTAAATACCACCCTGTTCTTTTTCCAAAGTTATGTCTTTGACTCGAGTAAACTTGGAGTTTACTGACATTTATCAGGCTCACTGATCCGATGGTGGCATTTTATCAGAGCTTCTCTGGTCTGAATGTCTACAGAGCAGGATGGACAGAGGCCACACAGATAAAGCTTCATTTCTGCTGATCATTGATAGGGTTGTACTAGGGGACATTTACTAAGTTAAAACTATTTGCTCCACAATTATAGTGCATGAATGATTAATCTCAAATAGCTGGATGAAAATAGTCAGCTGAGATTGGAAAATTGTAACACCAGTCTACACTTATGTAGTAAAGGCTCCAAGGCCATTCAGTTTTAGATATTAGCTTTCAGTCTTGTGTAGTGCTCAGTTACTAATACTAGTGATTTGAATTATTTTCCTAGTGATTCATTTCACAATGATTTGATTTCACATTTAGGACAGAAAGGCTAAAGGCCTTGAAGTTGGCATGAAATGAAAATTCACCCTAGTTGCTAAATGCGTGTTATTGTGAGTCATGATGCATGTGTTTCATATATTAAAAATTGTTTTGACCTCATAATTTTTTATCAAAACATCATAACTCAATCTTTCATGCAGTGAAACGAGAGACTTCTGTCTGGTGATGAACTTCTCCAATCATATAGTACAATTTAACCCAGCTCTCTTACAATCCACTAAAACCTCACATTCAGGTCTGCCCCCGTCCAGTCAACAACCAGTGGATAGAACCAAGTCCCCGCCTACATTTTTGTTCTTTTGTGATAGTTTGTTTCACTTGGATGTACGACCATAATTTGGAAGAAAAGATCTTTTTCAACTTCCATTTTATCAACTTTAATACAGTAGCCCAGGGATTCTCAGACCTTTGAGGTCCACATTCCTGCATGACATGAGTTTACACAACATAATTTTCAACTAAAAACAGAAAACTTTTTATGCTTTTTGGTTGTTAATTTACACGTTAGCAGCATTTTGTGGGCCTGAAAATGCAAACTTTTGAAAACAGGTTTCAAAGTGCAAGTTTTTGAAAACAATACCATTATTGTCTGTTCAGTCTATAGGCACATAGTTTTTCTTTACAAAGTGACATCGCCAAATACTGGCCTGGCATGCATAATACAGCATTTTTAATTGTTTTCGCGGATCCCTGTGAACAGGGATAGTTTTTGAAAACATTGTCGCCTCAAAAACTTTTCAATTTTTAGTACATCGTTGAAGCTTGAACCTGAACCTTGAGGGCCAGAGTTGAGAACCCCTGCTATAGCCTCAGACAATCCACTAGGTCAGTGCTGTTCAGACAGAGATGGTCTTATTATTGGGAGTAATGGGTCCATGGCTCTACCATTATGCGTAACGGCTAACTTGGATTACTAGTGCCTTGATAACTAATCACATTACAGCCTTGATGTCATTGAATTTAGTTCAGAGTTGAGACAGTCAATCACTGTTTGTGGACACCATAGAAATGAATGAGAAGTGCCATAAAATTAATCATTGTTGCGCAATTGTCCATGATTTCTCTTATAAAACAGCATTTTTTTTTCAGTGTAAACTAGCCGAGAAGCTACTTCCTTACAGAAGCGGCTTATTCAGCGTAGTGAATCCTCTCCTCCATTGACATCAATTTTAAAAAACGCTCTCTTGTCTCCTTCCCTGCGTGCCACAGCGTTAGACATATTCTCAAAACTTTGATTGCCCCCAGAATATTTTGTTGTATGAATATGTAAACAGTCAATTTATCAAAACAGAGAATCTGCTTAAAGGTGCTATAGAGGATGTTTTGTTTTATACATTTTTGCAATATTACTTGAAACTGTCTTTACTAACTGATAAAAGGCTATTTATTAGGTGCACTGAAAGGAATAATATTAAAGGTGCTCTAAGTGATGTCACGCATTTTTAGGCCAAAACATTTTTTGTCACATACAGCAAACATCTCCTCACTATCCACTAGCTGCCTGTCCCCTGAACACACTGTAAAAAAAACGCGGTCTCTGTAGTCGCCACAAGCTCCGAAAACGGCAATAAAAACAAACTGGTGTAGCCTGGACCACGAATCATAATAAACACGCTCCAGCCAATAACCGACAAGAATGATCTTAAATGCGCGTTCATGACTGTTTCAGGAAGCACGGAGGGGAGGGGGAGGAGGAGGAGGGAGGGTCTAGCTAGCCTCTGTTTTGTTTGACAACACTTCGAACGTCAACAGGAAGTTACTCCGCCCAGGATCACTTAGAGAACCTTTAATATACATCATCTGTGCACGAGGTAGAACCCTTAACAACATCAGCCAATCATTTACGCGATCATCGCGTAAACGATTGGCCCTCTGGCTTGTCAATCACTGCCATGACGTTCCTTGTGAGAGACGTGCATGGCTGCGCGCTCCAGTAACTTTCCACACTCTACAGGCGCCACATGCGATGTTTTTTATCAGGAGACAGGAGTAACAACTGCAGATTATGAGTTACCTGCGGTGAGTCCGACATAATGAATCCACTAACACGACACAGCAAATGCCGGTGGTAAACACTCGTGTTCCAATACTCGTGCATGAGTTTTGGGAGGCGTTCTCTTGAAATGAGCTGTGAAGGAGGGGGGTTGTTCTTATTTCAAAAATTCACCAACAGTCTTAAGTTTCTCAGTCAACGAAAAGATCCTCTTTAGCACCTTTAAAAAACATAAAAAAAAAGAAAAAAACCTGAGAAAATTGCATTTTTATCAAAAATTGTCCGGATTGGAACGATGATCAAAACATAGATGGAGTAAACTGAGTCCATCAACACCCTCAAAGCTTGCTCTGTCCTATACCTCTTCCTGAGTTCGACATTTCTCTTGGTAACGTTAGGCAGTTTTGATTTATAATTGCTTTTGAATGTTTGGTGAACATGTTAGCTTTCTCTTGTGTAAACAACTTCTATCCACTCCTTCTGGTTTATGCAGATCTTCTTCTTTGCTTGTTTTTGGATATGGAGATACTGTACTATTTCAGAAGATCTGTAACAGCGCCCCCTACCATATAACAGTGAAAACACGTATTGCCGTAAAATCTTGCCGTAAAAATTTTAATTCTTTTTTTGTGGCATAATCTGTTTGAGATAAACTTATCCCTTACTGTCATGTAAAAACAAACTGCATTTGGCTGCTATACGCTGATTAGGCATCTCTTGTCTTGGCCTAGTAGCTTTTGGCCTTATGGCTTTTGTCAAGGATCGGCTGTGTGTGATTAGTACTTTATCGCTAAAACTCGTGCCAATGTTAATCTTATCATCTCCAGTATATGGATCACTCCTACTGTACATAATGATCCTGCCACCCTTGTAAGCAGCCCACATTCTGAACCATTCAGCCACCACAATCACATGTCCATACACACATATAACATAACATAAAAAAATTAAAAAAACTCAAATCAGGTCATTCTTGCGGATTTGAGTGAATGAGAGCTATGCATAAAGAAAGAGAGATAGAAACATGTAGTTGCATTACAGTACACATTCATTTATAACATGTATGTTTATTTTAGAAGAGGCCATGAAATTTAAATTCGTCTCAGGTTTTGTTCAAGAGGTTGTTGATCAGTCATATCCGATGAAGTATTAAAAAAAACCCCAAGAGGATGAGGAGTCCTTTCCCACAGGCACGTGGGCCTGGAACATAAAATCATTTTTAATCCAGATAACACATTCTTGTCACATCTCTGGTTTGCATTTTGTTTCTGAAGCATTAATCTTTCCACCTTTCAGATATGTATCAAGATAATGTCCTCAGATTAGGCAGGATTAGCGTCAAGCACACATGACAACATTGTACTTAACCTGATTAACCCCACTGGGAAAGATAAACCTCCTGCGTCCACCTCCTCAGTCAATTATGTACTTGACATCCATAATCATTAATGTTATTTACAGACAGCCTACCCCACTGCTGGAGAGTTTGTTTACTTGAAATCCTTTAAGACCAGGTTATTGACAACGTTTTACTTTACTATTAAGAAAGCGAGCAACAACTTTCGGATGCCTAAAACCAGTAAGTACAGTCTTTATTGATATAAAAAATTATTATGCTAAAGGTAATTGCATGAGATTTTATAATAATTAGTTTTAATATAGCCCATCATATCTAAATTAACTACGAACCAGACAGGAAGTTGATTATAGGTTATAGTTAACGCAGATGCTGTTTTGAACATGCTGATGATTTTGGGATGATTTGGCACTGCCTCCCTCATTTCCATGTTGCACACAGAAAAGTGAAATGAAATGTAAGAATAAATACAAAAAAAAAGTTAAAATAAATAAATATGTGTGAGAATAAAAATAAATGAAAGCATAAATAAATATATATAAAAAAAGTAAAAAAATAAATACAGAATATAATGGGGAAAAAAGTACTACATTGTTTTTGTTTTATCAAGTCTTTTATTTTCCTATTGTTACATTATTTATTAATTTATATGTTTAATTTTAATTTTTGCAGAACTGGGCCTCCATACACTTCAGGTCCATTGTGAAACGTTATGAGCAACAGGTTACAGTTTCCCCAGGAGGCCACTTGATGGCAGCAGTAAGTCACCCTCTCTGGTTTGGCACCCTAAAGCGTGATGACGGGCATTGTGTGTGGTGTTTGCAGTGACAGGCTGTGGGTTGTCGGAGTGGGAGATGTCCAAAAAACCAAATATGATGATTCCTTTCGCCCTCCGTTACGTGCCAATTGGAGATAAGATGTTAGTCTCCGAAGAACGTGAATAAACTCTTGCGGGGGTTCGAATGTCGTCCAGAGGGGGAGGAACGGAGAAAGAAAAGGTGTTTGAGAGAGACAAGACAGCTGGTGGTTCATTCAGCCCACCAGCATACAGTGGCGCGGCCCCCTGATATACATGGCGAGGGGGCGCAAGCGAAGAAAATCGATGACAGGACATGTAGGTGCTTCATTATGTCACAGTGTCCCAAACAAAGTAGGAGACAGTGCAAATCCTTAAAAAGCAGAGAAATGGATCTGTGCTAGTGCAGGAAAAACATAAAATTGAGAAGAAGGGCTAGAGCGGAGGAGGGGGTGTGGGAGACCGAAATAGGGAGAGGCAGAGAAATCGAAAGAATGGAGTGAATCAACCCTATTTTCCCCGAGTCTTTGTGTTTTACATTCAGCGCAGGTCGCTTCCTGGCACTTCATGGTTTCGACCCAGCCGTATGACGCACCGCTCCCAGATGAAGGGGACCTGCTGCTGCTCGGGCTGATAATGATAATAGTTATGATGATAACAGTAATAACCAACTTCCCATGTCGCTCTCGTCCTGCCAGCTGCTTACGTGTTAGGATTATCAGCCGTTCTGACACACTGCAGTGGAGATGCTGCGGTACCCTGGGGCGTGAGCGCGTGTGCGTTTTTGTGTGTTCGTGCATAAGTGCGTGCATGTGATGTGTATGTGTTTACGTGGTGATGCCCTCAAATCTGTCCCCCTTGCCTCTATTTTCTGTTGATTACACTCTTGCCTGAGGTTGGTGGCCCATTCATCTGTAAGTCCTGTTCTGATGGTGCTCAGGAGTGGGCAGTTACCCACTCGCCCTCTCCACCTTTAGAGCCCCTCTCTGTTGGACTTGTGTATCTAAAGGACAGATAGGACAGGCGGTTTGGTTGTTACTATGTTCTCATTGGCTCTTTGATGTTTTATATAGCTAAATTGCATTTATGAGGGAATGTTTTACCAAAGCAACATGCAACACTTAAATATAAAGGTTCTTTATTGGCATCGGTGGCTACACGAAGACCCATATAACCTTTCCATTCCACAAAAGGTTCTTTAGGTTCTGTTGACTGAAAGGTTCATCTATGGCAATGGAAACTTTATTTTTGACAGTGTAGACAATCTCTGCTTGACCACCTTACTAAGTGCAATACTAAACACATTTTTCCATAGTAAATAAAGATTATTGAAGTACATTTTACAAGAAAATACTATTCCAAAAAGATACTTGGGTAAAACAATTGCAACCTTATTGCAAAAGTAATTTAATAATTCAACACAAGTTGTTAAAAAGGATTGTTGGTGTTGTAGCTGCGTTGTGTTTTGTTTTTAGAGTCTGACTCATGGATAGTCTTTTGCTTCACTACACATTCACAGGTGTTTTTGTCATGTCTCATATGCTGATGACTATGACGCTCTGACTCAGTAACTAAAAATGACATCCTTGATTTGTACTCGCACAAATGCGCAGAAAGGACTTCTGGTCTGAGATCATACTAATTTTGAGGTACGAGGATAAGCAATTAAGTCAATTAGCTGGAAGTTAAGCTTCTATTGATTTCCAAGAATAGAGTCTAAAAATGCTGCCGGTGAAATGACATGTGAACGCACGTTGCTTGATGGCATTTTGTGGCAAGAATGGCTCTTGCTTTCCTAATTAGCTTTCTTTGAATATGTAAATAAGCAGATGTTACTTTTAGTGAGTAGTTAGCTGCCAAGATTCCCAAACAGGTTTAATCCAGAAATTGGAGTGTTAATTTGATCTCAATACAGGTTTTGGGATTTGTTTAGGTTATGTTTCATTGGAAGTTCATATAAAAAATTTAAAACAATATTGAGTTATTATATTATACTCTTATATTATATATTTTATATATATATATATATATATATATATATATATATATATATATATATATATATATATATATTACTCTTTATTACGTCAGTTAATCTTGGGAAATACACTTAAAAGTCCTTCACAGTGGCCAGAGGGATTTTGAGTCATTCCTCTTCCAGAATGTGATGTGATGCTGGTGGAGGAAAACGTTTTCTGAATTGCTGCTCCAAAATACCCCCAAAGTGTCTAGAAAATATATAGATCTGGTGACTCTGCAGGCCATGGAAGATGTTCAACTTTACTTTCATGTTCATCAAACCACTCTGTCACAAGTCTTGCTGTGTGTATTGGTGCATTATCATGCTGATACACGGCTCTCCCTTCAGGGTTCAATGTTTGAACCATTAGGTGCAAATGATCCTCCAGAATGGTTCGGTAGTCCTTGGCAGTGATGCACCCATCAAGCACAGTAGGGAATGCCATGATATGGCAGCCCATACCATCACTGATCCACCCCCGTGCTTCACTCTGGGCAGCAACAGTCCAGGTGTTAAGCCTCTTTGAGTCTTCTCCTCCACACCATAACTCCCACTAATGTGGGAAAGACAGTGAAGGTGGACTCATCAGAGAATCTTTCACATTGTCCACAGCCAAAGATTTGCACTGTTGTCACCATTGAAACTAACATTTGGCACTGGCACGAGTGACCAAAGGTCGAGGTGCACATTTAATTCTGCAATGAGTTGGGCAGTTGTAGTTTTATGTTTTTTTTTTTTTTTAATCCAGGTTAATACCTGGACATCCCTTTTAGACAGATTTCTCTTGTCAACAGTTACTCCTGTTGGATGTGGTGTGTCCTTCATGGTGGTATGTCGACATTACCCTGGAACTTGCTGTCCTGGTCACAGATGAGCCAACGAGATGCACAACCAACAATTTATCCTCTTTTGCACTCTGATATGTCTCCTGTTATATTGATTGGAATATTTTATGTACAGCTGCGCTATTGCTCTGCTAATTTGAACTTCACACTCTGCTCTTAATGATGGAATGTAAAGTCAGTGAGGATAGGCCATCAGACTTTGCATATATAGGCATGAAACCTCCAACACTATATTGGCCAGTGTTTCAGTTTCATTGTCCAACCCATATATATACTGTGTGTATACAGTGCATGCGGAAAGTATTCACAGCGCTTCGCTTTTTCCACATTTCCTACATCCTGTTTCCACTGATCATCCTTGAGATGTTTCTACAACTTGATTGGAATCCACCTGTGGTAAATTCAGTTGATCGGACATGATTTGGAAAGACACACACCTGTCTATATAACGTCCCACAGTTAACAGTGCATGTGAGAGCACAAACCAAGCCATGAAGTCCAAGGAATTGTCTGTAGACCTCTGAGACAGAATTGTATCAAGGCACAGAACTGGGGAAGAGTACAGAAACATTTCTGCAGCATTGAAGGTCCCAATGAGCACAGTGATCTCCATCATCCGTAAATGGAAGAAGTTTGGAACCAACAGGACTCTTCCTAGAGTGGGCCACCCGGCCAAACTGAGCGATCGGGAGAGAAGAACCTTAGTCAGGGAAGTGACCAAGAACCCGATGGTCACTCGGATAGAGCTCCAGCATTTCTCTGTGGAGAGAGGAGAACTTTCCAGAAGAACAACCATCTCGGCAGCAGTCCACCAATCAGGCCTGTATAG
Organism: Chanodichthys erythropterus; assembly: GCF_024489055.1. Taxonomy (NCBI): domain Eukaryota; kingdom Metazoa; phylum Chordata; class Actinopteri; order Cypriniformes; family Xenocyprididae; genus Chanodichthys; species Chanodichthys erythropterus. The sequence continues at coordinate 48,104,478 of NC_090230.1, read as the reverse complement.
TACAGTGGCCAGATGGAAGCCACTCCTCAGTAAAAGGCACATGACAGCCCACCTGGAGTTTGTCAAAAGGTACCTGAAGGACTCTCAGACCATGAGAAACAAAATTCTCTGGTCTGTTGAAACAAAGATTGAACTCTTTGGCCTGAATAGCAAGCGTCATGTCTGGAGGAAACCAGGCACTGCTCATCACCTGGCCAATACCATCCGTACAGTGAAGCATGGTGGTGGTGGCAGCATCATGGTGTGGGGATGTTTTTCAGTGGCAGGAACTAGGAGACTAGTCAGGATTGAGGGAAATATGAATGCAGCAATGTACAGATACAACCTCGATGAAAATGCTCTGGACCTCAGACTGGAGCGAAGGTTCATCTTCCAACAGGACAACGACCCTAAGCACACAGCCAAGATAACAAAGGAGTTGCTATGGGACAATGCTGTGAATGGACTTGAGTGGCCCAGCCAGAGCCCAGATTTCAACCTGATTCAAAATTTCTGGAGAGATCTGAAAATGGCTGTGCACCAACGCTCCCCATCCAACCTGATGGAGCTTGAGAGGTCCTGCATATAAGAATGGGAGAAACTGCCCAAAAATAGGTGCGCCAAGCTTGTAGCATCATACTCAAAAAGACTTGAGGCTGTAATTGATGCCGAAGGTGCTTCAACAAAGTACTGAGCATAGGTTGTGGATACTTAAGTACATGTGATTTTTGTTGTGTTTTTTATTTTTAATAAATTTGCAAAGATTTCAAACAACCTTCTTTGACGTTGTCATTATGAGGAATTGTTTGTAGAATTTTGAAGAAAATAATGAATATAATTCCTTTTGGAATTAGACTGTAACATAACAAAATATGGAAAAAGTGAAGCGCTGTGAACACTTTCTGGATGCACTGTAAATATAATATAATAATATAATATAATATATAATATAATATAATATAATATAATATAATATAATATATAATATAATATAATATTTGTGTATATATATATATATATATATATATATATATATATATATATATATATATATATATATAAAATGATGAAATAATTAAAATTAAAATTTACTTGTCCATTTGTTCATGTGTTTGTTAAATAGCTGTATAATAAGTGGGATAATGTACAGTCAGCTGATCTATATATTATATTATATTATATTATATTATATTATATTATATTATATTATATTATATTATATTATATTATATTATATTATAACACTGTGACAAGAATAGTTTCGGAGACTACAGCAAAATTGTCCACTATAGTGGACAGAAAAATGAATTGCTGGGTCTCAAGAGGATAATTGTATCATAAAAGCATTTAACCTCGGGTTCCTCCTGGGGGACTGCGTGCTGCCACAACACTAAATCACTTCAAACAAAATGATCTACACTATAACAAATAATAATTCCCAAGGTTAAAATTACAATATAAGATGTATGGTTATGTTTTTCATTTAATGTCAGAAATGCATATTTAAAAATGTCACATAGAAAATCAAACTGAAACCAGATTAAAGATGGAAGTACATTGTAAAATATTTGTGAATTTCTGAATCTGCCTCCACATCATCATGAATCACTCAGGAGGCTTCAGTCCCAGGTGCTTGCTTTTTTTATACAGTAATTAAAAGCCACGTTGTATGAGCATGACAGAATTAATTGTTAAAAATTGGGGCTCTTAGTGGGCAAATTTGCCTTGAAACAACAGAGACTTAATTACTGGTCATAAATGAAGGAAAAGACCCAGTGCCATTAGTTGTAGGGCGACGGGCACCAGGGCCATTAGTGATGGGCTAAATTGGGCTAATTTTCAGTAAGGACCATGTGTGCGATGGAGTGATGGAGAGGGAAAAATGAAGACCGAGAGAGGGGGAGGAGGAGAGAAAGATGGGCTTTAGATGGGGGGTGGGGGCACCATCAGTTTGGAAATGGTGAGTAATGAATTTGCAGCCAAATTAAGTGTATGAGTCAAACATTTAGGAATTAGATGTTCTGTAAATTAAAGATGTTTATCATGACTACTCTGCTTTCAGCTGCCTTTAAGCATCTTTTAAACATGTGCCAGTGTTTCATTACAGGCCCGTCTTGACGGAGTCACATCGCCCGTCTAATGATAAACATCTGCTCAGTGGGACAATTCTAATTTATGCACCTTTGTTCTGAAGGATTACTGCTTTCCTGTGCTATTTTTGAAAATGCTGAAGGATTATGGACACCCTACTCAGGCAGTAATAAAACCAGACGATTTTATCAGAACATTACAGTAAATTTCATTGCAATAGTTAGACACCTAGAACCACTAATTTATAAAATATTTTATGGCCCTTTTTTACAGAAATGTATTTTTTACATAATGCATTATATTATATTATATTATATTATATTATATTATATTACATTACATTACATTACATTACATTACATTACATTACATTACATTATATTATATTATATTATATTATGCTTAAAAAATGTTAAAAATAATGAATATAATAAAAACAATAACTCCCATGGCCCTTTTTAAATACCTCTATATGATATATTATATTATATGATATATCTGAGGTATTTAAAAAGGGCCGTTACACTTTTTTTATTATTATTTTAAGTACAAATAATATATTATTATTTAAATATAAATTATTAATAACAATAGTAATGAATAAAATAAAAACATAATAATAATAATAAAAATAAGTGTAATGACCCTGTTAAACCTCTAAATGATTATATTAATGCTTAAAAAATAAGAATGATAATAAACAAAAATAATAAAAATATGTATACCTCTAAATAATTATTAAAACAATATATTAAAATAAAAATGGAGAAATGCAAGATTAACAGAAAAGAAAAAAGCGTCATACTCAAATCCTAAGCTACACACTTTCACATATGAACACACATGCTTCTTACATGGTCTTGTCGCAGACAGGCACCTGTGCAGCCAAACGCATGTGACAGCACTTGCTCGTCATCTCGGCTTCCCAGATAAAGACTGTGCGCGCTGTGATAACAGCCATCGTCTCGGCTCTAGTGCCCTTAGGGTTTTAGGCAGAATGGGAGAGGCTAATCTCAGACACAATAACCAGCAGAGATGACAGACCAGCACACTGCAGCTGTGTCACGCCACCATGCACACCACACATTAGCCATTCACCGAGGGGGAGAGGAGAGAATAAAACCTCTGTGAATACCAGGATTTGCCAAATGGCTGACTGCTTACATGTATACGTCTTATTTTATACTTTAACATAAACTATAATATAAATTGCTCTCTTTTTTTCATGTTCGTGTCCATTTATGTTATCTTTCAGCCCATGACGGTTAGATTGGCGTGTACAAGCAGCACGTACGATTATTGCTTTATTGTGGTCCTTTCTGATAGACAATTTTCTCCCATCACACTCCTTTTACATCTGTCCCTTTTATGTGCTCTGCCTGATAGGGGACTGTGTGTGTGTGTGTGTGTGCTGCTCACAGAGGCCTCTGTGTGTATGTGTGTTTGTGCTATAGTAATGGTTTTGTGTGCTTTAATCCTGGTTCTGATGCTATACCTCAAAGCTTAGGATGATAGACCAACTATATAAACAGTTTATCTGTTTATATATGTATGTGGGGTGGGGTGAGGGGGGACTAAGATGCTTCTCTTTTTCATCTCCTTTCATTTGTTAAACCTGTTTAACCTCCACATTTTTGATCCCTTATATCAAAAAGGCTCAGATGAAAGTGAAAATGTCTGTGTATATTTATTTATTTAAATGTGTGTAATTATATGTGCTGTGTTTGTTTATTAACTCGGCAAGAAAGATTAATATGTTAGATCTGTTAACCTCCACTTCAAAGTGTCTAAGTATTGTTGTACAACAACCCGAAATGATGACAATGAATGTTTGTCATCAAAAAACAAAGTCCCACTTTGTTGTTTTTGACCGTTTGCTGGTGACTCACCTGCTTCATGCATATTTCTTTGTCTCTTTGTGTCCCCGTCTCTCTTTTTCAGTATCTGTTTTGTCTGTCTCTTTCTCTCTCGCTCTCTCCAAATGTAAAATGAGAGCCCGCCCCCGATAGGTCACTTTACTAATGTGAAAAGACACAATTTCACATGCGTGTTTAGCATCGGAATAACCCGGCATCCAATCACCGGACAATACATATCACCCCTCGCTCTGTCATGATGATGTCACAGGGTGTGTAGAGCGTGTAAGCGCGTTGCGTAGCGAGTGGGCACGCGGCAGTGCGGAGCATCGGCTCAAATCTGAGATTTATTGTGAGTGTCGCCCAGTTCTCTTTTTTTTATTTTTTTTCCCACTCCGCCCTTCTTTCATTTAACGTCACATTGGCATCAATCATCACTTTTCTGTTGCCCCCCTCATCCATCTCCCTGTCTTCTCCATTGCGATTTCTTCTCGCCGTATCAGTCTGTTCATCTTTCCTTTTCCATTTATCACGTCTACGTGATTGTTATTGCTCATTTGTGCTCTGACAGTATTAAAACACCTCAGGCTTACAACAGCTTGCTGTGCCATTTCATTTTTTATTTTTCACGAAAACACTGGTGCCTGAAACAACGTGGAAGGGGGAGTGCGCAAAAACGAACACACATCATAAATGCCACGCGCTACACGGGAATTAAACTGTCAGACGAGTAAGGACTGTGTGCCAGAGCTGCTGCGTGCGGGTCTGTAATCAGCTTCATTATACTTGTGTGCTACTCGTCCTTTTGGTGGTCTATCAAAAATTATTTTAAAAGGACACAAAATGCCTTTATTTCACAGCCAGGGGTGATTGCTGAAGCGTTTCAAAGCCATTTGACTGAAAATGAGTGCAGCTCAAGCGTGGAAATGGCAAGCTGTTTATGATGTCACCTAAACCCTGACTCATTCTGTAGGTTCCTATTCTGTATTTTCTGAAATTGCATGTCGGCCTGCTAGAGCAGATCTCTTTTGAGATAGCTGCTTGTTTTCGCAATTAAAAAGTCATTTTCTCTCCCCCCCCACCACCACACGCACAATTCATAGCAAAATCTGCCTGACATTTGTGCGCCATGTTTTCAGCGGCGGGGCCAATGGCTTCGCCCTCAGCTCACTCAGTTCTGATTGAACAATGACCAGAGTCTCGCTGTCTGAGGTCACTCTATTGGGGTATTTATACTAAAGCACGACAATCCCTTCAGTCCAATCAGCAGCGGCCATATTAGAGCTGAAATGAAATGGTGGTGTGTTATGTTTTGCTCTCGTGTTATTTGAGAGAGCGCTGTCGCATTGGCCAATCATTGGCGCAGCGTGCAGTCTCTTCCGTCTTTGTGATTTCTTTGGAATGCTGTTGTTTGCTTAAATTGCTCTCTTCTTGCACAAGAAAGCCGGAACAGAGCGCACGGCTCGAGAAAGGGCGGCTGATTGCGGCTATTGTCTAGCGAGTGTGGCTCATGGGCACTCACGGGGTAATTGCCGCTCAAGGAGGCTGAGGCGTGCACCAAAGGGAGAGACCGTATGTGTGCGAGAGCAAGTGTGTTATGTCTTTGGGAGGAGGATGAGGACTGAGCCAGCGATGGTTTCGCTTTATAATTTATGATAATTTTACCCAACAATGCTCTCTAGTTAGTACCCCCCCCCAACCCCAGAGGGAATCTTAAACTAGCTGTACTTACAACTAACACACTTCCATTGTTTCATGAAAGACACAGAGTACTCTGTCAAGGGCGAGTGGGAAATGGTGAAAAACAATCTAATGGATTTTATACCAGTTTATTGTGTGCCAAGACAACTCTGCGGCTTACAACCTGAAGTCCCATCTTTCACCGTGATGTGTGTCTTTGCCTTGCTTGAAGGCGATGTCAGCGAGATGGAAATGTTCAGAGAATAGTCTGCTCCATCAGAGCCCCCGAGCCATCATGATTTTTAAAAGACGTTATCTGTTAATGCGATGATGATGATCTTTGAGGTTTCATTCCACTTGAAGTACGACTTTTGTCAGATGTTGTTTTGTACTATCTCACAAGATACATTTTCTTTTAAAGCCAGAGCTGGGATGTGTTTGTCTGGCTTTTTCCATTCATTTAGTTTAATTTATAGTGTGACACCTGGAATTGTGAAGGTTTACTTCCTTGTAAACACTCTCTGTCTGCATCTGCATCTCTTTTGATAAAATGCCAAACTGCCGGAAATCTACATTTGCACTGATGAGTGGTTTTGTGTGCACATCAGTGTGAATGTAGAGATTTTATGGCCTGGATTGCTGTCATCTGTATAGATGTGGGGGTCTTTGAACGTTCATGTTATCATATGTTGGCATTATAGGGGGACAGCGAGGGGAGAGAGAGAGAGAAAGAGAGAGAGAGAATGTGTGTGTACACTGTATATAAATTGGCAGGTTGTAATTAAATGTGCAGACCTCTCTACTATCTCCTCCTCCAGCCCTGCGCCAGTGACGCACAAACGGCTGCAGCAAAGTGAGTCATCCAGCCCTGAGGATCACCAGCCCTCCCTCTATCTCTATATCCCCCTCTTCCCCAGTCCCCCCTTGTACCTCTTTCTCTTACCCTCCTCCATTCAGTCCATGCCACTCCATCCCTCGTCTCCTTTCCCCACTGTCCCCCCTGATTTTTCTAGTCACGTTTTTTTCACTTATTGACCGATTTCCCCCCATATGAGAGTCTCTCTGCATTTGTCTTTCTCCCACAAAATTTTACTACTTTTTCACTATTCTCCTCTTCCGACCTTTTCAGTCACTTTATCATTCTCACAGTCTCTATTATATTTTGCCATCTTTTTTCCATTCTCATCAAATCGATAAAAATAAAATGGATGCTTTAGATGAAAGTCCAGATGGTGGTAAGTTTAAGAAAGAAAGTAACATAAATATATATATAAAAAAGTGGAAGGAAGAAAAGAAATTAAGTTAAAAGTGGATGTTTGTCTTGTATGTCCTACGTCAAAGATGCGTCACAACAAGAGACTATATACAGGTATGTACTGGCAAGTTACCTTATATGAGGTGATCTGCCAAGAGTGTAATTGTATGTAAGAGAGATAAACATTAGTTACCATAAAAGCTAAACAAAATCCTGACTCAATATATATGACTCATTTTTAATCACTACTTTATCCAAAGTTGACAGCTGCAACCAAAACAAGCAAAGAGCGGTATAGGAAAGTGTACGAGTAATTGCGCAAACAGAAACAGATCACATGGTGACTATAAATCGATCAGAAGTGCTACATACATGCTTGCCGTTTTGCCGCTGCCTAGATTACAGTATTGTGTAGATTTTGAGGTCATATGCTGCTATTCTGTCCTTTAGGAATTTTTGGAAGAAGTGGGAAGAAGGCCGATCACATCCATGAGTCATGTAATTGTGAGCACTGCCCTGGTTGGCTTTGACTAAAAAAAGAAGTTCATTGCCTAGAAAAAAAAAAAAAAAGCAATTTAGCACCTAACTTGCCGTGGTTATCCAATTAGCTTCATCTAAAACGCGGATATGCATGGGGAGCAAATGTAGCCATTCAAATACTCTCAAAGACTTCTGCTGAAACACAATCAAATGAAATCTATTCTTTTATTAAAATGAAAGTGGCTGTAGAATAATGGCTGAGTGGGTAGCTGGCTACCCATGTAAATAAAGAAAAAATGGAAATTTAACTTTTCATATTCTCAAAGTGGTTACAGCTGTGACTCATTCAGTTTGCTCAGCCATTGCTGCTGTGCCATGACTACCTAAAGAGTCACACTAAAAACTTCTGACTTCTCAGATTGTCTCTCTATTCACAATAATGCATATGAATTTGTTTCAAACATGAGCAAGTGGGTACATCAACTGTAGGATGTTATATTTTGGTTACATTTGTGACAGTAGGACTGGTTGTAAATTACATTATACTAATCAATATTTTCAGCTTTTCGGTGATGCTCAGTATGTTTTGTTTTTGCTCTAAAATGTTTTAAAAGTTGATTATTCTTTAATCGTTGCAAAGTAAATTCAAAATGTTCATTGTGAGTAGTATAGAATACAGTAAGAATCTTGTTTCCACTGTTTCTCTAAGTAAAGACCAAAAATATTGTCTTAAAAAGTGATTACTTAAACATTTTAATACATATGCCAAATGAGAGTTTTGCTGCAAAGAAAAAAATGAAATTCAGAATAAAAATTATGAATCTGTTTATTGATATGTACATTGTGGATCTATTAATATAAGCGAATTGAACTTTACAAATCATTTTGCCAAATTTTAAAAAAAAAAATTAATTGGCAGACGCTACTCAAAATCTCACGCTTACAAGGAGGGATAGGAAACTTAATAGCAAAAAATGTCTCAGCAAAATCAGTGAATACATTGAGAATTTTTGATATATTGCCTACATCTGTTCATTTAAATATTGCGTGGTTTTAAAATCTGGTCTCCTCATCCTCAAGAGAGGTTCAGAATGGAGAGGTAGTGTGGGCGAGTTAGTGGAGGCGATGGTGTGATGTAGGGGAGCAGGTATGTCCTTATCAAAACATTATCTGGGACAGCAAGGTCGTTGCTTGCCAGAGGACACCTTTCTGTACTTAGAAAACACTGTTTAAAAACCACCCACCAAGATGCAGCTTAAAGAAATAATCCGACAGGCAGCCTCGTTGATTCAGACTGTAAGAGAACACAAATACATTACATGTCATCTATGTGTGTGTCCGTGTGTGTGTACATACTACCGTTCAAAAGTTTGAAAGAAGTCTCTTATGCTTACCAAGGCTGCATTTATTTAATCAAAAATACAGTAAAAACAGTAATATTGTGATATATTATTATATATCATTACTATTTTAATATATTTTCAATGTAATTTACTCCTGTTATGGCAAAGCTGCATTTTCAGCAGCCATTACTTCAATGTACAGTGTCACATGGGGTGATTTTATATATATATATATATGTATATATATATATATATATATATATATATATATATATATAATAATAATAATAATAATAATAATAATAATAATAATAATAATAATATATATATATATAAATATAAATATATATATATATATATATATAGTGTGTGTGTGGGGGGGGGTGTGCATGTTTTTGTGATTTATGAGGACACAAATTTGTATAATGACATGGGTATTACACTGGTATTATGACAAACATGAAATATGAGGACTTTTCAGGAGTCCTCATATTTAAAATAGCTTTAAAAACATACTAAACAATGTTTTATTAAAAATGCAGAATGTTTTCTAGGTTTCGGAGTGGGGTAGTGTAGGGGATAGAATGTAGTTTGTACAGTATAAAAACCATTATGCCTATGGAATGTCCTCACTTTGATAGCAAAACAAACCTCTGTGTGTGTGTGTGTGTGTGTGTGTGTGTGTGTGTGTGTGTGTGTGTGTGTGTGTGTGTGTAGAGACCATTTTGAATATAACAGAGGCTTTTTAATGGCCCTTATTCAGAAATAAACTTTCACTGTTGTTAGTTTCACTTAAACCAATCTTGTTCACATTACTTAACTAATGTAACTGCATTAACTTAATTTAACTGAGTTATTTCTACTAAAATGAGTATTGTGAGCTTTACTTAATGAGTATTTGTTCAGTCATCTTAACATTGCTAAGTGAAACGCACAAATTAATGTTGACATAAATACCTGGGCAGTGGATCCGTAGTTCCCAGCATGCTTTGCAAGGGACTGCATTAGGAAAGTAAATTTAGGGATTTTCAGTAAAGTGTTTTTCAGTAAAGGGAAAGATGTTGTTAATTTATGTTAGTGTTTAATGTTCAGTTATGTTGGACATTTAGAGGAATTTCTGTAAAGTGAAAAAAATTTTGTGGTTAGCATTATGCAGAAGAGTGGCACCTGTGTTTAGGATGTGTACGGGATATAATTCCTGCTCTCAGTTAAATTGAGTTTGTTCAATGAGTAATTTTTTTTTTACTGCATTTTGTAGAGGAAATTGTTCATTTAATAATTAAATCAATAATTGTGTTCACCTCACCTTACTTAATAAACTTATAAATTTAACATCAAGTAAATTGCACATATAAATATTACATATCAGTGACAAATTCAAATGATTTGTATTTACTCAAAGAAATTTTGTCAGCTTTACTTGAATTTCTTTTGTTCACACAACTATATTTTTATTTGAACAAATTACTTAATATTGTATGGAACCACTTGACACTGCTTTTTTAACTAAATCAAACAATTTTTTTTTTTTTAGTGTATAGACACCGTATTTAAATATGAATGAAAATGAAGCTAGGGGATAGATTATTGACAGTTAAGAATATATATACATATATATATATATATATATAAGTGTCTGAATAATTTTTGGTTCTAAATTTTTATCCATACCCATAGCCACAGATATGCTATCTGCAATTATTTGCTTATATAAGGCCTACTTTCTATGATGGCATTTTCATAAACAAATGAGTCATATCCAGTGAACCTGCAAGGAAAGTTGAGGAGTCAGTGATCTGAAGACTGAACATTGCTAAACATCATGGAGAAGCAAGTAGCCTAAGCAAAGCATAGAGGGTATTATTCTGGACATACGTTTACGAATCCTAAGAGCGAATGCTCTCCTATTCACATAATGTAATAAAAGACATTATAATACCTTTGGATTGTGGAGAGGAAAGCCATTATAAACTGAGAGGCAATATTACTGCAATGAATGCGGCTCTTGCACAGTGATGGGTGATATTCAGTCAACAGATGAGACACAAAGGCAACAACAACTACATTCTTTCATCCTCGCAGACACTGGCCACCTTCTGTTTAATCTAAAGATCCTCATTGAATCTTCCATCCTTGTGCCGAGGCTTATGCGCTAATCTCCAGTTATAATAGGCCTCATTATTAAACATATTGCTGTAAACCAACACAGCCATCTGGCTCACTGAGTGGAGCACTGAGTAGGACAAGAGCTACTGTTTCTTTCATGTCACCTAGTCGTAGCACACTGTAAAAACACAATCTGGTACGATGGCTGGTTGGGGGTTGGGGGTGGTGCAATTTGATTGACGAGGGCATGAATGACCTCATAATGGATGAATTTGTATGAGGCGATGCACAGAGGGCTTTGATGGACTGAATCAGCCAGTGGTAATTAAACGATTAATAGTACTTAGCTCAACTCAGATCATCTCCTGCGCTGGCTCCCGTGGGGCCCGTCATCATGTTGAAATTACACAGATGTTATCGCTCTCCTCGCCTGTAGACAGACACGCAATCAGCATTTGGTGCGGAGGCTCACTCACGTACGTCCGTACGTACGCCAAACCAATGTCAAATGACACAAAAACAGATAATGGTGATGTTAATGTTGTGCCGTCCTCATTATCTGATCAAGTCAACTCTGTATGTGCTGTTTCGCAAAGTCTAAAGGCGACAAACGTTTTCCTCACACTCTTTCTCCACTGAGGCATTGTAACCATTATAACTGGGGGGCATTAGGAAATATCCATGTTGTTTTCCCCCACACACAGTTTTTGTAGATAATCAATGTCCATGCCTTTTATGCATCCCCTCAATTTTCAAATCCCCCCCTGCTTGGTTTACAAATCAATGTGAAATCATAATTGGCTACACCTCCTTTTGTCTTATTGTGAAAGATTGATCAATGAATGTAATCATCTTTTCTATTATTTAAAAAAAGAATGCCATTGCCATTTTTCATCAATATGCAATAACTTGCTCTGCCTCTAAAAATGAGTTTTTCATTTTCATTTATTTTCATTGACTAGTTTTGCTTTAGGGTCATGGAAGTAAAATGGGTTGCGAAAGCTGTTTTATCTAGACTTTATAGAGTTGCTTTTAGCCACTCTTATCAATGGTTCTTTTAATCGATGGTTACATTTATTCATTTGGCTTTTTTAGTAGTACAACACAAGTGATTAATCATAAAGAGTAACTTAAATGATAATATTACTATACGATTATATGCACTGTCTGTTTGCATTTGGCCAAATGTGTTTACACAAAATAAATCTGATCTAGTCCTGCACTATTTGCAGATATAATGGATGGCACATACACTTGGAGCCATTTGATCAATAAAACACATTAAGTGACTAAGTGTAAATACAAAGTGCTGCAATAATTCCATAGCTGTAAGCTATAAGTAGCCTACAGAAATGCATGACATATTTCAATGATGCCGGTGGCCATGTTCACATTGTTCATGTCACAACAGGGTCTTTAAACAACTGGATTATCAGACATTTAGGGTGTAGAGGGTGTCAAGAGAGGGGAAACATCTGTCTAGAGCTCCTCTCAGGGAATTTTAAGAAAACGTGACTCTACTTTTCGCTCAGTTATAAACATTTGTTTCTCTCTCTCTCTCTCTCTCTCTCTCTCTTAGCTCAGGGAATGTATCGCATACTGATGGTGTGCTTCCATTCATCTTTTTGCGTTTTCTATCTGCCTCTCCCTCCCTGTCTCCCTCTCTCTCACACACACAAATTCGTTTCCCTCCCTCCCATTCGATTGATCAGAGGCTTGTGGGTGTCTTGGATGAGTCATATCAGCAATTTGCCCAGTTTAAAGCATCTTTCAAATTACTTCCCTTCCAGTTCGGTACCGTGCTGATAACCGATAACAGTTTTCGTTTCTACAAGGAGATTTGGAGGACACTAGTGCGCTCGTGTTGTCGGGCGCGCGTGTTTATGGCGCGGTGTATGTGTGTTGTACTGAGCTGCGCATGCGCGCGTCGCGTGGTCCGTAAACACCGAAAGTCATGGAACATGTGGCAGAAAACAGTGACGAAGATGTTACCCTGACCTACAGGTTTATAAACGGATTACTCCACTCAGTCTGACACTGTCGGGTCTAAATTAATTGAAGGTGACTTAATTTGTGCGGAAAAAAATGTTATAGCCTATTGAATCATTCGTTTTTACTCGTACAAGGCTGTAAACGTTGAATGGCCCTAAAATTTTCTTGTTGACGTCTTAGACCGCAGTTTATCTTTTGTTTTATCTTTATTTTTATGATACTTAACTCGCTCGTTTGTGTATTCCATCGACTTTAATCTTCAAAGGGCTTTTTCAAAGACGCATTGCCTACCATATCTTTTTAAAATCTCTGGAACGATGAAAACAGTTTGATAGGCGTGCGCGCGCGCTCTCTCTCTCTCTCTCTCTCTCTCTCTCTCTCTCTCTCTCTCTCTCTCTCTCTCTCTCTCTCTCTCCCCTAATATTTGCCTTGATGCTAACTTTAAATGTGAAATGGGCAGCAGCATCACAGAGGAACCATAACGCTTGGTATCACGTAATGATAGCGCCCTCTACTGGATTTATTTCCATGGGATGTACACTAAAACAAAGCAGTTTAACAAGCACTCTTTACTATACATTCAATTTACTATTTATTGAAGCCCTTAAAATTGTCATTAAAGCTGCCTACATGGAATGAGAAGTAAAAATTAGATTTATGTCTGTATAATTCAGTATGTAAATTCCCTTGTAACCTCCCATTAAAATCAACTTTCCGTAGGGTGTCCTTTGTCCTGCAAAAATAAAGAGAAACAAAGAAAAGAAAAAATAAATAAAATGTATTGTAGGCCTATATGGCGAAGCTACAAATATGTCTATACGAGTATTTTACATTGAAACACAAAAGTATTGTCACTGTTGTCTGTCCGACTCCATGTCATGTTTTCTCGCCCTCTTATTTATAAATGTTATATGAAACATACATACATACATATAGCCTATATATAATTCGATTTTTGCTAATATATGTTTATAAATAATTTACATTTTATTCTCGCATTCCTTTAAAAGATATTTTCCTTTATAACATTTTGTGGACTAATTGGTGATTTGTAAAGGGTTCCATAATTCCCTTAATAAGCATGCTAATGGATAATATTCTGTGAATTAAATAAATATGCAAAAAATATATATTAACTTAACGTATCACAACAACATACAGGCTTTTTTCCTGTCATTTCTGTCGACATTTAAGTAGGTACTAATATTCACAACATATTGATAATATAGACTGAAGACCAGCTAACATAGGCTATTTATTTAATGTTTTGTAAGGGCTGACCACACAAAATACGTAAAATGATTTAAATGCGTTGACTTTTGTCTCTTAAAATGTCAAGACATCATTTTTAAATCGTATTAACTGAACAAACGTAAATGCTTTTTTATTTGAACATCGCTTGCAACCAGTCCAAATGTTATGGGCGAGCTGATCCATCCTCTCTCCCCGTGAAAGAAAGAGAGATTGATGGCAGGGAACCGATGACTCTCGCTGATATCAATCGGCTCATTAACTCCAAATACGAAGCCAACCTCCGACGTAATATGTCACTGACCAAAGGGTTTCATCGCATAATTCGGCGAAAAACAAAAACGCACGAGATGCTGAGCGTCAATATATTAGGAAACAACAAAATTTAGTTTAGAATGAATCGCTTATTTTCAACAACTGCCTTTCCAATCGACTGTATATTTATTACAACGCAAAATGTCGTTTTTTACGACAGAAAATAATGAACATGTTGGCGTTATCATCTAACCATTTATCTATAAAATATTTTAAATAACAAAAGGCATCAATTAAAAACGCGACAATACAGGTAGCCTAAACACTTTTGGTTAACGAGAAGCGCGCGGAACAGCTGTATGAATGACTACGCACGCGAGGACGGAGTAATAGCCTATACTCTTCAATCGCAGTGTTACGAACTGTTCAAACTGTAAATATTGAGATATTCCGAGGTCAAACACTCTCCTGGGTCGACATTTTTGAAACTGTGACTCTGCACACAATAAATAAAACGAACAGATCATTGCTACCCGCAAGTTAGTACAGTGGCAATGGTCAAAGAGCGCGTGCTGACACACAATGAACTGTCTCGATGGGGACGGTTCTTCATTGTCAATATTTACGTGTAATATTAGCCCACATTATTCGGTTTGAATCGTCATCCTCAAGTGATTAAATGTATCATGGGGCTCACGGACTGAGGCACCTTTCAGTCAGACATTTTCGACAATCCCGAGCCTGTAGCCTCAAGAGAGCAGTCGCTCACGAGAATTTGCCATCAAAACAGATGCGATGCTCGTGTGTGGGCGCAAGGCTTGGGCTACACACCATTAAGCTCGAGCCGCAGCTGAGTAAAATGTGAAATGGGAGAATTAATCGATCCCAGGACGATGCTTTTTTTCAGCCTCGTGGGAGTAGAATTCTTTTATTCATGAGCGTGTTATGTCACTTCCATTAGGCGGTGGACATTTTTTGAGTGTCTCTGAACATACATTTTCATAATTGCAGCCAATATGTCTACAGAACCCTCAAAATCTTGACGAATCTTTTCCTTGTGCAGGTGTGAACTGTGAACAATAATTCCTTTCATCCCATATACCCAAGAAAAACTTCAAAAGAGCTTTTATCCACTATTTTGGCCATTTCTCTTTGTTTTACCTCAGTTTTTAACATGTAATGTATTCATTCTCTTCTTGAGTGGGCATTTTGGGTCCTACATGAAGTGCATGGGCAGTTAGGAGGAGGTGAGTCAGCGCGGGGGATGGAGAGCGCTGGTTAAGGGTCGCAACTGCGCTAATGCTGAGTGGCAGTCGATAATGCCAAGCCGTATCAAAATCTGACCCTTGGCCCTTGGAGCTCTTAAATTATTCGCCACCAAGGTAGAAAAGGACACGCATTCACACTCATAGCAATTCGCGCTGTTCTTTCAACCCCTTTGTTGGATGCCGCATTTTTCTTTTAAGAATAAAAGGTCATTTTCCATGTCAACTTAAATAACATAAGTTATTTCTTGGCACTGTATAGCTGTTGAAAAATATTTATAGCACCAGGTAGTGCTCGTATACCTCTCTGGAGCGTAAAATGCACCATTTGTTTTATTTTCAAGTGCCACCCTTAAAATTATAGTGGTTCTGCAGTGATTCTTTGCATCATTTTATTTTTCGCAAAGTTGGTTCTTGGTTTGGTTAGTTCTTTGGAAATTTAAAGTGTTCTTTTTTTAAGTTTCATTATAGATTCTTTAGATCAGTGGTTTTTTTTTTTTAAAGCAACCAGTACATAAAAAGGTATACTTACAATTTTAATAAGGTTTTGCATTGACACGATGTCTTTTGGTTCTAATTTGAACCCTTTTTTTGACCGACCTGATTAAGTTGGTAGGCTAATAAAAATAAAAAGCAAACATACACAATGAAATAAAAAGCAAACATACACAATAATAGGGTTAGGAAGGGTCTTAACGTTTCATGGCAATTCAAGAACATGAGTCTATTGGATGCAACCTTTGAAAATATTGAAATAAGGTTCCCACTCTATAATGAGACAGCTTTGATGCTGCCATTTCGAGTGTGGCTCGTGGGACTTCAATATCCGCACTGCAACTAATCCAATTACACGAATCATAAACTGTGATTGGCGGGATTGCTGTTGGCTCCAATGCCACGCGAGCTTTTTCCAATTAGGCCTATTCCTAAAACCTACAGTATTCATGTAAAGGTTCTAAACCACGCCATACGGAATTCTTATCTCGAAAAGCATAATTGCAAGAGAGGGAGAGAGTCAAAGTGTAGGTTGCACTCTTCATGGAACGTCTTGACAGTTTCTGGATTGTCTGTAGGTCAAGGGAGTAACTGAGGCTTATCTGTACATTTAAAACAAAAAAAACAAAAAACATGTTAATGTGAAAACATGAGAATGACGTTAGAGACAGATGGATGAAAGTCAGGGGCGGCAGGAGACAAAGAGCGGAAAATTGAACGAGCTCGGGAAATTGAGCGGAAGTAGAGCAGTGAAGCTGAACCGCCTGCGTCACGGTGGGTGCAGCCGTTCAGTGTCTCTCCAGCTCTGATTAAGGACACTCACAAACAATCAACAGGCCAAAAGGGTCTGCTAAGTAACTGACAGTGTCAATTTATAGCCTACTGGATACATGGTATACCCTGTAATACATTCTATGTATTGCAAATAAACGGATATTAAAACTTAGATATATAATGTTCAAAACAGCAAATCGTCAGTGTTCAATCAACTCCTACAATTAGATTTAGTTTCTGTATGAGTTAATTTAGCAGTGCTGCTTTCACTGTGTAGCACAGTGCTTCGTTTTAATGGAGAGACGGTTTCATTCATGCAATCTCTGTTCATTCATCAGAGCACCGTAGCGTACCCTCTGAGTTCAAACGAGACACGAAATTCTTATCAATGGAGAGTCTGACGTCAACAGCGGCGTTATGACACGTGGATCACGTGTCCAGACGCGTCTATACAAATGGGAGTTGCGCTGTCCGTGGTCCTGAAAAAAAAACCACGCTCCGCATTCATCTCTCAACAGTGCAAGACAGACCGAAGAGTGTTTCAAATAATTGTTTTGGGAAGCAAACTTACTTTAACTCAAGTTTTAAATGAACTTAAGGATAGCGATTGTTTCCAAACCTCATCCAAGAAGCACACGGTTTTGAGTTCCAGCTAATTTGTTCGGGAAATCAGGTGAGTTCGTGCACTGACATTCCTACATTCACTCGATAAATAGTTGGTCGTTCCCTCTAAAATCAAAGAGAGACTGTAAAGGACTAGAAATAAATTTCCCGCTGATATTTAGCTTGAGATTGATTGCATGCTGTTGAATCACAGTCATTCAAAGATATACAGGTCGACCGATCAACAAGCGTTCCATTCATAAATTTCTAAACGCCTTTTTTTGTTGTTGCAAGAATACACGATCCGTAGCCTATCTGTATCTTTCCGACAATGTAAACTTGATATTGTCATGTCTATGATTTTCTTTGTTAAACAATACAAATATTCTGTGATTGTGTGGGTAAATTTGAAAGAAATCAGTTCGCTCAGAGTTCATTCTTTGAAAATCGAAAGAAGAAAACGGGAGTAGCTATTCGTCATATTCAATCATATTGTATTTATGTGGAGGAATAAAAAGAAAATTATTGCTTAGATTGACCGACATAGTATTTTTTTCTCTTGCAGCTTACATTTTAATTTGGTAAAGAGAGCACAGGTAAATTTATAATGTTTCATTTATACGACTCTCTTGCATGGTCAAGAAAGACGGTTTCCACTGACAGTTTAGTTTTATTTAGTCATTAACCAAATGCAGGCTGCTTGTGGTGCTTCGCTAATCCGAATCAGAAAGTGATCGGTGAAGAGGCATCCAGGGAATCGTCTCGATCTTGCCTTTATACGTAGTTTCTGTGTGGACTTAATAAAAGCGTCATATTTAATTTAAAAAGTGAGAATGTATTTTGTTGGCCACGTACTGCTGTAAAACAAGTGCACGATTTAATATCTGATTATATTAATTAAGTTAAGCAGATTTCCGCGCACGCACGTTGTGCTGCTATAGCGACTAAATGTTAAAATATAAGCGCCATAAAAGGTAGTCTTGTTAATGCTCAGAAAAAAAGAGATTAATGACCATTTTTTTCTTTTTATCTCTGTAAGGTGCTCCCCTCTCCCCCATCCTGTCCTCTCTGCATGGTCATGTTCTGCTGTTGCTACCCCTCCAGCACCTCAGCTCTCCTGTTAGTCCTTTACAGCCTCACCCCCCTGCTGGCCCTGGCTGCCCCTGCACTTCAGCAGAGATCTTCAGTCAGCAGCAGCATCAATGAGGCTCTCCACTTGGCAAAAGAGGACCCGGGGGCAGCAGAAGGAGCTTCTTGGACACATAGGAAAGTGGACAACCTGCTCCAGAAACCATTGGGACAGGAACATATCTCAAATATGGACTCTGCCAGTGCTCTAGCTTCAGTTTTGCTTGAGGCTCTCGACCACCCAGTCAGAGAGAAGATGACCCAGGGGGATTCTGAAGAAGGACTCGCAATGGAGGCAATGAGGAATCAGGGAGACCTTGAGCAGGACACAGAGAAATCATTAGAGGCAGTACAGCCAGGTGAGGAAAACAGGGGACAAGGAAAGCCAAAGGATGAAAGTGAGATTGAGAAGGAGGATGAGGTGAATGCAGATAAAGATGGGCAACTAGAGAGTCAGTCTAATGTGGCCACCCAACTCCAACGCAAAGCCAGGGGTTATTTCCAAAACATTGACCTTGGACTGCAAGACAATGAGATCCTCCCACCTCTAAAAGGCTACAAAGCCTATAACCAGCAGTTGGCCCAGGCGACCAAGAAGCTTAAATGGCAGGAAGAGCGAACGAGAAACCCATCCCAGCTCGACAGAAACTTCATGGATGATTTTGATTTTGTGGAAGAGGAGGAGGAGATTCTGACCCGCAAGGAAGAGGAGGCACAGGCGCGAGCAGAGCAGGAGGAGGTGAGTCGGCAGGAGGCAGAGGCGCAGGAGGCACGTGAGGAGGAGCAGAGATTGGCTGACATTGCCTCTGACATGCTTCTGGAGTACATGGGCAGGAAGCAGAAAGCATCATCCTACATGAGTGACATGAAGGTGGCGGCTCTTCTGAACAATGTGGCTGAGGACAAGCGCTCGAACGAGGTGGAGGATAGCGACGATGACGATGAAATGGATCCCCAGACCATCGACAAGCTGATCGAAATCTCCAGCAAGCTGCACTTGCCTGCTGATGACGTGGTTGAAATAATCAGTGATGTTCAGGAAAAGAAGAAAAAGAGGAAGGATTTACCCCCGAGCAACAGCCCTCGTTTTCGCCCTCTAGTTCCTCTCAAAGCCAAGCCAAGGCCTCAGGTGTATCAATATCCTAAGTCACCTAAGAAATCCTCTCATACAGTCGATCCATATAAGAAATGGTACAAGGAGAAAAACAAAGGCAAGCTCAGCAAGCAGGACTACTGGTTTAAGCCGCAGAAGCAGTTTCTGGCCTATCCCTCATTCCCCTATTATCAGAAGCCATATCGAGCTTATTACCCAGTCTTCTTCCCACCCCCCAAGCCGCGGTTCTATACAAATCCTGCTCTGTCATTTGACTACAACTTTGGGGGCTCCATGGGGTACGGTCTGAAGCCTCCAAACCGTAGGTATAGAGACAAGCCAAAGGCGAGAGACTGGAAATGGGCACAAGCCCCGCAACGCTCCCAGAGCCCCTACCCACAACCTGGCACTGTCATATCTAATTACATTCTACCCCATCCCCGAACTTACCAGGCTCTCCCCATGCCCAAACCACGTTCTCCTCCAAGTGGGAGAGTACCTTCTTACATCTACCCACCAGACTATGTATACGATGAGCCGGAGTCTCCACAGGAAAGTGATGAAGAACTGGAGAACTTCATTGAGAAGATTTATTACAACCGTAGGTTATTTTAGTCAGTCGCGAGATCAGGATATTCTCAAGCGATGAAAGAGTGAGGAGAAAAAGCTGACAGGGAATTTGAGTGACAGGGCTGTGAAAAGACAGTTAGGTGTTTCTTCTCCACTCTTGTGTTTTGATACATTCCAAATCAGGAACGGAAGAGACGGTGCTGCTATATCAGAACCTCTCTGCGTGCACTCATTTGGTTTCTCTCGCAGTTTACATTTTAATTTGGTGAGAGAATACACAGGTGAATTTGTAAGGTTTCATTCAGGTATGTTTTTGATTCTCTTGCATGTGAAAAAAAAAAGAAAAAGACAAAAACAAAAGAGAAAACAAAAGAAAACAAAAACATGCAGACAAAAGTCAAATGAAAACATTTTCGGTGCCAAATGCAAGAGACCCATGTTTATACAAAGATTTATTTTCTTTAGGAAACACTTGATTAATTGAAAAGCAAAGCTTGTGGTCGAGCTCTTGACACTGCAGGGCACAGTAATAATTGCTATGGCACTAATTAAACGAACAAGTAACTGTCAAATTATTACAGGCTTTTCCTGAAGGTCTGTTGGATTGTTTTGATCAATGTTCCTATTGCCTTAATACTGATCACTGTTTTAGCTCATCCATGTGCATGCAGGCCTTGCACCTCAAAAGGAAAAAAAAAAAAGAAAAAAAAAAATCTTTCATGCAGGCTGTAAACAATGCTTGAAACTAAATCTTCCATTTTATTGACAGAAATGCAAAAGGGTAAATATCTTTGCTAGGTCGGTGCCCTGTCAATCTACTTGGTGGAATACCTGTACACATGTGATTTAATGTAAACTTCACATCTTGCCAAAATTTCAAACAAATTTTAAAAATGCCCCTGTTACTATGGGTTATCTCCAATGTTTAACCACTGAGTACAGGATCTTTGTATTGAGAGCCAACAGAACGCTGTATAGTATAATGTTTGTTCCTAAAAATAAGTTTTAAAATGTCTGAAGTTTGTGAGGAATACTCTGAGGGTGAACAGTTTGCACGTCTATCTGTATTTGCATCTTTAAAAAAAAAAAAAAAAAATCTGCCAAATTTGGGGAAAAGTTCCTTGATCAAACTGTGATTATTTTAAAAATTAATAATAAAAAAAGAAAACAAAGAAAGACGACTCTAATTACTATAGCAAGTGTTTTCATCAGTGAACTGTCTTGTGAAAGGAATTTGTTGTTGTCAACTTTCAGATTGTAAGTTGTACAGTGTCAAATAAACAAATGTGTGTGCAATGTGTAAATAACAGCATGTTGATTACTAGTTTTGCTATATGACGAAAATAAAAGCAATTATTTTATTAAAGTCAGTTTTTTTTAACAAATGTCTTATTGGAACGTCTTTGATCAGATCCTGAGCAGAAATTAATTAATTTCTGTACCACAGAGGGTGCTCACTAGGACAACATATGCCGTTTCTTATCTCACCTGTAGCAGAAATTGCATTTGACGTCACAGCGAGTTTGAACCAGCATGCCCAGTACTTCTTTGCATTTTATCTGTATTTTCCACAAGCATTTTCTCATGCTGTATTACAACAGAACACTGAAAACACAAACTGATTTGACCAAAGAGACACATTTTATTTTCCAGTTACTCACATACCTATATGTGCCTGAGAAGATCTCTAATGAGATGGATTGATATGCAGCTCTATGATTCTTAAAAGCCCTTATACGAGTCACGACTGCATTACTCATGGCGTCCTGTTCCGCAACAAACATGTTTTTCTGAAAAAGTTTTGATTATTAAGATAAAATATATATAACGTATTTACCAAACATAAGAGCAAAACAGGTATAGAATTACGTGAAAGAAGATGTGAGTGCATCTGAATGCACGTGTCTTCAACTAGCAAAAAAACAAATCCGTGTTTTCAACCTCCCGAGAATGATGCTGTTCAATGAGACACTGCTAGATGAAAGTCATTCGCTAATAAAAAGAACTTAGAATAATAAAAGGAGAGTAATGTGAAGGGAATAGACATGGAGACACACTGAGACCAAATGAAAGAGAGGGGTGGGGAGAGAGAAAGCTGCAGTGATTAATGAGTCACATGATTGACGGGTGAGTCATCTACTGCCATGCACCACTGCAGAACCTCAAGCACTTATACCCTCTCCCTCTCTTCCCCACACACACACAGAGGCACAAACACCAGCCCACTCCCCCACACCCTGACTTTGGACACAATGCAGAACTCAATTATGCTCAAAAAACACCTGCATTAGGCAATATGCAAACACACCTATTGCCAAGAGGCCTTGCTCTCTAATTCAAACTACACTTGCGTTTGGTTAAGACACCACTAAGACCCTACGGCGGCCAATAATAGTGGGATTTAACCCCAACATAGACGTTCATTATCGTACTGATGCACTCTAAACGTCTGTGGCTTTCACTCTGGCTGCCCTTAGTGGTCAATCCCACAGCAAATTAACCATTGCGACGGCAGACGACCGCTTGAAAATTTTCCATTAGTGACCAGAGTGCAGCGGCGATGGGGGACAGTCATTTATGAGCCTCTGATGTGTTTCTCTCATTTCTTTCTTTCAGCTTTTGTGTCGAAAACGCAAAGGGCCGTGAATGAGCATAAGTACGGAGAAGTCTCACGGCACTGCTGTCGGAAGCTGGTGAGTCATGGCCACTTACGTTCTGCCTCAACCTCCATTTTGAAACAGTTTTATTGAAATATGCAAAGAGTCTGTTAAGTTACGCTAGTAATTACTGTAAATGGATGCCTGACTGTTCAAAACCTTCATACACAATATGTTCCGAGTCATTAATGTACACTGCGGCCCCTACGTTCTCCATCTGTTGCTCATGCTCGTGATCGCACGCATGCAAAAATCAGGCATAAACACAGCCTGATGCACTGATGACAGTGGCGCCAGTACTTCAGAGGTAAAAAGTGCCTGATAATGACTGTGACTCAGACAGCAGCTCTAATGATGCATTCTGCCAAGCCGACCGACCAACACGGCACGGGGAAAAACACTTTCGGATGAAACTTTCTCCGTGACACATGCTTTAAGGTGCTTCAAAGTGCCTTGAAGCTCTCTGCTGCCTTTGTAGATAGACAAACCCCATTTATGCCCTTCCTGGATTTCAGTGATTAGCCATAATTGAACAGAATCATTTAAATCTCGGAGAGGTTGTTAAAAAAAAAAGATAAAATAAAAAAATCCTCTTCCCCCCAATCCTTTTCTGTATGCCAAACCTTTATGCATGATGATAATTACCATGTAATTACCATTCAATTATACCCTCTGCTCTCGCCGTAAGAGCTGTCAGTGTGTCCGTTAAGAGCTGATTGCCAGTGTCTGCCGTTGTGTCTCACGGGATGTTTTTGCATTTATGCCAGTTTCTGGCATCAAACAGCATTCGTCGATTTCAGACGTAGCTGTTCTGTCATGTTGTAAAGTATGGCGGCGGATATGTGGGCATACAGCTTTAATATGTCACATACTAGAGGTTTCATATTAAAGACTGTGTGAAATGATTTTCTTTCGGAATCAATTCAAAATGTTCCATTTCACCCGCCGGGGGGAGAACGCACTTTGACAGCACTGGCAGGGGCGCACAGGCGTCAAGCTCTCGGCTCCCAGCATGCACCAGCAGTCATGTTTCCATTAAAAAGCTTTGAATTCTCTGACACTAAAACAAGAGGAATGCCATAACTATCATGTTCAGGCACTTAAAACGTCTGATTAATGTGGCTAGCTATCTTTTCTGTAGTGTATTGATGTTTAGAAGTACAGAAACTGTGTATTATGACACTAGCTTGGTTTCCATCCAAGCGTGAAGCGAATCTTTTTAAAGGTCAAACAAAAAAACAAATGCGAATTAGATACGTTTCCATCAAGTTCTTCAAGCAGATGATGGTGGTATTGGTAACCAAGTAACATACACAGTAAATGAAACAGCCGATTAGTCACTTGGGTTTAATGTTCGCTAAGTCAGAATTTATTCGGCAAATGCGTTTCCATCTCACATTATTCGCATTAACTCTTTCGCACAAGTCAATAACAACCTTTTTTTTAAGAATTGAGGGATTGTTTTTTGGAGTTTGGCATTTCCATCACTCGTTTCTGATGCAATACAAAATGCGCATAAAAACAGAACGATGGAAACATGTTTGCTCCATGCAAGCTAATAGTACCCTGATTCTACCAGAAAAGTGTTGATCACGATCAGCTCTGCAGAAACACCTGCAGAAGGTTAACAGTGAGTGGAAAAACAACATCAACATTTCATTCATCTGCCAGTTGGGTCGGTGCCGCATTTAAAAAAGAAATGGGGGAGGTGAAGAGAGTTGAGGAGCTGATAAAGTCAGAGAGAATGGAGGGAGCGAGTGAAACTGAGAGAATAAAGGTGAAGGTCTGAGTGACTCACCCTCTATAAGTACTTATCCAGCAGCTCTGTAAAGTGGTGGACCACCTTCAGAGTAACAAGCTCATTGCCTGCCTCCTCTAGCACTGAACGCTCTCATATATAGGGGTGTTTCTTCAACTGTGGGCACATTTTTGTCCCAGGGTTTAAAAGGAATAGATTTCAGTGCTTTCTTTTTCTCATATGAATGTCATAAAAACGTTTATTTTTATACCATTCTGGCATCATGTTTTTGCTACTTTTCAAATGCAATTACAAGATCTTGACCAAAAATTGATGCACCTCTTAATGGAAATAAATGTTATGATGTATTGACAATGCAAGAGGTGAGCACTCTGTAAAGTCTCCTCCAGCACATCCCAAAGACTTTCAGTGAATTTAGGATCCGGACGCAGAGGTGCCAATTCATGTGTGAAAATGATTCTTCCTGCTCCTTACCAAACATTCTTTCACAATTTGAGCCTGATGAATCTTGACATTTTCAGAATATGGCAATGATGTGTCTTCCTTCCTCATTTCCATAACAACCAACAATTTTGCCCCTAATCTTTTTTTTTTTTTTTTTTTTTTGTGTATAAGGTATGAACTAAAAATTATCTGAAAAGTATGACAATATCACTTAATTGAACATATATATGCATTAAAATTTAGCTATTAAATAAAATGTCATAAAATGCCATTTCCACCAGAATGTTATTAAACACAATCCATAAAATATGAGATATGATGGAAATAACAATGTAGAACAAATTACAAAATTCTATTGTGAGTTCTGCGTATTCACTGTCCGACATTGTTAAGAGACAAATTAAATGAGAGTGTTAAAGTGTGCTTTAAGAGAGCCTATTTTCTAAAAGCCCACAGGGAAAACACTTAAACACACACTCATAGATATTGCTCCACATGCACTCACACTCACTCTTTGGTACTATATTAGGTCCACACTGTGTGTGCAAACAGCCATCTTGTCTCTAGGGCATAATCCATTTGATGTTTACATCAAGTGCTATTGTGGCAGATGGGGTAAAATGTCCCTCAGGGGTGTTTATCCTCAGCTGGGGAGTCCAGACTGCTGACTGAGTGAGGCAGACGAGGCCTGACACCTGAGCTCCACTGCTGTCACTCTTTACAGCAAATCTGCTTGTGAGCCATTGAGATTCATCAAATATTGAATGGCCACAGTTTCCGTTTCGTGAGCAGAAGGGGTTAGAGAGAGAGAGAGAGAGAACTAGAGAGCAGATACAACAAAAAGAGGTTGTCCCACGGAAACGGGAGGTCAGTGAGATGGCGGGGATGGTTAATGACGACCAAGCGGCCCGAGTGGGGTAAGTGAGCTCTCCATGAATGCAACACTTAATTGCTGTTGTTTTGGCTAGTGTCAGAGTGAGTTAAAAGGCCTCGGCTGGGGATACTCAAGCCTCTGAGTGTAATTCAAAGACAGATGGATTAATTGATAACCTCCTAGTGAGGGGTAAACAGCAGCAATTGGCACTGTGTAAAGAGAAGCACAGCCATGTGTCAAGGATTCTATTCAAATGTAAAAAAAAAAAGAAAAGAAAAAAAGAAACATGCACGTGTGCCTTTAATCTCTACACTCAGTCTTTCTTACACAAATACAGAACGAGTCCGAGTGATCACAGCAACAAGGAACAGAACTCTCCACTGGACCAACAGGAGCAGGTCAGAGTTGTTCTTTATCAATGGACCGATCAGTACAGAAATTAATATTCATGACACTGAGGGATTTTCATGTAGCACAGTTATTCTCTATATAGGGGAGAGCGGGGCACAACCTAACGCTTTTTGACTTTCTCAGTTTGTGTAAATATACTTATGGTTCAGAGAATTTCTTTTGTTCCACATTAATTTCACACATGTTTGGTACAAATATGTGGCTTTGTTTTATTGATACAGTGTATACTTTTTTCTTTATTTACCCCGAAAGAAGGGAAGTGAAATGTGACGACATGCCCCATAGGTGGGGCACATTGTAACATGACCATATGACAGCTTAAAATTTTATCTGATTTAATGAAAAAATATACATGACAAACTAAAATATTTTGTCAATAAAAGACAATTATTATTTTTTTCATATAAAATAATAGCTTTTTTTTTTTTTTTTTTAGAAATTCAAATTTAAATAGTTTTGTAGTTTGACAATGAACACTTTGCAAAACACAGCTATACAGCCTAGGTCAAAACAAAACACCCAAACATGAAGAAATGCATTCAGAAAAACACAGAGCTGAACAAAAACACTCCCCTCCCTCCACTCACAGCTCTTACAGGACACGGGATAAATAGATGAGCCACTACAAATGCTGTAAATTTCTTGAAATAATATTTTTAAATGTTTAAAAAAAATTTAAACCCCCATGGTTTCTAAACAGATATTCATAAAAGTTAATTATGCCAACTATATTGTAACTGTATAGAATAGCATATTTCTAATAGTGGGGGACTTTGTAACGCAGTGTTATAACGAACCCTATCTGCGCAACTAGAATTTAAACCTGGTTAGTATCTTCTGCTAGTCAGTGAAGCATTAAAGAACTAGCTAAACTGCTAAATAACAGATTGGAGATTAAAATAATATCAGATTTGTCTAATTTTAAATAAACAAAAAATATATATGAAAAAATAACTTAGTTATATAAATGTAGTTTTGCTATTGTTAAATGTTCAGCGATGTCTCCCAAAGATTTCTGAAATTTTGTCGATATGGCACCTGCAAGATTCATCACGCTAGCATAGGTGAAAGTATTTAAACTATGTGTGCTACAACTAACCATGTGTTAGGTTGTGTCCCACACTCCCCTAATATTAGTCATCCAGTGTGTGTGAAAAATTATCCCCAAAATTAATCACCCTCAAGCCATCCTAGGTGTATATGACTTTCTTCTTTCAGCTGAACAGAATCGGAATTATATTTAATAATATCTTGGCTCTTCCCAGTTATTTAATAGCATTGAATAGTGTCCGAGTTTTTGAAGCTCCAAAAAGCACATCATAAAACTAATCCATACGACTTCAGAGGGTTAATAAATGCCTTCTGAAGCAAAGCGATGGGTTTTTGTAAGAAAATTATCCATATTTAAAACTTTATAAACCAGAATCACTGGCTTCTGGCAACAGCCATACGTCCGTTCAGGAGAGTGTCACGTTCCAGCAGAATGGTGACCTCTGACCTGACGTATGACTTGGGATGTCTTCTCTTATAAAAAATATTAAAAAACCCTGACATTTTAGACTTCTAATGCGTTACCGGCTTTTTGTTTTGCTCTATGCTCCTCTGCTTTCGTCAGTTCTCACCTAAGCTTACGCTATGCCTAAGTCATACATCCTACGTAAGGTCAGAGGTCACTCTTCCACTGGAACGCGACTCTCTCATGAATGCACGATTGTAGTTTATAAAGTTTTAAATATGGATTTTTTTCAATTGCTTTGTTTTTTTTTTTTTTTTTTATTGAACTCTGATTGTGTTTGACTAAAAGAATAAAGTCATACACCTAGGATGGCTTGAAGGTGAGTAAATTATGGGATAATTTTCATTTTTTTGTGAACTATTTCTCTAAGATTAACAACACATTATTGTCTATATAAAGATTTGACATTGTTGCTTATTAAATAACACTCTAGAATTCTTGATTCTGATTGTTTAGAAGGAGCAGATCACACAGAATGCGTTCTTGCATTTAAAAATGTGAAATGCAGCGCAGTGAAATAGAAAAGAACTCAAGGTCTGAAGATGCGTTTTAAACTTTAATGTTAATGTTGAACTTTTATTTATTTATTTTAACTTTGCAGTGTGCATGTATACATAAAACAATTCAAAAACAATGCAAAATGTGAGACAGCGCAGTGAAATGATAGAGAACACAGGATTTTGAGACGCGGTTTAAAAGTTGAACTTATGTTATTTTTCCATGTAGGGACACCAGGTATGAACCGGGTAACACTTTGTGCTTCAGCATCTTAAGCTCACTGAATGTTTGAGGTAGAGTGCACAAACTTTTTTTTTTTTACCAGAAAAGGCACCAATTCAAACGGTTATCACAGTCCTTTTGAGCTGATGTCAAATACAACCTTTGTTACAACTTGCCCCACATATGCTGGGATAAGTTGTAACAATTAAACACAACACAAACATTTTCATTGTTTAAGGGCTGTCTCAGAATCTTCACCGCTGGCTTTCGCAACTGATCTGACTGACCTGCCCTTTTTTTGAAACATTATTTCCTTCAGAAAAACAAAAGCAAAACAAACAACAACAACAAAAACATTGGCAGGCACCCTTCTATCTGTCTTTACTTTTCATTTTCTAGTAATTCAGAAAAATTATTAAAAAGAAAATGTTCTTAGTTTTATGTAAGGAGATGGCTGTAACACTTTAACGATGTTACAACCCACCCCACCAGTCAGCCAGTGTTTAGCAAGCCATATTAGCATAATGGTTTTAAATTAGCAGGTTAAAACTGCATCACATTTTGATTTTACATTATTTTACATGATTTTATCTGCAAAAGTTTATGTACTAAACAAAATCTGGTTTTGGCCAAAAACCCCAAAACATTTTTACCTCAAAATCTTTTTTTTTTTTCTTTATAAAAACCTGCATGTGCATATTTCCAGCTTTGACAGTCATTATTGATTGGTGGAATTGGTGGTGTTACAACTCTCTCCATGTTACAACCATACCTGGTCTCCCCGATCTGGTCTCCACATGTTTACATGAAAAATAAAATAAAATAGCGCAAAACGCTACTTTGCCAGATGCATGTTTACATAAAACAATGAAAAAGCAATGAAAAAAGCCTTAAAACGAAGGCTACATAAATGCAAAAAACATATTCTGTGTGAACAGTCCCTAAACTATGCTAATCCTTCTCTTCTATCCTATTTCATTATGTGCTGCTTGACAGAGCGTTTCATGCGAGGAAGGGAGCTGTTGTATTAGTGAGAGTGTTACACAGGAGAAATCTGAATCCGGTCAGACCCCAAACATTACACAGGCCTTGGCAGCGACTCCTGTACACACACAGAGTATGTCTAAACCAGTCACTGTTACCCAGCTGATAAATGCTTAGACTGATAAGACGGATAAGGAACATTTAAAAATGCTGAACAATTTGTAATTGTGCAAATATCCAGCCCTGTAATGCAAATGATATTTACTCAGGTGGATAATGGGAAACAATGGCCAGTACACAGGCCAAATTTACTTTTGGTTATTTTGGGCTGTTTGTTCTGTAAAAACAAACCTTTACTGAAACAACATTATGTAGGCTATAGAGTGAAATATGACTAAGTGCTCACAGATCTTGTTAGCATAGGTGAAATAGCCTATGTTAAGTAAGTTAATGAGTGTGCACTTCACTGTAGAAGTCGCCCTTGAACTCTGTTGGTACTGCTTGAAATCTCAACCCACGGAAGACCTCAACATACCTCAGGTACAGTGACAAGCTCATGTTTTTAATATGTGTAATATAAAATATAGGGCATGCTGTTTATAGATTAATGATGTAGTTTGTCTTCCTTTTGGACACTAGATAGACTCTGGGGTTGGATTTCATTTGACCTGGCATGCATTCAGTATCTTGTTGCAACCATCTCAACTGGTTGTAAATTATGTAGCTAAGTTAGCTTTGCAAAATATGACGTGTCATTCCCGTGTCCGTCCACTAGATGGAGCAGGAGAAGTTCAGCAACTGTTTTGTTTCAGCTGCAGGTGGACAGTGAGGATCTAACACTGCCCCCCAGTGGTGAGCGCTTGAATTACCAGCGAGACCCTAGGCCTCATTTTGGAGTAGCCCACTCCTCTCGCTCTGTATCGTTTCCCCTGTGGGACAGTGATAGGCCGAGAGAGATGAAGAGGGGGGAGGAGAAGGAGGAGACCGTGGATTCTGTCAGCTGTTGTCCTCACTGCCATCTTGGGCTGCCACGTGATACACTGCGCTGGCATGAGGTAAGTAGACACACAGTTGCGTTTAAAATGGAATACTATGGTACTGCTTACTACATATATATTGTATACCGCAGACTATAAATAATACAAAATAAATGAACAAATTTTATGTATATGGAAGCCCATTTCTGCAACATAAGAAAAAACACATGCTTTGGTAAATCATAATTATGACAAATTAATTGTCATAATAAGAGAAGAAAAGTCAAAATTCTGACTTAAATATTCATAATTATGGCATAAA
Organism: Chanodichthys erythropterus; assembly: GCF_024489055.1. Lineage (NCBI taxonomy): Eukaryota > Metazoa > Chordata > Actinopteri > Cypriniformes > Xenocyprididae > Chanodichthys > Chanodichthys erythropterus. The sequence goes on along the minus strand of NC_090230.1, from coordinate 48,073,598 downwards.
AAGTATATATACTCACCAGCCACTTTATTAGGTACACCTTGCTAGTGCTGGGTTGGACCCTCTTTTGCCTTCAGAACTGCCTTAATTCTTCGTGGTCCATATTGACATGATAGCATCACACATTTGCTGCAGATTTGTCTGTTGCACATCCATGATGTGAATCTCCAGTTCCACCAAATGGGTGCTCTATTGGATTGAGATCAGGTAACTATGAGTATTTTAACTCATTGTCATGTTCAAGAAACCAGTTTGAGACGATTTGGGCTTTGTGATGGCACATCATCCTGCTGGAAGTAACCATCAGATGGGTACACTGCGGTCATGAAGGGATGGACATGGTCAGCAATAATAGAGGGTATGCACTGACGTCACTTTCCTGCCGGAATACGCCCCCTCATCCAGACTGAATGATAAAAGAGCCTGCTGCATGACTGAATTTATTAGGGGAAACTGTGAAAACGCGAGTAAAACACGACTAAAACAAATGATTAAATTAAAGGTTGGATTCGATTGTGTTCCTGTTACGGCTTATCAAAGATCCGGTAATCCATGGATATTGACATGCAGCCAAGAATTGTGTTTCAATATGCTTTATATAAATACAACAGGTAGGTCGACATCAGGTGATCACTTATATCAATTTTATATATATCATCCAGTCCTTTTGTCAGTGTTTATTTAAAAACACCCAATCATGCAGAATATAAGATGGTAAATATTTAATTGACGAGTTGTCAATACAATATAATAACAATACAAAATTGTACCCCAAAATTCAACATATTGACAAAATGATAACTGCAAAATCAGTTTGAACGTAAGCAGATCATCTTGACTATGGTTGCATCCGAAAACTTAGGCAGCTGACTTGTTGCCTCATTGCCCTATAGGCAATGACTTTGCAGGCAGCGTTTGCGCAAAACTGACTTCACAAAAATGATTTCGGACATACTTCTGAGGCAGTGTAACAATTTAATGATCTTGCTCTATTTTAGAGCTCTATTATAGATTTGGTGAGAACTAAACAAAGTTTCAAGTGCCATCTTTGTTTTTCTTGCTCAACTGTCACCGGATGGAACGCATAGGATTGTGGGATAGGATGAAGGATCTATGATGCCTTCAAAAATCAATCAGGGCCCGTATATATAAAGCCGCTCAGAGTAAAATTTTTGTCTTAAGTGTGTCAAAATTCTAAGAATGACGGAATTTTACACTAGACTTAAGAATAAGTGTGATTCATAAAGGTTCCTAAGTGTCAAGACTAGGGCTCTTAAATTATTTAAGAGAGCTGGAGAGGTGGCTTAACCTAGTTAAGAGGCAGCAAAAAAGAGGAGATAAATGCTTTCCAATGAAGATATGATGTATTGGAGTTATATGATGACATGGAGTTGATAAAATGATATAAACTTGATTGACAATTTTTTTGTAATTGACCTAATAAGAAATGTACATTTAAAGGTGCTGTATGGGATTTCTCAAATTCGTTGTTGAACACTGTTGATTATTTGAAATCAACCCAAACAAACCCACCCCTCTCTTCATTGCACCGCCACCAAAACTCGCACTCCAATCCTAATCTCTGAGTCGCCACCCTGCTCTGAGTTGGTCAAGAACCCCGGCCCGATCGCTGCTGGCATGTGAGGCGAATGCACTACCAGTGATGTTAAAAACCTCATTCTCTAGCGGGCGTCAGTGTGCAGTAGTTTACCTGCAAAACTCTCAGTCTTGCCACTGTTACACACGCAATGAGAGTGGTGTCTGTTTATCACAGCTGATGCAAAACAAAATGCTTCACAAAAAATAAAGCGCAGATGATGAACGAATGACAAGGAAGCACAAAAGATGAACATACAGTATACAAGAGTAAATACAAACAAGAGTTACTTGTTAATCGCAATCAATTTTGCTTAAACCATCAAAATATGAGAAAAAATATTATTTTTTTTTGCTTACCCCCAGCGCATCCAAGATGTAGGTGACTTTTTTTCTTCAGTAGAACACAAATGATGATTTTTAACTGCAACCGCTGCCATCTGTCAGTCAAATAAGGCTAGTGGATGGGAACTTCTACTATAAGAGTAAATAAAACTTGCATAGACAAGTCCAAATTAAACCCTGCGGATCGTGATGACACACTGATGTCCTAAGGCAAGAAACCATCGGTTTGTGTGAGAAACCAAACCAAACATAATTTTTTAACTCTAATACACCACTATGTCCAACCGCGTTCAGCACTCATTAGTAAGGTCTGATCGCGCTCTGACAGCGGCAGTGATGTCTCGCTCTCATTGAACTATATGCGCGAGACATCACTAAGCGAATGCTGAACGCGGATGGACATAGTGGTGTATTAGAGTTAAAAAATGATTTAATACTGTTCGGTTTATCGCACAAACCGATCGTTTCGTGTCTTACGACATCAATGTGTCGTCACGATCCGCAGGGTTTAATTTGGACTTGTCTATGCAAGTTTTATTTACTCTTATTGTAGAAGTTCCCATCCACTCCCATTATTTGACTGACAGACGGCAACGGTTGGAGTTAAAAAACATCATTTGTGTTCTACTGAAGAAACAAAGTCACCTACATCTTGGATGTGCTGGGGGTAAGCAGATAAACATCAAATTTTCATTTTTGGGTGAACTATCCCTTTAAGAGCATTTCTGAGAAGTTTTATACACGGGCCCTGATGAAGGTAGCTCAGGAGACAGGAATGCATGACCTTGGAATGCATCCTCTGAAGTTACTTCCATGTGTTTGGTTGATTAGATATTTGCGTTAATGAGCAGTTGAACAGGTGTACCTAATAAAGTGCCTACCACAAACACTTTTTGTACTTTTGAGTTTTTGAGTTTGCTTCATCAAGTTATTTTGCATTTAGTTTTTTATGATGTCCATCAATTATTGGACACAACACAAATAATAGAGTGATCTGTAAAATAAATGTTCAGTAATGAACATATATCAATATATCAGTACATTTTACCGACTTTGCTTGCACTGTTGTTTGATTTCTGTCTTTTTGTGTAGGTAAAGTGTCTGATGTTTGATGGACAGAGAAACAGTTTGTCTTAATAAATCTTCAGTAACTATTCCTCCGTCTGTTGATGGCTACCTGAAATAAGCTATGAAATTGTTGATATTTTTGTCCAATCCTCTTTTTACCTAAATCCTATTATATTTATACATTTTAGTATATTTTTACTAATGTATTGTAAACAATTTAAGGACTGGACTGTGTGAAATAATAGCATTTCATTTCAATAGTACAGTATTACTGTTTTTTGAGGTCAAAAACAGTGGTCAACTGCTACCAAGCGAAATCCAATTTTTTATTTCAGCATTGCATTGCATGCTTTTTTGTTTGTCAGCAGTGAGGAAATTGAATCTTTCATGGAGTCATGGATTTCTTGTCTTTACTCTTCACTGTAGCGCTTATTTTATTCATGCTGTTATAAGTTTGAGATTATGCTAATGCATTATGTGCAATGTTGTCAAAATAGTATTTACTAAGAATTAATCAGGAATGTCAGAAAATGTAATGACTTGCCCAAAGTTTGCTAGTAATATGAAAAATATTATTATACATACATTGTTAAAACTGTATACACTGTATACATTAAAATTGTCAACAATGTTGAGTCTAAATCTATTTGTTTGTATTTTTATTTAATACAATTTATTTATTAATTAATACCTAAAAATAGGTCTTGAGGAGGACTGATTGGGCCAGGGGCTGTATGTACAGTATAAAGCTGCTCAGAGTAAAATTTTAGTCTTTAAGTCTGTCAGAATTCTAAGAATAATGTTTTTGCTAATTTTACTCTGATTCGTAGACTTAAGAATAAGTGTGATTCATAAAGGTTCCTAGTGTCAAGACTAGGTCTCAGCTCCTAAATTATTTAAGAGTGCTGGAGAGTTAGTTAGGAGTAACAAGATGGCAGCAGAGAGGAGGAGAGACCACACACTTTCCAATGAAAATATAATGTATTGGAGTTAGATGGCAGGGAGTTGATAAATCTATAAAAGCTTGATAATCAAGGTATTCTTTTTGTAATTGACCAAGTAAGAAATGTAATAACTTCTCCCTCTCTACAAATCAATGCTCTAACTGCAGAAATTAAAGAAATAATTAATATTTCTAATAATTAATAATTAACATTTTTTGTGACTAAAAATGCAACAGTGCACCGGTGATGACTTGTGCCCATCAGTCCATTGTAAGCAGGGTCTTACTGTAAATAGCACTACTGTTGCACTGACCACACCAAACATACAGTCAAAAGTGATGTGTGGAAGTTGGCATGTTTCATTGTGTTATAAATAAAACAATTGGCTCCAATCACAACTATGCAATATGCTTATAAAGACTTTAACACATTTTTAATAATATTTGAATAAAAGGTGAATATGTCAATCTTCCTATGCCACTTTTGGCCACTACTGTATGGCAGTTGACTTTCCAACTAATCTTCAAACCATACGGCAAAAGCAAGACAATTTTATGAGAACTTCCCTGGAGTTGTTGGAGCCGTTGATGATGGCCGAATCATCGCTCCAACTCTACATAAGGGGAGTATTCCCTCACATTCTATTGAAATTAATAGGAAATAATCTGATTTAATGAGAAAAAATGACCTAACGAGTTAGCGTTCTTTTATCTGAAGTACATTCTTACAATGCAAACATCCTAAATATTTAAATAGTTATTTGTTTAAAGTTGGGAATTTAATTTACATAGATCAGTGTTCATATCTCAAGCTCAAACCTCATGTTGCAGGTGTCATCTGAGGCAGCCAAAACCTCGATGACTCAAAGTCGCCTCAAGCTAAGAATTCACATGTGGAGAGAATTGTCTAGCAACATTTTGAAGCCAGAGGTGTCCATACACCAATGGCTTATGAGGCAAGACAGGAGAGCCAAAATAAATTTAATTCAAAACAGGACACAACTCCATTTTGCATAAAACAGGCCTACAGTGTATAATGTTACTAATATGATTTGATTTGGAAAGCCATATACAAACAGGGTTTGGACAAAATGTGAACACCTGGGAAATAGGCAATATTTCTTTATTAAGGTGTTTACCAAAGTGTGCTTTTAATACAGCTTCAAACCTAATAGATTAATAAAACTTTTAAATAGTCTCCAGTTGAATGTCATCTATCAGAACTTCTGCCAGTTGATTGAGAGATGTTGAAGGAGGGAAATCTGCTTCTCACACTTCTCTCTTAAAAACTGCCCACATAGGTTAATAATATTCAAGTATCAGGTGATTAAGCTGACCAGGACAGATGATGAAGTTCATCTTGGTGCTGTCTAGAGTTTATGATCATAACACCATCCATATAGCTTTGAGTGCCAAGAAAGGCACTATATACATGTAACAAATTATTATTATTATTATTTTCACATTTTAGCAGTGGACTCGGAGATACATTTTTTAGCAATTGCATTTCTTTCATTGATGTTGGGAGTTCTTGTTTCTCCGAAAAACATTTCTACAGCCAGTTATTCTACTTTGAAATGTACGTTCAGTGAAGGGATATCTGTTTTTGTTGTGGTCTGTGTGATCCCATCCACTGGCAATTTACCCAATAGTATTTACAAGGTTCACAGAGAATGCTCAGAAAAAGAAAATATCCAGTTAGCGGGGGTTCTGTGGGCGAAAATGCCTTGTTGATATCAGAGGAGAACGGCCAGACTGGATGGAGCTGATAGAAAGGCAACAGTAACTCAAATAACCACTTGTTACAACCGAGGTCTGCAGAAGAGCATCTGTGAACGCACAACACGTCGAACCTTGAAGCAGATGGTCTATAGCAGCAGAAGACTACACCGGGTGCCACTCCTGCCAGCTAAGAACAGGAAATTGATGACAGGTGAATAACACTGAAGCCTCTAACCCTTGTTGTAAGCCAAAACTTGACATAAACTGTAAACTTGTTCCTCAAATCTGATTAGATAGATAGATAGATAGATAGATAGATAGATAGATAGATAGATAGATAGATAGATAGATAGATAGATAGATAGATAGATAGATAGATAGATAGATAGATAGATAGATAGATAGATAGTCGATCGTCAAAGTGAATAATACCTAGATGTACATTGTTTGAACATTTAGGTGCAAGTTTGAAAAACATGCAAATAAAGAGCATAGGAAGGTCTCAACAAGTACCATAAAATTATTTGATACTGAGCTCTAAAGGTCCAGCAGCCCCTAGTGAGGGTGCAACAGTAAAGTCTCTCTGCATGCACCAATAGACTAAGTTATCACGTGGAATAGGATACAAAGGATTCCAAAATCAAGGAAATCTGTGTGTGAAACATTTTAAGATAACTGAAATTGTTTGGGTGCAAAGTGCTTCAAATAATTACCAAAAATGCAATCAGTTTGAAGAAAACCACCAAAAATTATGAGCTTTAAATTGCTTGACTTAACACATTGACTTTTCCTGGCAATTTAAGCTCCACTTCAGTTGCTAAAATATAGTAGAAAGATGTCCTTTCACTTGGAGTGATGGAGCAAAACCCTCCATCATTGTCACCCTGGAGCTCTTATCTCCAACCCTGGTCCAGTCTCTCAGTAGGAATGTGTGGCTAAGAGGTGGGGTACAAAATTGGGAAATTGTTGGCTGCGTTTGAGGGACACATCTGTGCTTCATCACTGCAACCACATTCATGTACAAAGTATCCTGTGGCACATGGAGCAGCTAATACACTGTCAGTTGAATGCTAAACTGTGAGTTTTGCATGTGTGTGTAACAAACACTGAAAATAAAGCTTGCACTTGAGTCAGCATTCAAAAGCATTTCACACCGATTATAGCTGACACCTTACACAAACACCCAACATTCACACCCTAACACAAGACCAAACCATGTCAAGTAATATAAGAACCATACAGTACTGTGCAAAAGTCTTATGCACGTCAGTATTTTCACCCCCTCAAAAAAGATTTTAAGCCAGTTATTTATATCTTTTGCTGTAGTGTATCAATAGGAAATATCCGTTCACATTTCCAAACATTCATTTTGCCATTAATTGTAATAATCCAGTGAGATTTTTGAATACACAATAAGACTGATAACAGCCGGTGCTCCACACGGAGATCTGATCTCACCATCATAAAATCTGTCTGTGATTACATGAAGAAAGAGATGAAACTGAGACAAACTAAATCCAGGAGAACTGTGGCCGTGTCTCCAAGAGGTTTTAAGAAACCTGCCTCCAAAGCTACGTGAAAAATGATGCCCACCTAGACAAGAGCTGTTTTAAATGCAAAGGGTGGTCACACAAAATATTGTTTTGATTTAGTTAATAGAAGTTAATTGTTATTTGTTATTTATGACAGTATTTTGAAAGCATCCTCACTTTACAGCATTTTTACACAAGTGCCTAAAACTCTTCACAGTACTGTATCTTTGCAGGCAGGTTTCGTCAAGCATCTTAGAGACACGGCCAGAGTTCTCCTGGATTTAGTTTGTCTCAGTTTCATCTGTTTCTTCACAGATGGATTTGATGATGGTGAGATCATATCTTCATGTGGAGCACCGGCTTTTATCAAACTCCTTGTGTTGTGTATTCAAAAATCTCACTGGATTTTTACAATAAATGGCAAAATGAATGTTTGGAAATGTGGACGGATATTTCCTATTGACACACTACAGCAAAATATATAAAATATAGCTGCAAGCAGCAATTCGGGGCCAAGCCCCAGAAGTGGCGGTAGCGCAATACGGAGCAGGAAGAGCAAAAACAGCAGAAATTGTACGTACATGCAAAACAGCTGGTTCAGAAGGACAGGTGGAAATGAAATGAAAATCAATAGAAGTTCAGATGAGAATGAACACAGAATGAACTAAAAACACTTGTATCTAATTCAAGAGGAATAAAGATTAGTACAATGCTTATTTGGATAAAAAAGGAATCAAAATGACTCATTACACACAATTGCATAATGACCACCCAACACAGGATTCGAACCCACAACCTCCAGGTCCAATGTCCATTGCGCATCTCATTGCACCACTGTGCAGGTGATTGTTGGCACAACTGCTTAAGTTCATTAGTTCATGTGAAAATGAACTCAAAATGAAGAATTTTAATAAAACTGCACTGAATGTTATATTTAATAACTTTACTTTAGATCATTCTGCAGCTCATCATGCTGTAGCGCAATACAGAGCAGGAAGAGGAAAAACAGCAGAAAATGAACAAACATGAAACAGCTGGTTCAGAATTACGGGCGAGAATGAACTCAGAATGTACAGAAGCTTAGATGAAAATGAAAACAGCATGAAACTAAAAGCATTTATTTCTAATCTAAGAGGCAATAAAGGAATCAAAACACTCAATTTCATAAAACCGCTCCACCTGGGATTTGAACCCACTATCTTGGGGTACAGAGCTCTTCAGGTAACTGGCTTTACACATTGAGCTACTTGAGGATGCACATTCAACAGGCTGTGGAAGAGAACTTTTAGTGTAAGAAAGAATTTACAAAAAAGCATTACTTAGCATGTTAACCATATTAGCATGCTAAGCTAACTTAATGCTAATGAAGCTCATGGTTAACTTGATAACTGAAGAGCCACAAAGAGAATGACAACTGGTTAGCATGCTAAGCAATTAGCATGCTAAGCTAACTTAATGCTAATGAAGCTCATGGTTAACTTGATAACTGAAGAGCCACAAAGAGAATGTCAACTGGTTAGCATGCTAAGCAATTAGCATGCTAAGCTAACTAGCATAAGACAACAAACACAAGCAAGGTCACATTCAGAGACGAATATCTCGGGAATGGTAGCGAATATCAAAAATCCGTTCAGTCATTTCTGTGCGGCTCGGTCCATCTGAGCTGATTTTGGACAAAATTGACCAAAATTTGTGGGAGGAGTAGTGAAAAAACTGTTTCTGATTTACTTCAATATGGCAGACAGGTACATTTAAGGAAAATTACAAGTCACACATTGTCGGAATCGGCATAAGCCAGGGAATAAAATGACATAAAGCAGACAAATTTTGGATAATGTTTTCAAAAGTTATAAGCAATTTTGCAAAAATCATGTGGAATCTGTGGAATACTAGGTGGCGCTGTGCTGAAACTTTTCATGTACCTTCAGGACTCTCTGATGGTCATATGTACCAATTTTTGTGATGATAAGTCGAATTGTTTAAAAGTTATTGCAATTTATGACAAAATTCTAAATGGCGGACACGTGGTTCATCCGATGTTGACAAATTCGATATCCTCGGATTCGGCATGGCACAGGGAATCTATAGACACCACATCTTGATTTTCTAACAAAGTGTTCAAAAGTTATTGGCCAAAATAGCCATCTTTCAGATCTCATGACCTGTAGGTGGCGCTGTTCCCAAATTTGGCATGGAACCTCAGCTCATGGTCTTGATCAAGTGTACCAATTTTTGTTTCGATTGCTCAAAGTTTGGCCGAGATACAGCTTCTATAGCAATTTTGGGTCAACCTCGTTAACTTCTTGACATCATAACTTTTGAACAAAGATGAATAAAAAAAATCTGTTCAGTCATTTCTGTGCGGCTCAGACCAAAGATCATCTGATCAAAGATTGGACAAAATTGGACAAATTTTGAAGGAGGAGTAGCGAAAAAACGGAATACTGTACTTTTCAAAATGGCTGCTACTGTAATGGGCGGAGACTTAATGTAAGAAGTTGAATAGCATCAGCATGAAGAGACAAATCAGATGTACTAAATTGTATTTTTCTAGAGCAAATGGATCAAAAGTTATAATCTTTAGAATGTTGAAATTTTGAACTGGTGGTGGCGCTATAGAGTTGGCCCTAGAGACTCCAAAATTGGTCAGATTTCTAGACATGACCATCTCTACAAGTATGCCAAATTTCATAATTTTCTCATGTTCCGTTGATAGGGCTGCCATAGACTCCCATTCGGAAGAATAATAATAAAAGGGAAAACGTACAATTACAATAGGGGCTACAGCCCCTTCGGGGCTTGGCCCCTAATAACTGGCTTAAAACCTTTTTAGGGGGTGAAAACACTGATGTGCCTAAGACTTTTGCACAGTGCTGTATATGTTGGATCATATATGAAATGGCTACAAATGTACAAAAAGAGATAAAAAGTTTTTTTTATAGTTATTAATAAACATGTTAATAAACATATTTGTTTAATAATTTGTCTTTCATATAACTTGATGAATGCTGATACGATTTTTGTAATTAAAATTAGTTATTCATTTAAAAATATTTTATACATTGAATTAATGTGAATTCAACGTATTCCATTATTGCTGCATGGTTTTAATTGTTAGATACAGTTCAAAACCTCAGATACACAGTGTCGTGCCGCATGTCTGAGGCCCCCACCATCATGTGGTGAATTATCATTGCATTGATTCATTTGATGTTATTATATATATATATATATATATATATATATATATATATATATATATATATATATATATAATGTTTAGTGATTTTGATATCGCAGACTAAAATACCGGGAGGAATAAATATTTAGGCTAATTTCCTCATTAAAACCAAAGGTGTTCATCTGTGATTGTACATCAAGAGCAAGGACACGTTGTGTTCATTTTGTTTTGTGCTTTTACCATCGAAACGCTCGATTGTCTGTGTGAAAACTGCGCGTGTGCACGAGCGCCAAGAGAACTGATAACAGCCGCAATGAGCACTGGCCATGATTCCAAAAACAACACATTCCAGTGGATAGATCGCCTCATATTTAACACAGACCTACGAATTTCTTATCGAAAGGAGATGTTTCTTTCTTTTAGGTACAATTATTCGCTGTGTTTAAGTTCATTTTTGAGACGTTTCAGTTTCTCGCAGAGACAGCTGAAAGCGCGCCCTGTTTTTTATTTCATTTTATTTTACAAAAGTACAAGGTTTTGTTGTTATTGTGAGCATACACAAATAAAAGAAGACAATTTGTAGTCTTGCACCAATCTGTAGGCTATCGCGAAAAATGACGGAAAGCCTATTTTAAGTTGTTTCAGCTGTCATGAAGAAAAAATCCATCAGAACGCGCCGGCGCGTTCGTCGGCCAGAGGGACAAAAATGTAGCTAATTTAGTTTCATATTTCTATTTAAATATTGGGCTATAGCTTAATATTATTATTATTTTTTTTAATTTCACCTATGTTGATTATGAAAAGTGAATAGCATGACGGATGCGTAATGACATGCAGCGGGTTAGACATGAGTTTGACCACTTAAGTTATGTTTTATAAGTCTTTCTTTAAAGTGAATTTCGTTTTGTAGAAATTGTATCTTAATTTAAAAAAAATGTTTCATCAACCAATTGCCTATTTAATAAATAGGAAGAAAACCAACAACGTCGGGTGTGGAATGGATTGAATGCAATTTTTATTAAATTTATTCATTACTTTATTAGGCTACATGTCTTTATTACTTAATTAAATGATAAGATATTTTTGGTCTAACAATATATTTTAGGTGCATATTCTAAGTTAGACACCAGTTTGCGTAGGCTATATGCTAAGGTTCCCTTCTAGACAAGCGTTCCCTTCTTGAATGCTTTATTTTCATATTTATAGTCAACGGAGTTCAGTTCTAAAAAAGCAAAGGCTACATAGTAAATAGATGAATCTGTGATGGGGCCCATCATAGGGTGGGGGCCCCCATGCACTGCAGGGGTGTCCAGTACGCCCAATGAGAACTGTGCATATCTATATTGGATGTCCTGCTTGCTACAGTAAACATACATTTTCTGATCAAACATCCATTATTATATGAAGTAAAATTGTATCAGCTAATTCACCTAATTAATATTACATAAGATGAGTACGTAATAAATTAATCAAGTGTTTAAAACCGACCAATGATAGAGCTCGCTGATGACCTCTATATTAATATTCATGAGCTCCTCGCCGCCACGCCTCGGAGTGGTCTTCCTGTGATTGTGTTGTCTTCGTCCTATTGGACAGACGCATCCTGCGTGTTGTCAACAGTACAGATTTCCACTTTGCGCGTAAAACATCATTAAATCATGTCGTCTTTGTATAAACCGTTTTCTGTTTCGGAGGGACCGTGCAAAGATGCGATACTGAGACGAGGATGCACACCGCAACAGCATCATGCAACGCTGACCCGGATTCCCTCCGCTGGCGGGGGCTCGACGCGCACTTTTACCCCAATTCCCAACATTTATCCAGGCCAGAGAAATCTAGCGGCCGCTGCAATCGGAGGGAGAAAAATCACCCATCCGTGGAAGGCTATTCTTGCAGGTACATGCGTATTTGTGTTTGTGTTAGAAGCACACAAGCGCTAATGTTTTGGTGATTCACGCGATACCCTATTATGCGCGAGCCCACAACAACAGTCATGCGTGACGACGCTTGCACGTCCCCTTTCATAACCCTTCCAGCCATTACTCTGAAACTCACTGTCAGTCCATGACCTGCATGTCTTTGCTGGGTCAACCAAATGGTAACTTCCAGAAATTTCATTTGTTGACTCCGCTAAAAGCAGTTTATACAGGGTTGGACACTTAAAACATTGTGTTTTTTAATATAAATGTCAGTTTAACTACTTAACCATATTCCAACATTCCCACAAAACTGTTTTGGTTGCAGTGGTGTATGCAATTGTGTTTTAAACAACCAAGTACAACTAAAACAAAATGACCTTCTATGAAACTGACTTGTCCTTGATAGAATTTAAACAGCTGTAAGCTTAAATGAATCACATAGGTTGCCGCTGATGTCACTGAATGCAATTTAGGCACTCCTTATTTACTGATGATTTTATTTTTACCCAGGTGGCATTGCAGGAGGCATTGAAATCTGCATCACATTCCCAACGGAGTATGTGAAGACCCAACTACAGCTAGATGAAAGAGCAAACCCTCCTCGGTACCGAGGCATAGGTGAGGGCAACATCATCTAATTTCTAAATTCATGTTATATACAATTTATCTGTGTATACACTGATCAGCAAAAACATTATAACTATTCACAGGTGAAGCGAATATTGTTCATCATCTCCTAACAAGGTCACATATACAGGTCTGGGTAGATAAGATGATAAGCAGGAGAAAAGGGCAGGAAGATCTGAGTGACTTTGACAAGGTCCAAATTGTTATGGCAAGGCGACTGGGTCAGAGTATCTCTGAAACGGCAAAGCTTGTGAGATGCCACAAACCACAAACGGGCGACAGGGTGTTGGGTGTCCAAGGATCATTGATAAGGGCAATGAAGGCTGTCCCGTCTGGTCCGAGCAAACAGGAGTTCTACTGTGGCACAAGTCACACAAAACATTAATGATGGTTGTGGTAGGAATGTGTCACAACTCACAGTGCATCTCAGTCTGTTGCATATGGGGCTGTGTAGCCGGAGACCAATCACTGTGATGACCCCTGTCCACCGTCGAAAGTGCAAACAATGGATACATGAGGCTAGAACTGGACCTTGGAGGAATGAAAAAATTAGTCCAATTAGTCTCGTTCTCGTGTCCAATGATTCATGTGGATGTAAATTTGACACAAGCCACCTACCATTGTTGCAGATCAGGTTCACCCCTTCATGACAATGATGTTCCTTGGTGGAAGTGGCCTCTTTCAGCAGGATAAGGCACCCTGCCACACTGTACACATTGTTCACGAATGGTTTGAGCAACTTGATGAAGAGTTCAAGGTGTTGCCCTGACCTCCAAATTCCTCAGATCTCAATCCAGTTGAGCATCTGTGGATGTACTGGACCAACAAGTTTGATCCACCTTGCAGCCTACAGGACTTAAAGGATCTGCTGCTAACGTCTTGGTGCCAGACAACACAGGACACCTTCAGAGGTCTTGTATAGTCCATGCCTCGGCGTGTCAGTGCTGTTTGGCAGCACGTGGTGGACCAACAGCATATTAGGCAGGTGGTCATAATGTTTTGGCTCATTGGTGTGTTACTTTTTTTGTTCTCCAAATGTTTAATCAAAATGTCATAACTGGAATTTTCGGTTAAAACGACTCTTGTGTCTAATGCAGAACTTCTCCAATAATTAACCCAGTAAGCTCCTGTTCATCTGCCTCCACTTTTGAGTGCAACACCCACATCTCAACGTCCAATCAACTGATGCATTGAACAAAGTTCTCATTTTTTGAGATTTTCGGTAATCCGTTTCACTCAGATGTATGTCACAATACAGAAGAAAAGATCTGTTGCTACTTTCGTTTCATTGCGACTCTAAAGTAGAGGTTGCTCGATAGTGGATTTTACCGATAATGATAACTAGGTTGACCCATGCTGGCCGATAACCGATTAATCAACTGATAGTTTTTAAAATGGATACTGAATGAAAACAAACATAACTCATAAACTAGTGCTAAACTTTTACAAAGTTGAAAAACAATACTGAACCATGTAAATATACTTTACTTTTTAAATATAAAAAATATATTATTATTATACCTTGATTATTCATGTTAGTTCATAGTGCATTAACTAATCAAGAGAAACAACTTTAAAATGTAAAAATGAATAAGTAAATTTAAAAGTAAATTTAAAATTTACTAATTCATTTTTATATAAATATTATATACATTTATATAAATACGGTGACGATAAAAAAAAGAACTGAAATCGAATGCTTTTCTGAAAAATCTTGTTTGTTTATGTTTCTGCTGGCTGCATGATGATACGAAACTAGCTTTAAATATGCAACTTCGCTGCATAACAAATGAATATAAGCAACCAGATGGATATAAACTAATGGTTGATGGTAACAATCGTGACATTAAACATTTGGGTCAGACTGCTTGAGGTAGGCTAATGTTAGCGTCCTCTCAGCCTCAACGACAAACATACTGCCGTTCTCCACTAATAAAGCATCTACTCAACAAATGAATGACTTTATAATGATATCAAAACATACTGTAGTGTTCTGTATAACATACCATTTTAAATCTGCATCTGAAGTGTCCTGCTCCATGCAGTGCGCAGCCTCATGTGTCAAAACAAACACAGCGAGGAGTCAGTTATAGTTTTTATTTCACCTCTAGAGGCCGCTCTCATACTATATAATCTCAGCGCACCCTTCTCAGCCTCTCCAGCAACAGACGCAACCTGGAAAAACTATTGGTATGGATTTTTGCAATAACCGATTAATCGGCAAAACCAATCAATCGGTCGACATCTACTCTAAAGGCCTCTATTCTCATGGCAAACTTCGAAATACCACACACAGCGATATTTACATGAATATGTAAATTTGTGCTTCGTTATTTCCTTTCAGTAACAAAATAAACACAACAAAAATGACAGTGGTGAGAAAGCATCTGACCATAGGGATGTGTTGTTTTGTGTTGTTTGCATGAGCTCTGCAATTCGGCACTCCAGTCAAGTCACGTTTTATATAGCACTTTACAATAGATTGCTTTAAAGCAACTAGCATTACATGGAAAAACAATGTCAGTGTTTTTTAGAATTAAAACTTTAATATCTGCTATAAAGGAGCTCTCCAGTGTGTTGATTTTTTTAAATTTTTTTATTCATGACTGACCTCGACAGACTGAACAGAAAAATTAACTGGAAAAGATTTTTACATCAAAGGAGGTGGAGCCCCCAGAGCCACACCTACCTATTATGTAATCGTCATGGAGCAATAGTGGTTTGAAGGTGTTTACCAGCAGGAGCAAACTTTTCCATAAAATTCACGTTGGCAAACTGAACTCAAAACGAACTTCGTCTTGGCCTGATTTTGTTCTAAATGACATCATAACCGTTCCTTCTTTGATTTGATGTATATCAGGGCCTTAACAGGTTAAATAAAATTGTTTAAACTGGGTTTTTGTGCAGGTGACTGTGTTAAGCTGACCGTGCAAGATCATGGGTTGAGAGGTCTATATAGAGGGCTTAGTTCACTGCTTTATGGATCCATCCCAAAATCTGCAGTACGGTAAGAAACATTGGTCTTTACATGTCATTGGTCTTTACATGCAATGTGTCTTTTGCTTACGCTTTGTTTTTGACATGGCAGGTTTGGAACATTTGAGGTTCTTAGTAACCCAATGAGGGATGCCACAGGTCGCCTTGACAATAAAGGAAGCTTACTGTGTGGGCTTGGAGCAGGAATTGCAGAGGCAGTGTTGGTGGTCTGTCCAATGGAGACTGTCAAGGTGGGACTAACTGGTTATTTTGGTTACACATCATAAAAATACCACCTTAACTAGTCGTATTTTACTCAAAATATTTCCTGTCTGTATTATTTTCAGGTGAAGTTCATTCATGACCAGTGCTCTCTGAGGCCACGCTACCGAGGGTTCTTCCACGGTGTACGGGAAATCATCAGAGATCAAGGTAGTAATATGAGACCCATATTAATAGAGGCAGTAGGAGACGGTCCACTCGTAGAAAATTGTATGGGGGCTGTTGAAAACAAACAAAAAATGTAATATGAAAAAAAAAAAAAGGTTTTGAAAAAAAACAAAAACAAAACTATTAAATTATAGAATAAAATAATAGTTTTGGAACAATAAAATGTTAATTAAAACATTTAATAAAAATAATCATTATAAATAAATAATAAATTAATTTATTACTTAATATCATTATTAATTTAAAAAAACAATAGTTTTCAAAAAATAAAATAAAAAAATAACTAAAACATCACAAAAAATAAAGGTTTTGAAAAATATAAAATAAAATAATGTATAAAATGTAAAATAAAACTTAGTTTTTGATAAAAAGTTTTTGAAAAAATCTATTAAAGGTGCTAAAAAGGATGTTTTGTTTTATACATTTTTGCAATATTACTTGAAAATGTTTTTACTAACTGATAAAAGACTTTTTATTAGGTGCACTTAAAGGAATATTATTAATATACATCATCTGTGCACGAGGTAGGGCCTTAAAAACATCAGCCAATCGTTTACGCGATCATCGCATAAACGATTGGCCCTCTGGCTTGTCAATCACTGCCGTGACGTTCCTTGTGAGAGACATGTGCGGCTGCGCACTCCAGTAACTTTCCACACTCCACAGGCACCGCATGCAATGTTTTTGTCAGGAGACAGGAGTAACAACTGCAGATTATGAGTTACCTGTAGTAAGTCCGACATAATGAATCCACTAACACGACACAGCGAATGCCGGTGGTAAACACTCATGTTCCAGTACTCATGCACGAGTTTTGGGAGGCGTTCCTTTGAAATTAGCTGTGAAGGAGGGGGGTTGTTCTTACGCATGTGCTCATTTCAAAAACTCACTAACAGTCTTTGGTTTCTCAGTCGACGAAAAGATCCTCTTTACGACCTTTAACATATTTATTCTATATAAAATAAAGTTAAATATAAAATTAATCAAATATAAAAAAACTATTTTTGAAAAAAAATTGTCTAATAAAATATTTATTCTGTGTTTGTAGGTGTTCGAGGGACATATCAAGGACTGACTGCTACACTTCTGAAGCAGGGTAGCAACCAGGCAATACGCTTTTATGTTATGAACTTGTTGCGCAACTGGTACAAAGGTGAGGATGAGATTCAACAATAATACCCTGAAATTAATTTCAGTATGGCCGTTTAACAAAATTGATCCTCTTTCCTTGATCTTCAGGTGATGACCCCGGTCGGGACATGCACCCGCTGGTTACAGCGATGTTCGGAGCGACAGCCGGGGCGGCGAGTGTTTTCGGGAATACGCCCCTTGATGTGGTGAAAACGCGAATGCAGGTTAGCAGAGGCTGATGCTTATCAAATAATACATTTAAGATGAATATGTTATTTTTAAAGAACTTCTTTTAAATACCATTTGTTGATATATTATATAATCCATTTGTTTTAGGGTTTGGAGGCTCATCGCTACAAGAGCACCATGGATTGCGCATTCCAGATTTTAAAGAACGAAGGCCCTCAAGCGTATGCCTTTCCTCGTAATTATTATTTCTTTTTTAACATTTTCTTTTCTTTTTCTTTACACTTTCATGCTTTGAATTGCAGGTTCTACAAAGGCACAGTCCCACGATTGGGCCGAGTGTGTCTGGACGTGGCCATTGTCTTTGTTCTCTACGAGGAAGTCGTGAAGCTACTGAACAACGTCTGGAGAACGGACTGAAGATGGATCAGGGCGCAGAACTGATCGAGACAGACTGAACTATCCAAACACAGTTGGCTACGTCCATCGAGTTTAAAGATCCAGACTTGAACTGTGACCTCTAGCCCAGAGAATTTAAACCATGTATCTGTGTCTATATAGTTGAAGCCAGGACCTTGAGCCATGAGAAGGAACCGGTAGCTTACAGTATATTTATTGATGCACCAAAATATTGATGAATGAAAAGCATATCATCAATTTGCACTCTGTAAAATCGTGCAAGTGTTTTCTCACCACCACCATGCTTTTATAGAGGTTGTCGTGAGACAATCCATTCATGTGGCATGAAAACAAAATAGCACAACCAAGTACACAGAAACATCAATGTAATGCACATGTTCTTTTGCCCTAGTTTACGTGTACAGTTACACTGGAAATGGTTTAAATGTGCTTTTGTAAGAACTTGTGTCTTCTGTCTAAAAAGTGGTAGAGGCCAAGACGTTCCTGTTGATATTAAATTTGCATGCGTGAATGGCATCAAGACCAGGATATTCAAGCTCGATTACCGAGTCAATACAATGCTCATGTTTTGTTTGTGTTTTTTATAAAATGTAAATGGCAGCTTTTTTTAGTTGCACAATTTGTTTATAAGCTTTTTTGGTCATTAACAAGGTTGCCTGTTCTGTACTAGTTACGCTACTTTTATGTCCGCTATATAAGCAGTGCTTCTTCAAAACAGATTCTGAATACGTCACAAATATTCAATAAACCAAATAGGCTCAGTTTCTTGTTCCTGTGACCTTATTGAGTAGCTAATATTGATCAATCGATCCAAACTCTTTTAATTCCATCTGAAGGCTCTTAACGTCATCTTTGTTTTGTGCGATAACAAACTGCTTTTGATGCTCTACAGTTGTTAATTCAAGATAAGAAAGCCACACACACAACACAGACCCCATAAAAATCCTTTTACTGCTTGTTTAATGAGAAAATGTCTCTGCTGACGTAGTGCGGTCCACTGTGACGATGCTGGTTATCTCTCGGCGCTGGAACAGACCCAGTTAATGCTGCCTGTATCACAGCATTAGGGATTAAGTTAATTACAAAGAATGTGTGTGAGAAAGATTACACAGATTAGACTGGGTCAGATCGCCCGCACTTCCACAGGGCAGTTGCTCATTTGAGTGGGGTATCGGGTGTTTTATCTTCCCGCTATCTGGCCTGACAACATCAGAGAGCATTATATGTCCGCTATTGTGAGGCTGTCGAAGCGGTTTCGTTGGACAAATAGGCTAAGGCTTAATGCTCCGACACTGCTGTTCACTGTCCTGTGGGGTGATGCTTCGAGACGCCTGATTGGCTGTTGCATGCAGAGCCAGGGGCCGCCGGTTTCTCCGGGTTACTTCCTCCATCTAAAGGAGAAAAGAAGATAAGACATGCCAGGTGTTCCTACCAGGTGGTGTCGCACACCAAATTGTGCGGGCATGGAAATAAATAATCTGTGCAGGATATAGGGGTCACTTACATCCTTAAACACTTGTCTTTCCCACCGCTGGCTACTCTCTGTCCATCGGGACTCCAATCAACTGCAAAAACCTGAGCAATAAATGAAAACTAGATTAGTGTTTGTCCATGCAAAACATGCTGCTGTAACACAAGGGTGGTTGCCAAGGTGTTGCTATGCTGCTAAGGTATTGAAGTTTTTGGCATGTTATGTGGTTGCTAGGGTGTTCTGCGTAGTTGCTATGTGACTGCTTAGAGGCCCAAGATAAAGTCATCTCTAGATGTGGAAAATTACTGTAAACTACTTTGTTAATATATGGTTTAAGCAATTTATACACTTTATTGATAATGACAAAAATGTATTCCTTTATATTTACTATAAAATTTATTAACTTTTTCATGCATTTTATAAAAAAATTAAAATTCACCCAATATTGTGTAAATCATAATTGTAAAATTCCCTATTTTTTCTGGTCTGAACTGTGAGAATCCTAATATTTCATTTTAAAACTAGTTTTAGAAAAAAAAACAAAAAAAAAAACATAAGTGGGTCAGTTTTGTTATGTTAACTAAAACTATTAAAATTCAGTAATTTAAATACAGCTGATTTTATGAACTTTAGATGAAAACCTAAATGAAAATTAGAAATTTTTGCCTCGTGTAGTGAAATTTAGTTTAAGTACTAAAATTCCCAAAACAAAAATAAATTAGAGCTATATAGAAAT
The DNA here is from genome assembly GCF_024489055.1 of Chanodichthys erythropterus. Classification (NCBI taxonomy): domain Eukaryota; kingdom Metazoa; phylum Chordata; class Actinopteri; order Cypriniformes; family Xenocyprididae; genus Chanodichthys; species Chanodichthys erythropterus. The sequence goes on along the minus strand of NC_090230.1, from coordinate 48,053,298 downwards.
ATTGAAAAAACTAATAAAAATGACAAAAGCATAACAAACCTACTAAAATAAAAAATAAAATAAAATCAAACTCTGAGGCCAACAAACAATTTTTGTCAAACAAAAATATAAAAATAAAAGCCAATTCAAAATACTCTATAAATACTATAATAGTATAATAAATAAATAATACTAAAACAACACTGATGTGGGTGTACTGAGTAAAAGTCATTCTAAATCCCTGGTCCTCGTGTAAGACTTTAACCTCTGAACTAAATCCATTCACTGTCTTACCTCATCAGCGTGGCCAGGCAGATCAGCGTTCAGTTTGCCTGTCTTGACGTCCCACACCTTCAGAGTGCTGTCACTGCTGCCACTGACCAACAGACGGCTGTCTGCAGACCACGCCACCTGGTACACTGGCCCGACATGACCGCGAAGGGAGGTCAGGTACCTGGAAACAGCAAAGTCCTTAAATACACTTTCACATTGTCAGAGAAAACATATTGGCTGTGCATGTCATATTTTAAGAAACTAGCAGTGTTGTTGCCATGTGCAAAGGAGCAAAATATGCTGTAATTTGCTGATGTGATTTGAGTGCCTCCAGGTGTTCACTAGTGGAAGTACACTATGGGTCTGTGTCACCATGTATTCATTTACATGAGACAAAAGCTGCATCCAACATCAACGCAACTGAGCTGATGTCACATGACGTAGTACGTCCGGATTACATTCATACTACACACATTCACAAATACTTTTTTTTTTTTAAATGTCACAAAGTAATTAAAGGGAGGGATAGTTCACCCAAAAATGAACATTTTGTCATTACTTACTCACCCTCAAGTTGTTCCAAACATGAACTTATTTTTTCTGATAAGATATTTTAAAGAATGTTGGTAATCAAACAGTTGACGGCACCCACTGACTTTCATAGTAGGAAAAAATGAAATACTATGGAAGTCAATGAGTGCCATCAACTGTCTGGTTACCAACATTCTTTAAAATATCTTACTTTGTGTTCAACAGAAGAATAAAAACTCATACAGGTTTGGAACCACATAAGGGTAAGTAAATAATGACAGAATTTTCACTTTTGGGTGAACTATCCCTTTAATTATTAAAAAGTAGAAAGAATGCAATTTCAGATGCAGCTTCAGGCTGTTTGGAATGGAATACAAACTTACTGCACACTATAATGTAAAATAACATGTGAAACAATAGTTGATATGCCACAATAAGCATTTCAAACAGTAGCAAGCATTTTGTTACATGTGTAATTTAACAGCTTTCATCGCAGAAATAAATACTATTATTTAAAAATGTCTTTACCTTCGAAAGTGCATTGCACTGTGGGATACCCAGTAAAGTGTTCTCTGCTATATACAGCACATTTCTGTCTAATTTAGTACGTCATCTTGGTATTCTTGGCATATAGACTACTCGTATTCTATGCACATACTTTACATACTACTGTATATACTAATATTAGTATTCTTGCAAAATATACTAATATAGTATAATATAGTAATATGGTATCAAAATCAATCAGGGATCTGTAACCACCCTACTTACTTCCCTGTCTTTCCATCCCAGATCTTTATAGACTTATCGAAGGAAGCGCTGGCAATTAGGCGTGTGTCCGGAGAGAATAGCACCTCATTGACCAGCGCTTGGTGACCCGTCAAACGTGCCACTGGCTTCTTCTCCTCTGCTGGGTTCCATAAGAACATTGTGAAGTCATCTGATCCTGACACCAGCCTCTCTTGACCTTCACCCTTTAGAAGACCAAATGTCCAGTGTTTTATACATAAATCCCATCTTTCACAAGTTGACACTGTATATAGACTGGTCTCACTCACTCTGACATTGTTGTAGCGCTTCAGAGCCTTTTCCTTGATTTCGTCCACTGTGGAAAATTTAGTTATATTTACTAAATGATCCTTATTACATACACTAACACTTCCATTCAAAAGATTTTTTTTTATAAATTAATACTTTTTCAGCAAGGATGCAAAAAAAAAAAAAATCAAAAGTGACAGTAAAGACATTTGTAATGTTACAAAAGCTTTCTATTTTAAATTAATTCTGTTCTTTTAAACTTTGTTTTTAACAGTTTCCACAAAATATTAAGCAGCACAACTGTTATCAACACTGATAATAAATGTTTCTTGAGCAGCAAATCAGCATATTAGAATGATTTCTGAAGGATCATGTGACAGTGAATAAATCAAATTACATTTTAATAAACCACATTTTAAAATTACGGAAGAGGATTAGGGCCAAGCAATAATACAAAAAAAAAAACCAAACATCTCGAGATTAAAGTTGTTAAATGTCGAGAAAAAACTTGTTAAATTTCGAGAAAAAAGTCGAGATAAAATGTTGAGAATAAAGTCATTAAATTACAAGAAAAAAGTTGTTAAATTATGAGAAATTAGTTAACAAATTTGTTCTCGTAATTTAATGACTTTTTTCTCATAATTTAATGACTTTATTCTCAACATTTTATCTCGACTTTTTTCTTAACGAGAAAATTTAATTTAACGTTTTTTTTTCTCGAAGTTTAACAACTTTAAAAAGGTGCTAAAGTGTATGTTTTGTTTTGAAAGGAATAATATTAATATACATCATCTGTGCACGAGGTAGGGCCTTAAAAACATCAGCCAATCATTTACGCGGCCATCGCGTAAACGATTGGCCCTCTGGCTTGTCAATCACTTCTGTGACGTTCCTTGTGAGAGACGAGTGCAGCTTCGCGCTCCAGTAACTTTCCACACTCCACAGGCACCGCATGCAATGTTTTTGTCAGGAGACAGGAGTAACAACTGCAGATTATGAGTTACCTGTGGTGAGTCCGACATAATGAATCCACTAACACGACACAGCGAATGCTGGTGGTAAACACTCATGTTCCAATACTCGTGCACAGGTTTTGGGAGGCGTTCCTTCGAAGGAGGGGGGTTGTTCTTACACATGCGCTCATTTAAAAAACTCAGTAACAGTCTTTGGTTTCTCAGTCGACGAAAAGATCCTCTTTAGCACCTTTAATCTCAAGATGTTTTATTTTTTTATTATTGCTTGGCCCTAATCCTCTTCCGTATAAAATTTAGTAGACTAGAAAACAATTATTTTAAATTGTAATACTATTTCACAATATTACTGTTTTACTATATATTTGATCAAATAAATGCAGCCTTGGTGCACATCTTTCAGAAATCATACCAACCCCAAACGTTTGAACAGTAGTGTACAATAATAAATCCATTGCAGGTTTGTGCTGAAACATACATGATCCAGTGAGATCCTGAGGGTTTATGGTCGCTGTAGCTGGTTCGAACGCTCCTGTACGCAGAACGTAGTCGGTGCTGAGGGCCAATGTGTTGACCCAGTGAGCATGACCTTGCAATGTACGACACTGAACCCCCTACGGCAGAGATGAGAGCAGATATTCACACCATAATTCAGTCAAACATGGTTTCAAGTTATATTTGATCCATTATGAGTGGACACATCTTACATCTTTTGCTCTCCAGACTTTAATGGTTCTGTCCTGAGATGAGGTGTACAGGAGACCATCACCTCCCCATTTTACACACGTCACAGACTGTGTGTGGCCGGTCAGGATCTTATCACAGCGGCCCAAAACCGTATCCCATATCCGAATCGAACAGTCTTTACTGGTGCTAGCCAAATACCGACACTCTGGGTTTCTGTGATGGAGTGAAATTTGCTGATAAATTATATTGTTATTTTATTATAAGATTTTCTGAATTATAATTGAATTAAATTTTTAAATAATAAACAATAATTTAGTAATTTAAACACATTATTAAATTATAACAAAATTAAATACAAAAAACAAAAATAAGTTAATGCATTATTTTAATTCATAATAAATTTGAATTAATTCACTGTAGAGCTAAAATAAAGTGAACACATACAAATTAACAAATAAAACATGAATTAATACTTTGATTAGTAAGTAGCCAAAGTATAATTAGTGCTTGACCGATAGTGATTTTTTGATGGACGATAAATATTATATCACACTATTTAATTTAAAGATACTAAAATCACATGCATAACAATTGCTGAAATTAAATGAATAAGTATTTTAAATAATAGTTACTAAATTAGAAATAAATCATTTGAAAATTAATATGAAAACAAATGTACACTTCTTCATTTCTATTACACATACCATTTACTGTCTTTGTTTTTACAGCCCGGTCTAATAATTCATTGCTAGACAGAGAATGGGAGCTTGGACATACTGGCTTTCTCAGCACTCTCGCATGCTGTCAAAATAAAAGTTCTGCTTCGGGCACATTGGCCAAACAAAAAAATGTTATCGGTCGATGTGGATATATCGGTCTTGGTGATATATATCAGTCCTAAATTATTTTTCAAAACTCACAGGTGGAGAGGTTCCCAGCACAGCCATGTAATCCACTTTGTATGTCCCGTTAAGGTCTTTGCAATCTGACTTCCTGTAATCGGATCCCACAAGAAGATCTGCAAAGAACACAGCAGATACAAAATAATTATTTAGATCCAAAGAACAAATTGTACACTGAAATTTCAGTGACTTATAACGAACATGACATGCTCACCTGACTGTTTTTGCACCCTGATGCTAATTTCTTGCCATCTGGAGACCAGGAAATAGATAAAACCCAGTGTGTGTGGCCTTATAAAACATGATGGACAGAATGTCAGATGGTTGGTTTAACTTACAGATGTACTCTATTTAATAACACTTAAAGGCTATGCGATAAACTGACCCCTAGCAGTGTGGTGTGGTGTTTCTGTGTTCAGATCCCAGAACCTCACAGTTGTGTCTCCAGATCCACTGGCCAGATATCTGAGTAATATCAAAATAATAATAAAAAAGCTTTATCTGGATGCATACAGTCTGATATGTTATATGTTTATATAAATTAGCATGTAATGTTATTGTTTAATCTACTTACTTTCCTGTAGGGCTAAATGCCACAGAGATGACTGCCTCTGTGTGGCCCTCCAAAGAGCTGGTGCATCGAGCCACGGCTCGCACACGGAATACGGCCTGCGGCTGGTACACAACTGGTAGCACCTGCTCAGTCTCCAGGCCCAACGTCTGCACACAAGTGCCCAGGGACGACACCACCTCTGCATCTTTAACAAAGAACAGGAATGGCAAAGGCTCCTCCTGTAGACAGACAAAAAGATAGGGGTTATGAACTGATAAAACCTGCAGTTCATCATTCATAACTCCATTTTAATGTACAGAATACACTGTGCAACAGCATGGTTATTAAACAATGCTTTGTTGATTTAAATTGGTAGCTCATCATTTTTTAATGCAGTACTTATTCTAAATGATATTCATGGACATGAATTTTTTTTTAAATCTAATCTTTAATCAGAACAACTTCCCCTCCCTATTGCAGGGGCAACCTGTCACTCACATGACATCACAGCAATAGCAAACCACAACCATCCAATCAACTCCCGATGGACAAGATCAAGTATCGCCCTACATTTTTTTTTGTTTGTTTGAGAAGCCTTTTCCCTATATATGTCACAATAGGGAAGAAAAAACTATCGCAACTTCAAAAACTTTAAAATGTAGGAAAAAAGGCATTTTAGGTGCTGGTCACAGTTTCTTTTACATTTATACATTACATTTACCTTTTTTTTTTTTTTTTTTTTCAGTTTACCCAAATAGTTCAAAGAGACTATATTAATTAGTTACTTGGAGTATATTTTAAAAACATAAAGTGTTATATAATCAAACATAATTATAAAGATTACATTATTTGCTATACAAAAATTGTAGTATTTGTTAACATTAGTTAATGCACTGTGAACTAACATGAACGACTGTATTTTTATTAACAAACATTAACAAAGATATAAATAAGTACAGTAATAAATACAGTGATACATTTATTGCTCATTGTTAGTTCATGTTAGTAAATTAACTAATGTTAACAATTGAGACCTTATTGTATATGTGTTACCAATAATTTAATATTTCTATTTAGAATGGGTGCATTATATTGCTCAAAAGTGACACTGAAGACATTTATAATGTTACAAAAGAGTCCTAAAAAAGTATAATGGTTTCCACAAAACTATTAAGCAGCACAACTGTTCTTAACATTGATAATAATAAATGTTATTTGAGCACCAAATCAGCATATTATAATGATTTATGAATGATCATGTGAAACTGAAGACTGGAGAAATTATGAAAATTCAGCTTTGGCATCACAGAAATACATAAAAAAATAAATAAATAAATAAATCTTTTTTTTTTTTATTATTGTAATAAAATGTCAAATTTTTACTGTATTTTTAAACAAAAAGATGCAGCCTTGGGGAAAATAAGAGACTTCTTTTTAAAAAACAATGAACTAATAATGAACTGCACTTATACAGCATTTATTAATCTTTCTTGTTCATTTTAATTTCAACATATTACGAATACGTTATTAAAATCTTGTTAACATTAGTTAAAGCACTGTGAACTAACATGAACAAACAATGAACAACTGTATTTCCATTAACTAACATTAACAAAGATTAGTAAATACAGTAAAGTATTGCTTATGGTTAGTTCATGTTAGTTAATACATTAACTAATGTTTAACTAATGAACCTTATTGTAAAGTGTTAACAACATTCTTTTTTCATATTTCTAAAAAAATTTTTTCAGATTTTGTTATAAAAGTATGAGAAAAGAGTTTTAGAAAAAAAAAATAGATAGATACTAGGCACTACAGTTCAGTACATCATGTGCTCTGACAGCTGGATGAAGCACATACACCAGTCCAACATAATATCATTCCTACCTTCTGTAACAGTGCGTTGCAGACCAGTTGCAGTTTTTCCGGGCTGATGTCCAGCGGCACATCGAAGGGGGATCCCAGCACCTCACCGCTCTCATCCTGGAGCTGGATCAACACACGCTCCACGTCCACGCTCATCCTTCCCTTTAAGTGACAAACACATTAAAATAAACTCTATCAGTTTAAAGCACGTGAGACACGAAAGTGTGGAACAACCTTTTTAAATCAAATATCTGCCAGTATAATTATTAAAAATTAAAGAAATAAACAGGAATTCCATATGTATACAGAACACAAGACTATCCATATAGTAAAAACAGAAATACCTGTCTTTATTGATCACAGCTCACTTCACGCGTGCAGCCAACAGTATTTTGGACGCACGCAAATCACGTATGCTTGACATCATAACCGCGCGTCTAGTGTGACTGTACTGAAGTCGGAAAAGCAGACGCTCAGCCGACACAAGAATGGGTGGCAAAAATAAACAGAGAACGAAGGGAAATGTTCGAGTAAGACAAATGAAAATTATTCGATTACTAATCTTTTTTAGCTTCAAGTCAACTCGTTGAAAATATCTAAAGGCAGTGTCGTTGACAGAATAACAGGCCGGTGTTGTAAACTATGACAGCATGACAAACTGTACGTTAGCTCGCTACAACAAATCGCTATTATGTACTTGCTTTCACTTATTGTATAAAATCAACGTTTATGAAACATTTGATTTAGGAAGTTTTTTGTTGTGTCTGTTATGTAAACCTTGACATCACGAGTTTGTTGTGTAATCAGACAAAGTTTATTAGTTCCCTGTTAGTCTTATTTGCTAACTATTTGGTACAATATTTAAAAGTCCTGTCTAAAACAATAAAGCTGGGATTCTGCTGGGCTTAGTTAAGTTCTAGTTTTTCTAGTTCTTTATTTATAATGCACATTTAAAACCTAGACTGACCAAAGGACTAGAGCATTACAAACACAGATACAAATACCAAAATTAAAACATATACTGAGTGCCACATTAACATGTGTTGAAATCTAAGGAGAACAGTTGAGCTTTCAAAAGAGATGTAAAAGGTGATAAAGAAGATAGGCAAGCTATATATATATATATATATATTTAATATCCCTGTGCCTTGTTGTAATGTTTTTGGTTTTCTTCATTAATAAACATAAGAAAGTGCATTAGTTGAGCAACCTAATATGATGGCGATAACCTGACTACCATAGGCCCATAATCATCCTGATTTGAAATGGTCATGAATGTGCAATTACAGCCCTGTGTTTTCTCTCTTTCAGCCATCCAGCAGTGGCAGAGCTGCTGACCTGTTGGCCAGGGAGAGTGGTGTGGTACCTGGGTTTGTGGGATTCGGTGTCTCGACCTCCAGTGATCCAGGATATGTACCTGCAGTACAGGGGGCTGAGGAGATAGACAATCTAGTTGATGCAGACTTCCGCATGGTTCTACGGAAATTGTCCAAGAGAGATACAGTCACAAAATTGAAGGTATCGTTTTTTTGTGATTGATTGGAGCCTCGTTTCACAGTCCAGTGTTACAAATAAATATTGCGTAGATGGCAAATGTTTGGTCAGTGTTTGATCATTGATGAATAACATTTAAAAAAATGTGCACTGTAAAAAATGACCGTGATTTTAACAGTAAAAGACTGTAAAAATGCTGCGGTGAAAAACTGTCAATTGGTTTACAGAAAGTTTCTGTACTGTTTATGGTGAATAACTGTAATAGATCTAATGGTACATTTAATGTAATTTTACGGTAAAATACTGTTAAATTCACAGTTTTTGGAAGTGAAAAATAACAATTCATTGTAAAAATTTACAGTGAAAAACCGTAAATTGACATTCCCACAATTCCCTGCGTGACACTTCACATTTGATATATTTTCGTTGAAATAACTCTGTTTCTTCTTAGTTTTTCTCATTTTTTTCTAATCAGTTATGTACATTAGGGTTTTATGTTACATCTAATGTTGTTAAATTAATGTTTATTGCATTTTTAAAATTTCATGCATGTTACCATGATGGTGTTTAGTGTGTGTGTGTGAATGACACAGTGTGTGCTCCTTCTCTAAGTTAGTGTTGTCCTTCTCAGCTTGTAATGAACTTTGATTCATCATGTGACTCTTATCACCACTGTTTTTGGTGACTGTCAGTGTATTATAAATGTACAAAACAGATATTAGTACTTCATTAGGTTGGTAAATTAACATTATATCGGTTAATGAGATACGTTATTTTACCGTAAATTTAACAGATTTTTTTTTACGTTGCTACTGTATTTTTTACGGTAAAGTTCTGGCAACCACAGCTGCCGTTTTTTTTACCGTAAATTTTACTGGGATTTTTTTTACAGTGTGGATCACTAAGCACTGTCAGGATCTCCACACATTTATTTACCTCTCAGTGTCCTTGTAGTGGACAGTTAGCACCTTTATTTATTATTTGAAAGCTTTGACACTAAAAATTCATCCTGTTATAACCATTTTGAAATTGAACATTGCAATACTATTGGAAAAGGTACTTTACAACCTTATAGCAGGCTCAGTTTTTGTGATATAAACTTCAAATTTGAAACAACTTGGTTAGAGATATGGCTTTGATGTTTTAGCAATTTTATTTTATATATTAGGGATCCGGTGATAGACACTTGCTTTCAAACGCTCCCGTGTGTATCTGTGTAAGCGCTCTGTTATGTTACTACTAGGGCTAAAATTATAACAACAACATATCTTGGTTCTGTGAAACATAGCGAAACCAATGTTACTCATGTATGGAGCAGAAACAACGCAACCTCGGCGTCCATTTTCAGGCTTTCCCGCTTAAGTCTCTCTAGAGCTGGAAAGCTTTTCTACAAACCTGATTCCTAAAAAGTTGGGACACAAATTGTGAATAAAAACAGAATGCAATGATGTGGAAGTTTCAAATTTCAATATTTTATTCAGAACACAACATAGATGACACATCAAATGTTTAAACTGAGAAAATGTATAATTTTAAGGGAAAAATAAGTTGATTTTTAAATTTCATGGCATCAACACATCTCAAAAAAGTTGGGACAAGACCATGTTTACCACTGTGTGGCACCCTCTCTTCTTTTTATAACAGTCTGCAAACGTCTGGGGACTGAGGACACAAGTTGCTCAAGTTTAGGAATAGGAATGTTGTCCCATTCTTGTCTAATACAGGCTTCTAGTTGCTCAACTATCTAAGGTCTTCTTTGTCGCATCTTCCTCTTTATGATGCGCCAAATGTTTTCTATGGGGGAAAGATCTGGACTGCAGGCTGGCCATTTCAGTATCCGGATCCTTCTTCTACGCAGCCATGATGTTGTAATTGATGCGGTATGCAGTCTGGCATTGTCATGTTGGAAAATGCATGGTCCTCCCTGAAAGAGACGACGTCTGGATGGGAGCATATGTTGTTCTAGAACTTAGATATACCTTTCAGCATTGATGGTGCCTTTCCCGATGTGTAAGCTGCCCATGCCACACGCACTCATGCGACCCCATACCATCCGAGATGCAGGCTTCTGAACTGAGCGCTGATAACAACTTCGATTGTCATTGTCCTCTTAAGTCCGGGTGACATGGCTTCCCAGTTTTCCAAAAAGAACTTCAAATTTTGATTTGTCTGAACACAGAACAGTTTTCCATTTTGCCACAGTCCATTTTTAATGAGCCTTGGCCCAGAGAAAACGCCTGCGCTTCTGGATCATGTTTAGATATGGCTTCTTTTTTGACCTATAGAGTTTAAGCCGGCAACGGCGAATGGCACGGTGGATTGTGTTCACCGACAATGTTTTCTGGAAGTATTCCTGAGCCCATGTTGTGATTTCCATTACAGTAGCATTCCTGTATGTGATGCAGTGCCGTCTAAGGGCCTGAAGATCACGGGCATCCAGTATGGTTTTCCGGCCTTGACCCTTACGCACAGAGATTGTTCCAGATTCTCTGAATCTTTGGATGATATTATATTTTTTTTTAACTTATTTACTGGGCACAAATCTAGAAAAAAACAGAAAACAAAACATATGTATATAAAACATTTCATTTCACTAACTGTGAAATGTGTATTTCAGGCAGTACAGGAGTTTGGAGCAATGTGTCAAGAACGACAGCCTGATGTTGTAAAAGGTGTCCTCCCATACTGGCCTCGGATATACTGCAGAATATCAGTGGTAAGAGAAGAATGACAATCCTGTTGTTTTATGTATGTATATATCATTTGTTTTATATATTTATAGATTTATTTATAGATTTAGTGTTTTATTTTATATGTAATTTTATTTTATTTTTTATTTGTGTAAATTGTAAGGTTAATTATAAAATCGAATAAAAAGCTTTTGTATTAAATAATTTTTTTTTTATTTTTATCATCTGTTTACTAAATACATTTACATTTTTACAATACATTTACACAATACATTTTTTTTTCATCAGGACCATGATCGCCGTGTACGAGAGGCCACACAGCAGGCATTTGAGCAGCTGGTTTTAAAAGTAAAGAGGAATCTGGCCCCCTACCTGAAGAGCATCATGGGTCACTGGCTCATCTGTCAGTGTGACACATACTCTCCTGCTGCCTCAGCTGCCAGCGCTGCTTTCCAGGCCGCATTTCCCCTGAATAAACAACCAGAGGCCATCAGCTTCTGTAAAGATGAAGTCCTAAATGTAAGATAGTTCTTATGCTCATAGTGAGACAAAATGACAACCTGCAAATTTTGTGGTACTTGTTATCATTGCTTAGCAGTTTTTACATATGTCCTCTGTGACTCTCAGGTTCTCCAAGACAATTTACTGAAAGAAACGGCTAACACTCTCAGTGACCCTCAGTAAGTGTATGATATGTACTGTAATAATAACCTGATGTGGCATTGGTTTTGCTTTTCTTGGTCATTTTATGATATTTTAATATAAATGCCACGTGTGCCTCATGAATAATAATAGTTTTAGTTTATATGTTGAATATATATGTTAATTATGTTCAAATATGTGATTTTCTGTGATATTAATTTTGGGGTTTTTTTTGTGCAGGAGTGTGCCAGAGGAGGAGCGAGAGGCTAAGTACATCCGTCTGTTGACCAGCTCTCTGCTGGCCCTGAAGAAACTTTTGAGCGTTTTACCTGAACAGGACAGAGAACTGCTAAACGAGCGGCTGACCCAACTTATCACACAGAGCAAATTCTGGAAGTACAGCAAACACAAGAGCCCACAAGTGAGCTGCATGTTTAGTTTGTGTAGGGTGTATCTTAAACGGCTGCGAACGTGACAAGCAACATGTGACAATACATTTTGTTGGTTGGTTATTTAGTTTTTTTTTATTAAAATCTCACTGGCCCAAACTCTCCCATAACATAGCTGTATATTAAACATCAAAATATGCTCTGGGGTGCGTTTCCCAAAGCGAACTATGGTCGCAAGTTCCGTCGTTACCAATAGAGTTCAATGGGACTTACGACCATGGTTCACCAACGATGCTTTTGGGAAACGCACCCCTGAATGGTTATTAAAACAGATTTTATTCCTGCCATGCCCACGCTTTTGTTTTCATTAGGACCAAAAAATGAAGAATGCAGTTATTAAAATATTGATAGATATACCAAAGAATTTCAACCAATACACTTTGTACTATTTGTTAGCTGTTTTCTTTGATTCACATCAGGAGTTTTAATAGGATTCATAGTTGTCTTTTGTATCTTCTAGGTTCGAGGGGCGTACTTTGAGCTGATTACCTCCATGTGTGAACACACACCCCAGCTGATCCAGGCAGAAGCGGCCCGAGCGTGTTCTGCTGTGCTGTTGTCAATTGACGACACAGACCCGGTGGTTCTGCCCCCTCTGTGGGAGGCAGTCCTCCATATTCTGTCCTGCGTTGATGTGAGACTGATACAATAAAAAATATTGTATACACTACCATTCAATAGTTTGGGGTTAGTAAGATTAAAAAAAAAAAAAAAAATTAATTTTATTCAGCTTTGATCCATTGATTTGATCAAAAGTGACAGTAAAGACAATTAAAATGTTATTGTAGAATATTTCTATTTCAGATATATGCTGTTCTCTTTTGAATTTTCTGTTCATCAAAGAATCCTGAAAAAAAACAAACATATAATATCCATACAGTTGAGCTCAAAAGTTTACATACCCCTTGCAGAATATGCAAAAATGTTCGTTTATTTTAACAAAATAAGAAGGATCATGAAAATTGCATGTTTTTTTTTTTTTATTTAGTATTGTCCTGAATAAAGTATTTCACATAACAGATGTTTACATAAAGTCCACAAGATAAAAAAAAAAAAAAAAAAAAAAATAGCTGAATTTATAAAAATGACCCTGTTCAAAAGTTTACATACCTTTGATTCTTAATACTGTGTGTGGTTACCTGATGATCCACTACAGTTTTTGTTTTGTTTTGTGATGGTTGTTCATGAGTCACTTGTTTCTTCTGAGAAGTTAAACAGAGCTCTGTTCTTCAGAAAAATTCGCCAAGTCCTGCAAATTCTTTGATTTTTCAGCATCTTTTGCATATTTGAACCCTTTCCAGCAGTGGCTGAATGATTTTGAGATTCATCTTTTCACACTGAGGACAATTGAGGGACTCAAACACAACTATTAAAAAAGGTTCAAACATTCATTGATACTCCAGAAGGAAACATGGATGCATTAAGTGAATTCTTTTGAACAAGAAGATGATGTGCAAGTTTTTCTTATTTTGTTTAAAGATCATACTTTTTTCAGTTAGTACTGCCCTTTGGATGCAACAGAAGATTATTGAATGTTTACCAGAAGAAAAAAATGCATAATTTATCCTTTCATCCAATTCTAAACTTTTTCACCCCCGGCTCTTAATGCATCGTGTTTCCTTCTGGAGCATCAGTGAATGTTTTCATTTCAATTTTTTTTTTGAAAAAAATGTTTTTAAAGGTTGTGTTTGAGTCCCTCAGTTATCCTCAGTGTGAATAGATGGATCTCATATGTTATATGAAATACTTTATTCAGGACAGTACTAAATAAAAAATAACATGCAATTTTCATGATCCTTCAATTGATATTAATAAGAAATGTTTCTTGAGCAGCAAATCGGCATATTAAAAATTATTTCTGAAGGATCATGTGACACTAAACACTGGAGTAATGATGCTGGAAATTCAACTTTGCCATCACAGGAATAAATTACATTTAAAAATATATTAAAATAGAGAAGTTATTTTAAATTGTAATAACTTTTCACAGTATTACTGTTTTTACTGAAGTTTTAATAAAATAATTGCATGCTTGGTGAATGTAAGAGACTTTCAAAAACATAAAAAAATCTTACCAACCCCAAAATTTTGAACGGTAGTGTAAATAAATTCTATTTATATAAACATTTATATTCAATTATAAATAACAAAAATAATGTGTAATATAAGAAAGACAAATCTCACATTTTACAGCTCTATCATAAACCCACATTCATTCTAACATTACTGTCAATCTTTTTCATTCTAATAGGAATTTTATTGCACCTTTATCTGTTGTCTATTGTCTATTGATTCAAATTCACTGTCATCATGTGAACTCTGTGCAGAACTGTTGGACCCATGTCAGTGCCAGGAAAGGCGTGATGCCGAAGCTCTGGGTGCTTCTTAAAGAAGGAGGTCGAGGTCTTGCAACATCTCTGCATCCAAACCTGCTGCCATTTATAAGCAAACTGCCAGCAGAGGTCACACACCCCGACCTGGAGTTCTCCAGGACATTCCTCACATCCGTCATTCAGGGGTAAAGAATGTCATATTCTTGTTTGTATTGTCATTCATTCATGTACTTGCAGTTCAATGGCCTGCTTAAATTATATATCCTCCTGTGATCCTTAGAATTAAACAGGATGGTGTAGTTTTATGAATTCAGAATGTTTTTAATTCATTATTTCTAGCATTTTAACTAATTATTCTACTTTGTATTATCTTTACACTCAGTTTTTATTTATTCTGCTATGTTTGGTCCAGGTTGTCGAGTGAGCGTGCCACCTCCAGTCCCTCAGAGAGTGCAGCCATCATTTTTGCCACGATGGAGTGTCTGCGGTTTATCATGCTGCAGAACGGTGGAGACGAGCAGGAGCAGAGAAGCATCCAGAACATGCTCATCTCAGAACAGGTCTGTGGTTCAAAAGGAAAAGATCTCTCTAAATTTGCTGATATCTTATGCATTGATCTCTTTCTCCACAGCTCCTGCCATTGATTGACAGAGCTCTGGGAAACCCATCGCTGCAGACGGGTCCTCTGTTCCCTCAAGTCTCAGATATGCTCCTTTCCTGGGAAAAGCGGACAGCTGGAAAAGAGGCTTCCACCTTTCAAAGATTGCTGTCAGACTTTTGGGAGGGTCTGAGTCGTTTGTGCACTACTTGCGTGGACTGCGAGGAGGCTGAGCGAACCGCCCTTGAGGGCATTGCATCGCTTCTGCAGATTATGCATAACCCGAACAGTGCCAGTAAACAGACCAAGAAGAAGAAAACTGTGAAAATTTGCTTCACAGACCAGGAAGAAAGAGGACAAGGGGAGGAACCTCAGAGAGAATCTCCAGCGGTGGAGGAACAAGACAGTCCCTTGAGAAATGGACACCTGCTGGATTTGGTGTGCCAGCTGGCGGAGCTCAACATGGCGTACGTGAGCAAACAAGAGTCGGAAAGGCACCTGCGGTTTTTGTCTCAGCTGCTCCGGGTGTTCCCGAACCCTCAGGTGTTCCAGGTGCTACTGAAGCCAGAGGAAATGAAGCCTGAAATGGGGTCAGAGCTCAGGCCACTTGCTGAGAACGCAGCTGTCCACTTCCTCCTGCAGAGAGTGGCTGTATGGTTAAAACAGGACAGCAGAAAGGACACTGACTTCCTGGTGGACATGGTTTTCAGTTCCCTGCAGTGCTGCAGCTCAAGTGATGACAAGACACTGATCCTTAACCACATCAGTGTAAGATACCCACATGGTTGGGGGGATTGGGATGCTACAGGGATACATTCAATTGATGGCCCACGTTACAGTGTTTTACCACATTTAAGGGGTGACATTTGGCATGACACAAAGTAACAGCACCAGCATGATAAAACACACTGGTGTTCAATAAAGAATTATATTTATTACTACTACTACTACTACTAATAATAATAATGTGAGTTATTAAAAAATATAATATAATATAATATAATATAATATAATATAATATAATATAATATAATATAATATAATATAATATAATATAATAATTTATTTTTATATTATATATTTATATATTTTATTTTATATTTATAATGATATTTTATAATGACAAGATATTTAGAATGTTACAAAAGATTAAAAAGATACTTTCTATTCATCAACGAATTTAGACTCTTTTCTATATATTCAAATAGAAAAGTTATTTTAGTAATATTCATAACAATATTTATGACAAGCATTAATATGTGCTTTATAAGTACTAATAAACAACCAATATACTAGTAATATGAAAGCTTATAAACAACTAGTTAAAACTAGTGTTACTGATTTTTTTCTCTTATTTACATACATGTAACACATCAATAATCAATTATTTGTCTCTTCATAACAGAGGGATTTGAATTGGAACGTGACTCTTCAACTTATTGAAAAGGTACTTTTTTTTTATTAAAAGGGCTTTTCAATTAGGTTACATTTAGTTTAACTAAATATTCTCTTGACTTTCATGACACTAGTCATGTGCAGATCCTGTCCGTTTGGAGGTGTGTATTGGCTGGCTGAGGGGTTCTGTGCTAGGGGAGAGGTTGGTGGGATTGGCTGGAGAACTGTGTGCGATGGGTCTGCATGGATCCCCTTCTTCATCATCCCAACATGCACATGGCTGGCCTCTCATCAGCCTCGCTCTGTCACAGCAGCACAATAATGGTAAGTCTCTATATCATTACTGCTCAACAACTGGAGTTAATACTAACAAAAGTTTGGGGTTGGTAATATTTTTAAATATTTTTGAAAGAATGCACTCAAGAAGGTGCCCAAGAATGCTTTTTCACAAGATTTAATATAAGTCTAAGGTGTCTCCTGAATGTGTCTGTGAAGTTTCAGCTCAAAATACCCCATAGATTTTTTTTTATAAATTTTTTTAATTGCCTATTTTGGGGCATCATTAACTATGCACTGATTTTTTCAGTCGCCGCCCCTTTAAATCGCGTGCCCCCTGCCACACGAGCTCTCGACTATATTACAGCGCATTTACAAAGTTCACACAGCTAATATAACCCTCAATTGGATCTTTACAAGATGTTCGTCATGCATGCTGTGTGCATACATCGAATCATATGAGTAAAGTATTTATTTGGGTGTTTACGTTTGATTCTCTATGAGTTTGAGGCTATGCTCTGTGGCTAAAGCTAACATTATACACTGTTGGAGAGATTTATAAAGAATGAAGTTGTGTTTATGAATTGTACAGACTGCAAGTGTTTAAAAATGAAAATAGCAACGGCTCTCTTGTCTCGTGAATACAGTAATGAATGATGGTAACTTTAACCACATTTAACAGTACATTAGCAACATGCTAATGAAACATTTAGAAAGACAATTCACAAATATCACTAAAAATATCATGATATCATGGATCATGTCAGTTATTATCGCTCCATCTGCCATTTTTCGCTGTTGTTCTTGCTGGCTTACCTTGTCTGTGCACAGATCCAGACGTTAATACTGCCTTTCCTTGTCTAATGCTTGAACATGGGCTGGCATATATGCAAGTATTGGGGTCATACATATTAATGATCCCGACTGTTACGTAACAGTCGGTGTTATGTTGAGATCCGCGTGTTTTCCGGAAGTCTTTTAAACAAATGAGACTTACATAAGAAAGAGGAAGCAATGGGGTTTGAAACTCAATGTATGTCTTTTCCATGTACTGAACTCTTGTTATTCAACTATGCCAAGATAAATTCAATTTTTCATTCGAGGGCACCTTTAAGCTCACCAAGGCTGCATATATTTGATCAAAAATACAGTAGTAAATACAGTAGTAATATTATGAAATATTATTACAATTTATAATAACTGTTTCTCTATAAATGTAATTTATTCCTGCAATGACTGAATTTTCAGCATCATTACTCCAGTCTTCAGTGTCACATGATTCTTCAGAAATAATGCTAATATGATGATTGCTGCTTAAGAAAAATTTCTTAATATTATCAATGTTGAAAACAGTTGTGCTGCTTAATATTTTTGTGGAAACTATGATACTTTTTTTCAGGATTCTCTGAACAGGATTCAGTCTTAATTGTCTGGATTCTTTCTTGACAGAAAATTCAAAAAGACTAGAATATTAAAAAAACTAGAATAAAAAGAATATTGTATTAAAAATACTTACTTACCCCAAAGTTTTGAACAGCTGTGTATGTCTCATTATGGGAGTTAAATGTGTTAAAATTCAAATAAAGCAAATAAAACTGTTTCACCCTTTTTCTCTCTCTGCAGAGCCTCTTATTGGTAAGGTGTATGTCGAGCAGATCATTGACAAGCTTCACGCCACCCTGTCAGAAGCAAAGGGCATGTCTGACGCCGGAAACACTGAGCCGCTGGTCACTTTCATCTCTGATGTGGCTGCCACCTTCTTTTCCTCGGTTAAGGGCTGCCTGTTGCTGGCATCTGCAGAGGAACTGCTTATGACTGTTTTCCAGCTTTGTGCACAAGACCAAACCATCACTCACCTCTCAGGTGAAGATAACTCCTCTCTAAAGAAAGTGTTTAATTCTAGTTTGTGTGAAAAACCAGCTTTAACAGTTTCTGAATATTTGAATGAATTCTAAATACCTTTAAATATGACACAATGTTGTGTGCGTACTTCTTTTAAATGCATGTGTGGTGTTTTCTGGCAGATGCTCTTCTCCTGAAGCTTCAGCACGCCTACACTGCTGGCATTCAATCACTCATCACTCACCTGGGTGCAGGGGTCACAAAGGGCACCCTCCTCCACAACATTGCTCTCTGGGTTAAAAGTCAGCTGCTCACCACTCCACTGACTGTCAAAAGGTTTGGCCTTCTCTAACCATCTTTAGATGAATGTGCTTTTGCCAAAAGCTGTTACTTTTTTGGTTCTTAAAAAGTTTGGCTGAATGAATTGTGGCAGCTTGTCTAAATCTCTTCTCTTATTGATGTCAGTCTGCAGGTTCTGGTGCAGGCTGTAGAAAGTCTGGCTCAGACCATCGCCTCGGCCCAGAAGACCAGCTGTCTCCTGTCTCAGTTTATCTGCTGTCTTACTCCTTCTGAAGAGGAGTGGAGTCGCATTAGACGGGCCCTTCCCCCTCAGGTCCTCAGCTAATCACAAATGGAATTCACACTTTTTAAGAGGAAATAATTGAAGTATAGGATGTATAGACTTCCTCAACATACTATTTTGTCATTGTTTTTAAGTAACTTTCTTTGTGCATCTCTGCAGTGGGTGAGACACCCTCTGCTGTGTGGTCATCTCAGAGTCACAGGTGAAAACCTCAGCATGGATGTGTGGAAGCTCAGGGTGTCTAACCGGCTTCCCGCACACCTGTGTGTAAGTGCATTACTGGGCAGAATCATCCTGACTGCATCTTCACCTGATGACCAGCAGGTGGAGGCAGACTTCTCCGAAAGTCCTGATCTCAAAAACATAGGTGAGACTCATTTTTTTCATCTAGCTATTGGTAGCATTGATTTTGTATAATAAAAGTGTGTATATATATATATATATATATATATAATAGTATATTCCTGCAATGGCAAAGCTGAATTTTCAGCTTCAATTCTCCAGTTTTCAGTGTCACATGATCCTTCAGAAGTCATTCTAATATGCTGATTTGATGCGTCCCCCTTGCTGAATAAAAGTCTTTCTTTCTTTCTTTCTTGTAAAAAATTAATTTATAAAATATTTAAAAAAAATTTGGACACAAGAATTCATGTAAACAGTTAAGTTTCTTTCTTCTTTTTTTTTTTTTTGTAATTTTTACAAATATTTGTTCTTATGTAGTTTCAGAGATTATCTATGGACTTCAGTGGTGTGCAGAAATGGAGCTCTCTCCCCTCATGGTGTCTGAATATCATAAACTGCTGCATTCCTGGAATTTAGAGCAAAGAATCCACAACAACAGCTTGATCAAAACCACTCTTATAGACACGCTTTTCACAAGGTTAACTTATTCGTTTTTATTTTTTTTCCAGAAATGTGAATTTTCATTAGTAATGGCCTAGATTTTGAATAAATATGTTTAATTTGTTTTTAATAAGCATCATTTAATAGACCCTTTTATTCTTTTTAATCACAGGTCACAAGAAGAGGGCTCCCTCTGGTCACTATCTCTGGCAAAATATATACAGAACAACAAAATGGACCCAAGTGACATCAAGGGCTTATATGGCAATGTAGAAAGGTAGGATATTTTTTTTTGTCCTTATGGTCACCAAGGCTGCATTTATTTGATCAAAAATAAAACGGTAGTAATATTGTGAAGTATTATTATAATATAAAATAACTGTTTTATATTTGAATATATTTTAACGCGTAATTTATTCCTGTGATGCAAAACTTAATTTTCACCATTATTACTCTAGTCTTCAGTGTCACATGATCCTTAAGAAATCATTTTAATGTGCTGATTTTGTGCTCAAGAAACATTTCTTATTATTATCAATGTTGAGAGTTGTGCTGATTTAATATTTTTGTGCAAACCGTGATACATTTTTTCAGGTTTCTTTGATGAATAGAAAGTTCAAAGGAACAGCATTTATTTGAAATAGAAATCTTTTAAACATTATAAATGTCTTTACTGTTACTTTTGGTCAATTTAATGCATCCTTGCTGAATAAAAGTACTAATTTCTTAAAAAAAAAAAAAAAAAAAATCTTACTGACTCCAAATTTTTGTAGTGTATGTAACTGTAATAGCTGATTTAAATCTCATAGCACTGGCCTCTGAGATAATTCTAGTAGTTTCTCTAGGCTGCTGCTGCAGCAGCAGTAATGTGTTAAACAGCATATGCTGATGTAAGAAATGTGTGAATGTGACCCAGAGGAACCTCAGCCAGTCAGCTTATACAGATACACATAATTACAGCTGGCCATCAACACAGTATTTTGGTGAGAAATGTCAGCCTAACCAGTGAGGTGGTTGTGATGTTCCTGCTAATTCTGTGGCTTGTTTGTGTGTGTGTCAGTTTCTTTCCCCTCTCAGAACACAGTGTGAATACGGTGCAGGCGCTGTGTCCATTTCTAGACAGTGAAGAGAGAGAATCCCTCGTCGCCTTGTGTGTTGCAGAGCTGCTTAACTGGCAGGACAGAGAGCAGGACTGCATCGATAGTGAGATTCAAATCATATCCATACAGCACATGATGAGTCACATAGGCAGAGCAACACCAATCTCACTCACTTAACTTATGTGAAAGAATAATGTTGTGTGTGTAGGTGTCCGAGGCAGTCTGGCCGTGCTGCTCTGCTGTCTACAGGCCGAGACGGCTGTGGAGGATGAGATCTTGCTGGCTGTCATAGCCACGATAGCTGAATGGAGGAACAGTAGAGAGGAGTGGTTCCTCTTCAACAGGTGAATCCATGCTTCTGCTATGTGTATCTCTGTAATGAGGAAGACTGCAGTGGCAGTTGTATTTATTATGTCAGAGCTGTGGCCGTGATGCTCGTGGGTGATGCGGGATTCAAGACTCGGTCCCTGTCTGCTCTTCTTTCCACATCTTTTTATTTGCTCACTCTATTTAATCCTTCCAGTAGAAGAAAAAAATGCACAGTAGAGTAATAATAAAAATATATATCTTTAAAGGGATCATGACATGGATGTTCCTTGAAGTTCACTTATAATGTTAATGAAGTTTTTTTGCACAAAAAAGCAGATATATATGCAGCCTATGGTGCAATAATGTAAAAAATTAGTCGATGTCTTGCTCAGGAGGCAGGTATATGCAAATGTATTTGCCCATGTGACGTCACAGGTCACCCAATATCAAAACAAGCTGTTTTTGGAACTTGATTAAATAAATGCGTTTAAATACATTTTAAGTTATGAAACTTGCTGAGTTTTAATGGTTCAAATATCTTTTATATGTCAAAATCTTTAAAATAAAGAATCTAAAATCTAAAATTCAATATTTTATATATATATATATATATATATATATATATATATATATATATATATATATATATATATATAATATGTGTGTTAATTATATTAATAATATGTAATAAAAAATCTATCATAATTTTAGATTATCAAAAATGTGAAGCAACTTGAAATAATACATAAAAATTAAACCGAATGCTTTGATAAGAATAACATTAATAACATTTAATGCTGAAAAACAGAAAAATCAACAAAAACTTTACTATATGTTTCAAATAAAGAATGCAAAATATACAATTAATAATGTGTAATAATAAAAAATGTGAAGCACCCTGAAATACATAACAAAATATAAACATTTGGCTTAGAATGCTTTTAGAAGAAGAAAAAAAACCCCAGACAAATCAACAAAAGCTGTTTCCTATCCCCTCTTTACTATACCTTAATATAAAATGAATAATAAAGTATAAAATAAATAAATAAAGTTCATTGGATTTAAAATAATACTGTATAAACATTCACTTAAATAACACAAGGCCTAATAATCTCCCTCTCCTTTCTTTGTGTCCATTTGCAGTGACCTTGGAAAGGTTCCTGCTGCAGGGCTGTCATTGGCAGTAGAAATGATGCGCTTCCTGTGCTGGATGGTGGATCATTCTCCCACAGTCTTGGGAAACACTCATTGGGATCTCCTGCTCTGCTCAATGCTGGCATGGCTTGAGGTGTTATTTCTCTTTCCATCTTCATTCACTGTTTATATGCAGTAGACAGACATGTTTATATGCAGAGTGACACACTATCTGTCCCTTCCAGATATTTCTACCCCAGTGCACAATCAAATCTGCATTTTAAACAGATCTTATTTTAACACCAGGTGTAAATGAGATCTGAGATGCTTTACACATATGGCTGATCCAATAAATAATCATGCCTACTCTGAGAACCGTGCTGCATACAGACGACAATCTAAGCAAATGTCGTTTGTGTCTTTTTTGCAGACCGCCAGTGAGAACAGCACTGTATTCTGGAATCCTTGGGTACAGCTGTTTGTGTGTGCAAACTGTGAGCTGATTGTGAGGCTGAGTAAGTTTTTCACATCACCCCCTGCTGGTGTGGAGCAAGACCTTCCAGACCTGACCTCAGAGTGGAAGGAGTTCTTTTTGGAGGGAATTCACAACCTTCTGCTCCCACTGCTTATTAAGATCCCCAGTGAGTCACCTTAACAAGAACAATCATGTGTGGTTTGTGGTTTAATTATTTTTTTAATATGTTTATGCTACCATTTAAAAGTTTGTAAAAACAGTAATATTGTGAAGTATTATTACAATTTAATTTAACTGTTTTATATCTTAAGTGTCTTCATTGTCACATGATGTTATGCTCCAAAAACATTTTTTATTATTATTGTCAATGTTGAAAACTGATATTTAACAAAAAAACAAACAGAAAAAGATGCAGTTTTTCAGAGAACATTTAACCGTCCAAACTGTCTAACAGCTAAAGCACAGCAACTTTAGTTTATGGTCCAATTCTCAGTATTAACTTGTTGCTTAATAGCATGCGTTTATTAATAGCGTTTATTAGTACTTATAAAGCACATATTAATGCCTTATTCTGCATGACCTTATTCTGCATCCTTTAATTCTACCCAATACCTAAACTTTACAACTACCGTACTAACAATTAATAAGCTGTAATTAGGAGTTTGAGGCAGGAGTTATATTTAATAGTTAATAGTATCCTGTTAAATTTACAGTAAGAAAAACTTAAAATATGGTGACTATCTTTCCATTATTACAGGTTGGCATAGTGGTGCCTGTATATTTTACAGCCTATAACTATATATTTCATTAAATTATAAAATATGAACATACCACTCTACTTGAACTATCATAATCTGGTTTTTACCTTCAAATGTACTGATAGCAATACAGGTGGAACAATAGAAAGCCACATGATGAATCGCAAGTGGCCTTTCCATAAAACATGGCGGTAACACTTTAAAAAATTAGGTTTCATTTGTTAACATTAGTTAACTACTTTAGTTACCCTGAATTAACAATGAACAATATTTCTACAGCATTTATTAATCTTAGTTAATGTAAATCTCAACATACAGTTTTAGGATCAATATTTGTATATGTTACCATTAGTTAATGCACTGTGAATGAACACAAACATTTTTATTTGCTAACATTATTAGCATGCATATTGCTAGGATATTAGCTGTTCATTAGTAATTATAAAGCACATATTAATGCCTGATTCTGCATGACTATATTTTACATCTCCTAATCCTACCCAATACCTAATCTTAACCACCTTACTAACTGTGAATAAGCAGTAATAAGGAGTTTATTAAAGCAAAAGTCATACTTAATAGTTAGTTAATAGTGAAAACTGGACCCTAATCTAAAGTGTGACCGACAAAACATCATCAAGGTAACACACAACACTAAAATAATGCAGTAAATATAATCTAAATAACACAAAAGATCCTAATTCTGGGAATGTCCTTTTACTTTTTTTTTTTAAATAAATTATATAGTTTTTACTTGCAAAAACTATAAATTTGACAGTATTTTACAGAAAATTACATATAATGTTATAATAAAGCATTTACAGTTTTTCACCATACAGTATATGGTTAGGTAACCTACAGTTAAACAATTAAGATTTTTATTCTGTAGAATTTTTAGTTTATTCTTATATAAAAATTGCAAACATTTTGTACAGTGTAATTAAAACCCATTTTCACTTTTGATATGTAATGGACATATGATGCCTTTTGGTTAACAGACTCCTTGAAATGTCACACTTTTGTCTCAGCGGACTTTACAGAGCCGGATGACCCTTTGTTCCCCCTGCCGGTGTTGAGGGCGGTGGGGGAGGCTCTTACCTACATCCCTGTGGAGCTGCTCACACAGAATAAACTCCCACCTCGGTTTGTAGCTGACCAGAGGAGCAGTTTGCCGGAGCCCCTCCAGACCCTGCTGAATACCCTCTCGCCCCTGCTGCTCTTCAAAGCCCGCCCGTTACAGCTCGCTGTCTACCACATCCTGCACAAGTACAGACTCTATTACCTTCTTTAACTCTTACCTTACTCCAGCTCCACAATACAGACATTTAAATGTGTCATATAATGGAAGACGTACTGTTTTAAGTTCAACATAATATGTAGATATGCTCAGAAGGCCCTTTTACATGATCCGCTACCATGAGCACATTAACATATGTCCGAAGTCTTGAAGGTACAGTAGCAAAAACAACCTGGGTCAGTGAGAGGGCATGTTAAACTAAATTACAACTGTTTGTGG
This sequence comes from Chanodichthys erythropterus, assembly GCF_024489055.1. Classification (NCBI taxonomy): domain Eukaryota; kingdom Metazoa; phylum Chordata; class Actinopteri; order Cypriniformes; family Xenocyprididae; genus Chanodichthys; species Chanodichthys erythropterus. Next base: position 48,028,061 of record NC_090230.1, on the reverse strand, counting down.
TGTAAGAAAACTTGTTTAACATTGTAATTGGACTTTAGGGGAAAAAAAATAAAATGCTAAGTGCAGAACACTGCATTAAGGAGTCAGCATGTGTCTTACCACCCAGACATTATCTTTGTTTTCTACCTGTTCTGCAGCGTCTGCAGAAACACTATAATGGACTTTCCTGTAAGTTGCTTTGGTGGGAAAGTGTCTGTCGAGAACATAATTGTAAATGTAATTGAAATGAATACTCCAAGGGACGGATAGTTTTTGCTTAGCCTTAAGGTCATATTGTACGTAAGAAGTTTAATCCACAATGCGTTCCGCTTTGGCTTTAATTAAATATGCTTCATTGAGAGCACAAGCCTCTGGGAGAGAAACAGTTTTACATTCCACGGGGTTAGCTGAGATCTTCTCTGTGCTGTTGCTGTAATGCTATGTCCATTACAAGCCTTTGAATGAGCCTCAGCGTTGACGTCAAGTCGTCTCAGGAGAAATGTGAGTGATGTGTTCGTGTCTTACAGGGTGATGCCTTTGTTGCCAGAGAGTGACAGCGAGAGTGCCAGTGCTAAATCTGAGGATGAAGATGGAGAGGAACCATGCCTGTAAGACACAAAAACCTGCACTTACACACACACATTGGATTTTCATGTTTCATGGGGACTTTCCATAGACATAACTTTTATACTGTACAAACTGTATATTCTATCCCCTAACCATAATAGAAAACTTATAAAAAAAAAAAAATGTCATTCCATATGATTTATAAGCTGTTTTCCTCATGGGGACCAAAAAATAAATAAACAAACAAATATATATATATAATTTGTTTATTTATTATTTATTTAATTATTAACTAAATTGTAAAATATATAAAATAATGTAATAAACATTATCCAAATAACACAACACCCTAATGTACATTAATGATAACAATAATAAAATATTTATATAAAGTTATTTATATAAACCAGACATCTGGGAATGTCCTTTTACTGTTTTTCACTGTAAATTTGTTTTATATAATTATTATTTATTTATTTATTTATTTTTATTTATTGCATTATGTATTAATTGAATTATCCAATTCGTCCATCTGTCCTTTATCCTTTCAGCATTTTTTTTTTCTGTAAATATGTTTTTATATAATTTTTTTTTATTTATTTATTGTCTTATGTAATTATTAATTTATACAATCTGTCCCTCCATCCCCAAGTTTTATGGTTGGACGTGTCCAGCATCTAGGAGACTTACTGTGTGCACTTCCTGCAGGTCTCCTCCGGCAGCGTTGATGAGCATCCTTTCTGCCACAGAAGAGCTACTGGAGAATATTCTAGGTGGTGTGCAAGTGGGCGAGTTTGCAGTGGTACAGGCCCTCAGTATGGAGCACTGCTGCATTCTGGGATATCTTCTGTCCTGGAAACTCCTATTTACCTTCTTCAAGGCTTCTTCATCTCATGTGAGTAAATTATCAGTCATAATGCTCTGGAAAGCTGTCAGTCATTGCCTCATCCTTTCTGATGCACTTCTAACAGAGACATTCTTAAATGGTCTGTCAGACGTCCATTTCATTGTGAAAGAAATATTGAGTCATAATGTCACAGCTTTCATCTCCCCAGCCCTTTCTGATCCTGAGTAAATGTGAAGAAAGGCCACAGTACTTATTTGTAATGCAAGCAAGATAACACATCTTTTGCATAGCGAAAACGGCTATCTTTGTGTTTCAGCTGCGAGCTCAGTACTCTCTGCACTTGAAAAAGACTCGTTCTCTTCATAAACTTCTGCTCCACCTGTTCCGTCTGATGCCAGAGAACCCATCAGTGCCCGGACAACTAGCTGAACCCTCAAGCAAAGAACCTAAAACCTTCTTCACTGAGAGTTTGTCTCTCACCCCCCAGAGTATGTTGTAGATCATTAATAACCATGGTTCTCACTACCAAACTACTCATCATTTGACATCCAATGATTTATAACGCGTATGCATTTCTCTCATATCTGAGATCATCTCACTAATTGTGTGTGTTTTAGAAACTGAAGGTCTGCAGTTTGAGGTTCCCCATCTGGCGTGCTCCGTGTACTATGGTGCGCTGAAGGACTTGCCTGCAATGGTGCGTCTGTGGTGGAACAGCCAAGAGAAACGCGTCTTCAGCACGGTGGATAAATTCACCAGCAAGTACGTCAGCGGCGTTTTGTCTGCGCAGGAGATTGCCTCTGTGCAGTCCAGCACCCAGACTTTTGAGAACATGATGGTGAGCCAGGGTGGAAAGTTTAGTTCAGGAGAAAAATGTGCTCTGTGCTTTTTTTTGCATTGTGATTGGATGTGTTTTGACTCACAGGTGAAAGCGCGTTCTGCCACGCGGGAGGTGATCGCAACTTACTCTGTCGACGATATCTTCATAGAGCTGGTGATTCAGCTGCCTCAGAATTATCCCCTTGGGTCTATCTCAGTGGAGAGTGGGCGGAGAGTGGGTGTGTCCGTTCAGCAGTGGCGCAATTGGATGCTTCAGCTCAGCACGTACCTCACACACCAGGTACAGGAAGTATAAATGTTCTCTGGCTAAACCTTTTAAAACGTAATAACAAGACTACCATTGAAAAGTTTGGGGTCAGTAAGATTTGTTTAATGTTTTTTTTTTCTCACGTTTGCATTTATTTTATCAAAAATGCAGTGAAATAGCAATATTGTGAAATATTATTACAATTTAAAAGAAACTGCTTTCTCTTTTAATATATTTAACAATTTTAATTTATTCCTGTGATGCAAAGCTGAATTTTCAGCATCATTACTCCAGTCTTCAGAGTCACATGAAGCAAATCAGCACACTTTAATATGCTGATTTGCTGCTCAAAAAACATTATTATCAATGTTGAAAACAGTTATGCTGCTTAATATTTTTGTGGAAACTGTAGAGCATTTATTTGAAAGAAATATGCAATTTAAATTGAAATACAATTTTTGATCAATTTCCTGCATCCTTGCTTAATAAATATGATTAATTCTTTAAAAAAAAAAAATCCTAATGACACCAAACATTTGAACATGGTATATAAAAGAAAATAAATCAAGATTATTAATATTATCTCAGAATATTGTCTTTCATGCAAAATTACATTTCAGTTTTCTTAATTTTACAACTTGATTCTGAAAATCTTGTTTAAACAAACTGGCACTAAAACACTGTCATACTACAAAGCAGTGCTGTAACAGAGAGTCCAAAGTATTTGGACAACTAAGCACCTTCTTTTTTTTTTTTTTTTTTAAATTTGTCTAGAAGTGTCCAAATACTTTTTGAAGCCACTGTAAATGTTGCCTCATCTTTTTAATTGGCCTGGTTGAACTGGTTTATTAGAGTAACAGTAATACCCTGAGTGTTTTTTGCTTAATATATGAATAATAACTGAAAATGCCCAAACTAATTTAGATGATGTGTTGTGTTTGGTAGAATGGCAGTATTTTGGAGGGTCTGTCACTGTGGAAGAACAATGTTGACAAGCGTTTTGAGGGGGTGGAGGACTGTATGATCTGCTTCTCTGTCATTCATGGATCCAATTACTCGCTGCCAAAGAAAGCTTGCCGTACCTGCAAAAAGAAGTTCCACTCTGCCTGTCTGGTGAGTGCTGCATACAACATCTCTTGCTCTTCTATTATAGTTATTTTTAGATGAATGTTTTTTTTTTTAAACACTGACCCCAGACGAGGCTTAAGCCTAGTCTCAGACTAAAATACATGTTTGAGCTGTTTTTATCTGAAAGGAACTCAAATCTTATGTCAGAGCCATTGTTTTGTCTCAAGAAGCACACCAGTAATGTTTTTTTCTAAGACATGTTTATAAAAGCTAATTAAATGTCCTAATTGAACTAAAGCCTAATCCTGGTAATCCTTTACAAATATACAAATTTGCATCATTATCTATAATATCTGTAGGTTAAAGTCAACATGAAACCCGTTTTACTTCTGTAATCTGATGCATTTCTGAATCACAAAGGAAATTCAGTCGCAATTTTGTTCTTAAAAAAAATAGGTTATTGGTAGTGTGACTGCATCCCTTTCATATCAGAGGTTTAAAACCCTAATAGGTCACATGAAATTGAATCAGTTCAACACCACAGTGAAGTTCTCAATCTGTCTCTATTTATTACTCCATTTCTGCGGATATTTCAGAATCAGCAAAATGCGTAGCCTTGAATGTTCTCGAGCGCTTCTCGTTCCTCACTGACTGGTTGTTTCCATTTTCTTTCATTCCACAGTATAAATGGTTCACATCTAGCAACAAATCCACGTGTCCTCTGTGCAGAGAGATGTTCTTCTAAGCTCTGTCTCCATGGACACAAATAATAGGTGAATGACGTCCTTGGCGAACAGCTGACTCAGAAAGAAATGTTCTTTTCATTTGTTTGTACATATGATTTTTGCAGTGCTGCAAGATACTGTGGCCTTTTAGTTTTTGACTCTGAAGACGCACCAAACAACATCCAGAAAACAAAGTGCCGGACTGAATTGAAGACAGTTGGATAGGACAATAAAGGATGAACAAACACATTCAGGGCCTTAAAGGAAAAGTTCACTCAAAAATTGACATTTTGTCATTATTTACTCATCCTCCTGTCATTAGATAGATCATCTGGTGAAACCAAACTGTCCTTAGCTACTACTAATGTGGAAAACATTGTATTTTGCTCTGGTAAATGTGGGACCATATGGATGAGTTGTGTAGAATTAATGGACAGAGTTTTGGCTTTTAATCTTGGCTTAATTATATTTTGTGTAATGACACATAATGCTGTATGCTGCAGAAATTTCTGTTTACTTTGATCTTTAAGTTGATACAGATTGTATAACATGACACACAATCTGTGGTCCTGAAATACAGATGTTTATCATACTTTCAGCCTTACTGTTTATCGTACGTCATTTTACATAATCTGCCTCTGTCAGTCACTCTGTCACATTATCTGTGCGTAAATTATCTACTGAAGCTTTTGGGTTAGCTGCAGTTTGCATTTATGCAGGGAAGACATGCATCGAAGAATCATTTCAGAGGCAAAAAAGGTTGATGATCAAAGCACTTTAAATCCATCTGTTGCTCAGCTATTAATATTTAATAGAGGTTCCCAATGAAGAGCCACATGTATTGCATGATGCAGAACACTGCTTGAAACAAATATGAACAAAACCATGTGTCTCCTCTAGCCATGTTTAAATTTTAACTCGTTCATGTTATTGAAGCTTCTGTAAGTATATGATAAGCAGGACAGGAAATGCCTTTGATCTTCAATCCCATATGGTTGTGGATTTCCTCAACACAACCAGTGTGACCAAGCGGTTTATACATTTTGTCAAACCACCACATGATGTTTTACTGGCATATTTTGCATTGCAGATTAGGAGTTTTGTTATAACAATCTTATAACTGTGTAATTACTCTGTAATTGCATTGCAATAATCAATATGTGCATATATACATATATAGGTTAATGTAATTACAGTGTTATATATGTATATATGTATGTGTGTATATCCATGTACAGAATAATAACACAAGTATTCCCATGTATGTCTCAAATGCAAAGCCTGCACTATAGCTGCTATCAGTCATCCTCATTTTGTATTGTTGCCTGCATCTGTTGCCCTATAAGCCGTGACTGAGGTTTTTCTCCTGAGAGAGGATGGAGCAGAGGTCCCCCAAAACCAGAAAGAAAGATCATTTTCTGTTGCATGAGGAAGAAGCTAATGCTTCTGGGTGCAGAGACGAAGGATTTAGAGCTCTCAGGGAGATTTAGCTGCCTTATCTATGATAAAAATCAATAGCGGTAAAGACTACAATGAGCACTGGGGAGACGGGATTGTCGGAAGGCTCAGGATATATTACGAGAGGAAACACATACGTTTTTGTCCCTCTTTTGTGGTAATAGGTCTGCTTTAATGGTTAACAACATGTCAGAGATAAGTCGGTGGGAAAAAAGACTGGAATGAGAGTAAGACGAGAAAAGGTCAACATTCTAGAATTTACGGAGAAAGTTTTGCAGGGTTCACACATATAATGAGCAGTCACAACAACCTCTCTTGATTTCCTCTCGCAAAAGCCTTTTATTGGATTTATTAGGCCCAGGATGTCAGTAGCGATTTCAGTCTTACTGTAAAATGCTAACACGGTAGCTGCTAGTTCTTGGAAACGGGACCAATTAGACGGCAGCTGCTGGTGCCAAAATGGCAGTGGTTATCAGGTCTCAGGTCTGTCTCATTGGCATTTGAGTCAGTTATTGTTGTAATGGAGGCTTTGATTCCATTACACGCTTGTTTGGAAGTCATTAGGTAATTAAACATGACGGATGTATTCACAGATGTGGTGTTTTAGGTCCTTGATGCTTTAAAAGCTGGCCCGTGGTGGATTATAAGCTTCAAGTGTTGAACTCACTGTTGATATTTCCACAAGGCGGATATGGATAAATGTGAACCACTAGGTGGCAGCATTGGATGGTGTCAATGTAAGTTTGTTTAGGATTGATGCTTTTTAAAATCCTTTTTCAGAGATGTTTTATTCAATTCGCTCAGTGTCAAGAGAGGGTTATTGCTCTAAAAATGGTCTAACCAAAGCCTTCAGCCAAATGTAATTCATTGTATCCCCAATGTCAGATTAATGACTTATATTGAGATAGATAGATCAGTAGATATATGGATAGATAGGTGGATAGATAGATAGATGTGATTTTATATGCTGACAGTGTATCTGAATGTGGGTGGAACACACTCAGGTTTATATTGTTCCTTATTGTTGCACTGTGGATCAACAAACTCTTTTTTTTTTTTTTTTTTTTTAAAGCCACAAGGTCTCAGAAAATTCTCTCTTTCTTACAGGATATTCTTATAATCTTAATGCAATCAGTGTTCTTCCTGCCTTTTCATATTGTGTGTGTGTGTGTCTGAGTTACAGAAAGCGTAGGCAGGGCCAGAGCTGCATGTTCAATTTTCAGCATAATGCTTCTGCAAGAACTAGTGTGCAGGGCCTAGTTAATATTCAGTCCATCCTGACCCATTTGAGGACTGCTGGTACTTCCAGAGTTGTCACGCCTCAGTTCAGTGCTGTAGGCTTCTTTTCAGCTCTCTAAATAGCAGCATGTCACTGCTGCTCTGCCAGCACAATGAAACCAGGCCAGCTCTCCTCCGCCTTCTTTCCACTTTCATTATTGCCATTAAAGTAGCCAATTTGCATGGCCAGTGGTTTGGCTGACCCCTAGTGGAGACCAGCTCTGCTGTTCTAGCTTTCCTTTGTTTTTTTGTTTTTTTTTGGTCTAGTTCCACACTTGGCTATATTAGAAAATGCCCTTGTTTGACGAGGAGGTCATTTTTCCTCTTACAATTTTTTCCCCCTGTACTGGCAGGGGAGGATTTATCCAATATCATTTAGGAGTTTGGCTATTGACAAGAATTAGCCACTAGGAACACTTTCACTTTTGCACTAAATTGATTTACCGCATAACAAAAAAAAATTGAAAATCAGAGGAGTTCTTTTATATATAAATATAATATATATAATATATATATAACACAAATGCAGTACGTCATGAATATTTACTGATGAATAAAAGCTTTTTAACATATCATGCAGTAACGTGGCTCTAGCTCTTAGATCTGATTGGACCAGCCATTCATGAACGGTCATGCACTTATTAGGTTTTGCCGCATTCACTCCATGTCAATTATATATAGGCTACCGTAGATAGTGAATGCCAATCGGGGACATTCTACTCAGAGCTGTTCACATCTTCTGACTCTGACAATTATACATTTATTATGACAACCGTGTTAACACCAAAATAAATGTAATGTGAGTAATCGATAGACAGAACCACAATACTACAAGTAGGCCTAATGTAAATGCCTTATGAATGAACTTAATTATTTTATAGTTATTTAATTATTCAACTCTGCTACATTGTATTGTTTTTTATTTATTTTCAGATTCTTGCACAAATAAGAAAACAGTTATTAAAGAAAAATATTATGAAATTACTAACTACATTTTACTGCAGAATCCACTGCCATTTTCTAAATGATCAAACCAATTTGGCTTCTTGAAAGTGTTTTGCAACACTTTCAAACTGAAATGTTCGAGTGGTGTGTAAAAGCGTGTTCAGTTTTGTCTGAAACAGATGAACGTGAATCTTGAAATGTTTAATTGCGCTGATTGTTGTACATAAATTTTGTGAAACTAAAAGGTTAAAGCTCTGTCATGTTTGAAAATTGAAAAAAAAAATACCACATACACTAAACCTGACCCTATAACCGATAGTATTAACAAAATCAAACCTGAGATAAAAAGCATTTTCAGAAGCAACCATGTAATTTCAGCTTGCTTATTAATCTTTGAGCTCTTTTATTGTGTCTCATGGGATTCAAACCCGAGCGCCCTGCATCACAAGTGCAACGTGGTTCCAGGTGAGCGGCTGAATAAATTTTGTGTTAGTAGTGGAAAAAGTGTTATAACACAGTGTTGTACAATGAAAATAAAATTATTTTTTGATGATTTGCCTTTGAAATCATAAAAGAAAGATCACGAAAAAAGAACGAAAGTTGTCAATGTTTGACTCTAGTGTTGATTTCAGCTAGAGCTAAACTGCAGAGAATTGTATGTACAGTACATGTTGAGTCTTTTCTGCTGTATTTTCATAGCGTTTTCCAACCCCACTTAACTGACCCTGCATTCCATGTCTTATTGCTTTATTACAGTTGTCTTTAAATTCTGCATGCATTCTGCCAAACTCAGCCCTCATTGCAGACATCTTTTTCAGTACATGCAGCCCATCTCCTTTCTTCTGACTGGAGGGCGGGAGAAAACAGGGTGGAGCGGCTGCGATATGAACCCAGATGGCTTCTCACTGTGGCTGTAGGCCGACTCCCATGTGCCACACTCTTTAATCTCCCTCAGCTGTGAAGCCGGGATATCTAAATTAGAGAGGAGAGGAGAGAGGAGCTGCCATTCTCCATGCTTCAGGTTGTTTATTTGCCGTGACTGGGCTGCAGAGGTAGAACAAATGGAGAGCCCAGGGAGAGGCTTAGGACTGCGACTCAGCTAAGAGCCTTTTAAGAGAGGGGCCATTAACGCCAGTCCTCCGCTACACAAGCTCGAACGGCCTGCCACGTGAAGGAACGGCCACGGGCAGGAGAGCATAGGCTGTAACAATGCATCTAAGGCAAATGTATCATTACTTACACTAGCGGATTTGTAAACAGAAAACCAGCCCCGGACCGACCATGGTCCCCTTATTCGAACCTCTATTCATTACAAGCAGAACGTCGGTGCCGCTCGGCTTTCAGTGGGTGAGGACGACCTCTGCCCGTATCATCCGTTGTTTGTGTCGAGCCGGGCTGTTGTTTACGGAAAGCGTAGTCTGTTTATGGGAGTATGCTAATGAGGTCATAGCCTCTAGGTCTTGAGATCAGAGAGGCTCAGCATGGAGCAGGAGCCTGAGGCGGCCGCCTCACGGGGAGCTGAAGGGAGAGAGTGTCTTACATGACAGTAATGCTGAAAACAATTTTTA